>NC_057799.1:11330356-11643959 GCF_018294505.1 Triticum aestivum | reverse complement strand
CGTCGCGAATCGGAGGCGCTGCCCGCCCGCTCCGGTGCTCGCTCGGACCGCTTCTCCCCGCCTAGAATGCGCTGCTGAGCCATGATTCGCGGTCCGGAGCGCTCGGCGCTGTCCGTGGCGGCGGCAACGCGCCTCGCGTGCTGGGCCGCGCTGCTCGTCGCGGTGTCGGCCGGCCTGATTGGCGGCCACCGCGTCTCCGCGACGGCGCTGGCGCTGCGGCCCGAGGATAGCCTCGCGCGGCTCCCGTACGGGGTCCGCGGCGGCGGCGGCGCGGAGGACCCGGAGGCGGCGCAGGGGTGGCTGCCGTGCCGGGACGGCGCGGCGAGCGCGCGGACCTGCGAGGAGCTGGGCGGCGCGGGGTCCTTCGACGCCGTCTGCGTCATCGCCTCCAGCACCACCACCCTGTCGGGCGACGTCTGCGCGCACGGGACCGGCAGCGTGGAGGTCCGCGCCGGGGTGAGCATCGCCTGCCGGGTCCCCGGCTGCCGCCTCGTGTTCAACGTCTCCGGGAGCATCGCGGTCGGCGAGCGCGCCGAGCTCGTCGCCGGCTCCGTCGGCCTGCACGCCGCCAACGTCTCGCTGGGCCGCGGCTCCGCCGTCAACACCACCGGCCTTGCCGGCGCGCCCCCGCCCCAGACGTCCGGGACGCCGCACAGCCTCGAGGGGGCCGGCGGCGGGCACGGCGGCCGCGGCGCGTCGTGTAAGGTCTCCAACGACACCAACTGGGGCGGCGACGTGTACGCGTGGGCCTTCTTGGACAATCCG
Organism: Triticum aestivum; assembly: GCF_018294505.1. Classification (NCBI taxonomy): domain Eukaryota; kingdom Viridiplantae; phylum Streptophyta; class Magnoliopsida; order Poales; family Poaceae; genus Triticum; species Triticum aestivum. Next base: position 11,643,194 of record NC_057799.1, on the reverse strand, counting down.
TGGAGCTACGGCAGCAAGGGGGGGAGCTTGACTGCTGACGAGAACCTTGGAGGGGACGGCGGAGGCCGTGTCTTGCTCAGGGCGAGTGAGATTTTGACAGTTGATGGAGTTGTGCTTGCTGAAGGAGGCGTGGGCAGTCTCCGAGGGGGCGGTGGGTCCGGCGGGAGCATTATGATCAAGGCTTTCAAGCTGTAAGTTCTGCATTTCTTGAATCTTTACTTGTTTTTGATACGATTTACGTTAGCAATGTTAAGTCCTTGGATAAAGTATTCGAGTCCTATTTGATAATTTCACATTATTCCACGGGAATTAGCCTGTCCGGATGCTTCTGGCGATAAATAAATGCACAATCTGGCTACATATCTTCATAATGTGAACATTATGATGTTTTTTCTTGTTAAGGAATTTTTAGAGCGTTTTATGAATTACCATGTCATTGCACTTTGTTAGACACTGGGTGAATCTCCTTTATTCAGGATTATGTTGAAATTACATTTTCAAGCAAAACAAGGAAATCAAGAGTATCTATGACTTACTCTGGTTGTACCGTGATGCTATAATTTGAGTGCAGTTGCTGCGTTAAGTTGCAAATCAGTGACTTGCTGTCTGATGTGCTGCCTTTCTTCCTGCTACCCTACACACAAATTATTTTGTTCAAGCAGACAATCTCAAACAGTGACCATTTACTCAAGTTTGAAATATTGAGAAATATCATGAGTTGAGATATGGCTAAGTGTTGTTGGATATGATGCTCTAGTGTGATTCCAATGGTACAATCGATACATAGCCCTGTTAGACCCATAATACCTGAGCTGCCCACCAGGTTCAAATCTTTGCAAAACCGAAATCCCATTTAAACATTTAACAGTGACCATTTACTTTATTAATTGCTGCAAGATTCATAAACATCCCATAGGCAAAGTAGCAAACCACATACTTGCACTTTATGCTTTCTGTGTTGACCTGTGAGATGCAACACTCCCTTATTGTATAACATTCTAGATATGGAAATGGTACAATAAGTGCTGGGGGTGGTAATGGATGGGGCGGAGGAGGTGGTGGGAGGATATCCCTAAAATTTTACAGCATTCAGCAAGATTTGGAAATTATAGCTCACGGTGAGTATTTTCTGGCCTTAGTTTCTATGCAACTGTTTTGTAACCCTTCTGCCACTGGCGTTTCCCCATAGGGAAGCACAATCGGCCAAATTATTTCAATTAATAGTGCAATGGATATTTATTACTGGTTACTAATACTGTTTAGTGTCATGTATTGGTTCTCTGGCTAGTTAATAACTATTCCCTCCGTGAAGAATTATAAGAGCATTTAGATCACGTGTTTGCATAAAGTACCGCTCGTGTGCAAACACCTTTTTTCATGAGTCAATGGTTTCTCCTTAATGGAACAACTGCTAAATGTCGACAATAAAGTTCTTGAGAGCAAGATATCAACGCCTGTTTGCTTCATCGCTTTTCAGTAATGCAATCCTTCTCCCATTCGTTGTATTCTGATGGTAAAACTTTTTTCACATTCATCAGGTGGACAGAGTTTTGGGTGCCCCCAGAATGCTGGTGCAGCAGGCACAATATATGATAAATCATTGGAGACTCTAAAGGTCAGCAATGGAAACTTCACCACGCATACGGAAACTCCATTGCTGGGTTTCTCAGTGACTAAACTTTGGTCCAATGTGCTTGTGGAGAGCAATGCAAAAGTGCTGGTTCCCTTGTTGTGGTCCAGAGTACAGGTTTGAATACTTTGACTCACCACCAACATCACGTTCATGACTTATTTATTAATCAATATTTTGTATGCCTTTGCGCAACTAATTCTGAGGTTATGTTGTACTGTATATTTTTTTTCCAAGAAAACATACTGTACCTGTATAACTACACTAATATCTCGATTTTCTTGAAGTGCCTTCTCTCAGTATTGCATCTACACCGCACTAATATCCAATTGTTTCTGCAAATCTATGTTCCCCATTTAAGGAGGTCCCGTAATAATACCTGCACTAATCTAATTGTGGATATTGGCACGGCAAAATTTTATTAAGAAGACAACACTGGTTTATTCACTCCATGAAATAAATCAACTGGGTTTAATCCCCACAGGGGTCGAACCCAGGTTGGCAAGGAGACACCACCTCATGCCTCCACCACTAGGCTATCATCCAGTTTCTCAAATTTACATGGCCTTGTTCTCAACAAGCTAATGTGATTTTTGTAAAGTGGATGAGCTGTTGAGCAGCACTAATTGGACCTGCTTGTGGTGTTCCTACACACAGGGGTTGAGCCAGGATTTGACCTTGCCGCTAGGGTTCCTTGCTGTGATGCCCACCCAGTGCCCGTGCCCTGCAATTGTAACACTGGTCGAGGGAGGGTCTCGGACGCTTGTTAGCTTGACTCGGCTAGTCTGGGCCGCCTGGTGCCATATTCTGTCTTTTATGTAGTAAACCCAAAGCCCACCAACACAACTTAAGCCATTCTCTGTTTACTTACCCCGTCAGATCGATTAAACTTCTTATCTGAGCTAGCGCTTTGCAATGGTAGTGCTGCGCCATGGGTTCCTAGGGTGGAAAAAAAGTTTGGCAGTGCTTGCTGTGCCAGCATGGAGCCTGGCAGGAGAAAAGGCCCCTGCTGCCCGCCTGCCCCCTTGCCCCGTCAGTCAACCACTGGCATGCCATACAACACTCACAGTTTGTAATAACCATTGATTCCTGCAGTTGTCACTCTACTATAATTTTCCCATTCATTATCTTCTTTTCCTTTGTTGTGGCTAATTTTAAAATTTAGTTTGTCGATCACAATGTTTCTTTTTTACATGGGCCACTAAATAATTTATATTCGAATATATTCTTTTTGGACTTGAGTGAGCAATGAAGTCTATGCATATCAGGCATGTTTACATTTTTATCATGGAGCTCCTTTCTAAATTTGTTTGGTTGGGTTTCCATGCCCTTTATATTCGTTGTGTATTCCTTCCTCTTTACCTACTGTTTGTTATTGTTTGACACTTTTCCTATTCCTACCTGCATTTCCATTATTTAATTCGCTGTTTTTATTTGCTCCTATTTTCTACTTGTTCAGGTGACAGGGCAAATAAGGCTACTTACTGGGGGTAGCATTTGCTTTGGGTTGTCTGAAAATCCAATATCAGAGTTTGAGCTGGTTGCAGAGGAGCTTCTAATGAGTGACTCTGTTATAAAGGTATGCCTTGTTGTATACACAGCTTTTGTTTATGGTGCTTGTAGAGACTTTTCCTTAAGCACCAAGGTGAAGGAGGAATTGATGATCTAAATTAATTGTTTTAAAGAAGTCTTACTGCGATTTATAGAAGTTAAGGCCTCCAACGCAATTGTGGATGAGCATTTCCTAAAGACAAAATTTACAACCGCTTGAGGAAGGGGCTGTTAAAGGAGGTGTGGATGTTGAGAGACCCAACTGGTTTGTGAGAATTATGAATTGCATATCTATATATTTTTGGTAAAAGCGCATGCGTATGTGGATGGTGATGCTTTTACACCTGTAAATTTCAGTGCCCTGTGACACAATTTGGCATCCTAAATTTCACCAATCGAACTACACCACGCTGTATGCTGTACATACGTCCAGTATTAATTTGATGTGATTACGCTTCTTGAAAATCCATTCTAGCCTGCTGTGCTGAGTCGACCATGTTCTGGCCTGCTTTAGAATTTTGTGCTAGTTCCATTCTTCCGTCCAGCTGAGTTGATATTGCTCTTTGTGTAATGCCTATATCGTCAGTTGCCCAACTACAAGATATTTTTGCTCCAAACTTGAGACCTTGCCCTGTCAGAGAGGAGAATAACAATATCCCAACATGTGATCTGACATGGCTCTGATACACCTGAGGGATTCTCGGATACTTTCCATGGCTCTCACACATGCTGATGAAGCATTGAGGAACTGTCATGCGTCCAACACTTGACATTGAAGCATTGCTTGCTATAGTAGGATTATATTTAGAAGCAAGATGAAAACCGCCTCTTGGTGGGACCATGGGATGGAGTTGTGGGGGCAACAGCTCCACCCAAGAGGGCTCAAATCCTGCTGTTCATGTTTACACACACGCGTAGGTGCGTACAGTAGGGATTTAGTGAAATTCACCGAATTATGCCTGGTTTCTGTCATTCTAGCATGTGATTGGACGATGGGCTCATCTCTGTGTGTGTGTGTGTGTGTTTCTTCCTTGTAATTGCAAAGATTCAACAGGAAGACACATCTGACGTACCAAATATACTGTTTGTTACTTCATTATAATCATTTCTGAGCATGTTATGCAGTTCTAAGTTTCTCCTGTTATTGTAGGTGTATGGTGCTTTCAGAATGTATGTGAAGGTGCTCTTGATGTGGGATTCGAAGATTCAGATAGATGGTGGGGGTAAGGATGTTGTTCTTGCATCAATGCTTGAGGCAAGAAACCTTGTCGTACTCAAGGTATGTTTGTTTGAAAGCCTTATTGCCAAAATGTCCTTTTCTTAGTAGTGGAAGTTCAGTTTTCTCTGTTCTGACAGCATGGGTCAGTGATATCTTCCAATGCTGCTTTGGGAGTTTATGGACAAGGACTTCTTAATTTGAGTGGTCCTGGAGATGGAATCAAAGCACGCCAACTGTTTCTGTCTCTGTTTTACAACATTGAAGTAAGATCATATTATATCATTACCTATCCAGTTTTTGCGCAATTACCTATCCAGACCTTCAATATTTCCTTCTCCGGCGGATGATATAGCATATGCATTATTATGTAGGAAGGACACTTCACTTATCTGCATTCTCAATTTATTCAGATCTCATAAGTTGTAATTTCTTGAAGTTCTTAGAACTTGTATAATGAATACCTGACTGTACTGCATGTGGGTCAGCAATATGTCACATATATGAGAGTGTTGGTAGATTAACGATTTTCTGTTCTTATTTTTATGCTACTCATCAGCTTTCAGCATTATAAGTATCTAGGAAGCACTGCCGTTTCCTAGCAATGTTTATAAAGCGTCCTGCTTCAGACGCGGCACCCTGGCAGCGCCTTAGAAATATGCCCGCTTTAGGCGCTTAAGCGCCTGCTTTAGGCTCTTAGGCGTTGCTTAAGCGTCAGAGCGGGCGGTGCTCGCTTTAGGTCGCTTTACTGCCTTATAAACCATGTTTCCTAGTGTTTGCCTTGACTTGTTTGAACCACATGCATTGAGCTCTTGATGCAATTATTATTTGGGATGCTTCTGGAAACAAGTAAATCCACTTTCCTGGTTCTTTCTTAATCCCGTGCAACTGTATTTCTTGGGATTCCCTTTTTGGTATGCTTAGTGTTGAGCTGGTCCATGTTATCATGTCGAAACAACATGTGAGCTTTAAAACTTGTTTGTTCCATGTAGTTATAACTTTTGTGACCACAACTTCTCTTGATGTATGAGCAGGTTGGTCCTGGTTCCGTTGTCCAGGCTCCACTAGATGAGGATGTTCGAAGCAGCTTGTGAGTTCTGCTGTTGCAATGTAAATTAATGGTCTTTAGTTGCTTCTAAACATTGCTGTGGATTAACGTTTGTGTATATCAGGGATGCACTTTCGATCTGTGAAAGTAAAACATGCCCTAGTGAGTTAATCGCACCCCCCGATGATTGCCATGTGAACAGCTCCTTGTCATTTACAATACAAGTAAGGGTTGTTTGCTGTGAGATTCTCTTCTGAAGGAAGCTCCTAATTTTCATTAACTTGTAGATCTTCCATACAAGAGCGAACTTCTTGGCAAGGAAGCATGATGGCTGAACTTTTAAATTTTAATTACATTGTGCCTTTGGATATTCATTCCACAAGATGTGTTCGATACTTGCACTGTTGAAATGTGTCGTATACCATGTCAAATTTGATACTTGCACTCCAACCTTCATTGTCATTCAGTAGAGAGATGATTTTCTGCAGTGCATTGCATTTCTGATTTCTTTTATCAACACTCCCTGCACTGACGGAATGCAAAACACGCGAATCGGCAAACCCGAACGATTTCATGGATTATACACCTACCCAGGACAACTAATACATCAAATGGATAGAAAAAAGGAATCACCTCTTGCTACTAACATGGTGATAGTGGTGAATGATACACCTTAAATGTTATCACAATTCACAAGACAATAAATATTCCCTCCTGCCAATAGAAATAACATTAAGTTCATATTATCTCATAGTTGTATTGTGCGTTGTTGTTTCATTTAAATTGGATCTGGCTATATTGCAGTTTGAAGTTCCTGTTTTGTTCTAGCTTCTTAGTAAGAAATTCACATTTTGCAGATTTGCCGTGTTGAAGACATAACTGTCGGTGGCATAGTCAAGGGGAGTATAATTCATATTCATCGAGCAAGAACCGTGACTGTTACAGATGGTGGTGCAATAAGTGCCTCAGAGTTAGGTGATTCAGTGTTTTTGTGTTGTGATCAGTAAAATAACTGGAATCTCTCCTATCAATGTGGTAACTCTGTTCACTCAGCAATCTGGATCTTTTTATAGGTTGCAAAGCAGGCATTGGTAGAGGAACATTTCTTAAGTATGGAGCTGGTGGTGGTGCTGGTCATGGAGGCCAGGGTGGTATAGGGATTTACAACGGAATGACAAGTGAAGGAGGTCAACGATATGGCAGTGCTTATCTTCCATGTGAGCTAGGAAGTGGTACTGGTTCTCCGGAGTCAGGCGATGACAGGGCTGGTGGGGGATTGATAGGTATGCACTATTTTGTGTAGTCTTGTGTTGTGAATCTTTATCCACAACAGGGGTTTACCGTGCTGATGATAGTTTTCCTTCAAGCACTTTAATAGCACCATCAGAGTTTGCTGTCATCACATTTCTTTTTCCTTATTCTGTGCTTGACACGAGCACATTGCCCTGCACAATGAGAGCATAATCTACTACATGCACTCTTCTTACTTAACTAGCCTTTTCTTTTCAGTTTGCTTCTGGAAATAAGTACATTTAGTTTGCGAAGCTTTTGGTACCACTTCTCTTATAAATTCCGATTAATTTCCTGATGCAGTCATTGGATCCATGAAATGGCCACTTGCAAGATTGTTAATTTATGGCTCTGTGAGCTCTGATGGTGAAAGCAATAGAGACACAATTGGAAATTCCAGTGGGTCCTTCAAAGGTGGCATTGGTGGCGGTTCTGGAGGAACAATTCTCTTTTTCCTTCAAGGGCTTCTGGTAGAGAAAAATTCATCATTGTCAGCATCTGGAGGCAAAGGAGGCATACATGGTGGAGGTGGCGGTGGTGGTGGCAGAATACACTTCCACTGGTCAAATATTGCTACTGGAGATGAATTTGTTCAGATTGCATCTATCAATGGTACAGTAGCATCAAGGTACGTAATCATGTAAATACCCATGATAATTAAAAAGGAGGTTCCTTGCTTGTGCATATACCTGTCTCTCTAAACCATGAGACATGATCATCTATTGTTTCACTATGTTATTCGGAGCCTTCCGGATGATTTTCCTTTAACCAGTATACCTGATATAATAAATTCCTTCGTAATGACACCTACATATTAGAAAGAGATCATATGTTTGCACCAGCATTGACCTACCCAATGTCATTACTGCACAATTTTTTTGGAAATGTTTATGGGAGTTCTACTGCGGTTACATGTGATTATTGGTGCTCTGTTGCAACCACAACATTCAAGCAGAATCCTCATTGGACTTGCTTGTTAGTTTGGACGGGATCTTAGGGATTAAGACTGTCAAGAAAGTCCTAAAACAAAGTTAGCTTACTGGAGGGCACAACATTGGAGCTTAAGTTGTTTAATGGTGTTTTCTGCAAATCATCCTGATTTTCAGAAGTTTCTTACTTGCTACTTCCTCTGTTTGCCCGTCTCACGTTTTAAGTTCCTACAACACTATCTGCTTGCTACTACATTATCTAGAACACACAAACAAAAGTACAAAATAGATATGGATGTAAACAAACAGAGAAGTTAGGTAGGCAAGGAGAAGCTAACCAGAAGCCGTATGTTTGTTTCGCACTGCTGCTGTCAACTTCTTCTGTGGCTGCTTCAGTTTTTCACCACCATAAACGTCACCTACCGAAGCTTTGCTTCTGTTTCCCTCCAGTTCCCTATGGCCATGGTCACTTGATCTAGCTGGTTGATAGGAAGAAACCAGTGAACAGAGCAGCAGTGGTGGCCTGTGAACTCACCATAAGAGGAGGCCGGTGGAGACTGATGGTGATGGAGGCTGTGCTGAAGCACTGAAGGCCTAGGATGTGAGTGGGTGTTGAGTTGGGTCAGATTAGTTGGGTGGGCCATTTCCTTTCTTACCTCGCCGACATGCCTCTGCTCATGACCTCAACAGGCGTCACTGCTACTGGTTCATGGGCTATGCCATTGTTACACTGCCTCTTCCTAATGCCATGTTATCCCTGTTCTGCTCTGAAGTTAGTGCTGCAGATCTAGGGCAGAGTAGCAGACCTATGAGTCGCTGCCTTTTGCCTGCCGCACCAAGCTCAACATTGCTGCTTAGGTGGTGCTATTGTCCACATAGAACCTTCTAGGTGGGTCCAATACCCAGCCTTCAACTATGGCCTAATATGCGGCAGCAAAAGCGCTCTCCTCTCCTAGTCTTAACATTGCATAGGTCATTACAACCTGATAAGTAGCTAAAATTGTGAAATACTACATGTGCAGAGGCTACCTAGGCTGTGTTTTAGAACACAACATTTAGGTCATTACAACTTTATAGTCTGCTAAGATTGTTAACATAGTAATAAAAAGGTGCAAAAGCTAATTTGAATCATCCATATTGATTATCCATATGTCAAGTTGAAGGCATGATGGCCTTTCATTCACCTAATATGATGACATGCCAATTGAATAGAAGTGCTAAACTGACGTTATTTGTTTGGGTCGATGATCAATGCTGCAATTTGGGTTCACATAATGATGAACATCATGGTCATACCTTCAGCATAACGTTGGCATTTTAGCTTGAGTCAAAATGACCCAAGTGACACATGTTTTGACCTGCCAAATAGTTTAGCAAGTTTAGGGACCTGCCAAAATGTTTTACAAGTATAGGGACCTAATGGTTACTTTGTTATTAGATCAGATATCTGTGGTGCATTTACTCTAAAGGCATTTTTTAATTCCATTTGCGTGTTATCATACTTGTGGTGCGATTTACTCTAAATTTCTGAGGCATACCTGTTGTTTTATTTTTCTCCTCAGATGCATGTTTTCATCATGAAATGCAACAGCTACTATCTGTGTTGACCTACATGGGAGAACTCAATAGTATTTTGTTTTGGCATGGAACTTCATTTGTGCACTGCCATGAGCCTTGAGAAGTTTTAGTGAATGAATATATTCTTGTGCTAATTTCCAATAGCTGTTCTTTTGTGTAGTGGAGGTTCTGGTAATGATGATGGGCATTTTGGAGAAGATGGAACAATAACAGGAAAGGAGTGCCCTGTGGGACTATATGGAACATTTTGTACCGTATGAGCACTAAACTTGACATGTCTTTGTTCATCCAGCTTACATAGCACGTTTTCTGTTATTAGTAACACAAATAATATATAGTATTCATCTTAATACATATTAATTTATTTTACCTGTTCCTTTTCTTGTATATGCAAAATCTCTGCATCCATTTTCTTTAAGGAGTAACATCCAGAATATTTACATTAAAGGGAACAGAAAAAAAGAGGGATGAGGCTAGGGTGGACAGAACATTTTGGCTCCAGGATGCAGTACAAAACTAAGCCTATTTATGGTTCATACTTCTTTTTAGAGAGCCGTAGAAGCTTTGCACATCTTTTTGTTAAGGAAAAGGTAAGGTTGTTAGTGACAATAGATGAACGAAAGGCTAATAGGCTAAGTGGCTGAAAGAGAGGGAACTTTCTCAAAAGAACCTGCACCACACACTCCGTCTTGATGAACGAGAGGCTAATAGGCTAATGTTCTCTAACTAGCAGATGACTTTCTGTTAGTTCCTTTGAAACCATTGACTGACTATAACTCTTTCCAGGAATGCCCAGTTGGAACATATAAAAATGTTGCTGGGTCCAACTCATCTCTCTGCACCCCTTGTTCTTTGAATGCTCTTCCAAACCGTGCTGACTTCATATATGTAAGAGGTAGGTCATCGGACTTGCGTTATCTTGTCTTGTTTATGTTCAAACTTCTTGACTTTGCATGGAAGAAACTAAGCATTAACTTTGACTTACTAGGTGGTGTTACCCAGCCATCCTGCCCGTATAAGTGCATATCTGCTAAGTACAAGATGCCAAATTGTTACACACCACTTGAGGAAGTTATATATACTTTTGGGGGTCCTTGGTCTTTTGCAGTTTTCCTATTCTTTGCAATTATTCTTTTGGCACTCATCTTAAGTGCCGTAAGAGTTAAGATTGGTGAGAGTGAAGTCACGTATCGGGCTACAAGTGCAATCCACAATGATGCCTATGCTTCTTCGCCTTTTTTGCTTTCATTGGCTGAGGTATAGTTCATTTTATTCTAAATGGTCTTTGGATGTAGTTAGAGCAACTGCAAAATCACCTAGATCTGGTCATTGAGCAAATCCTATATACCTAAGTAGTTGATCATCACTCCTATTTATCTTAACATGCACACATGTCATCTCACCAGACCTGCCACCTCATCAAAGGCCCACCCCAACATGTATGGAAAAAAAGTTTTCTATTATTAGTTGATCCCCACTACTATTTATCTAAACATGCCTCGTCAAAAGCTTTCCACCTCATCAAAGCATAATTAGCTCTTAAATGTGATGAAGTACAGGGATACTTGTAGTACAGTTTGTTGAGAAATCTTGCTTATTGTGTATTTTCTTATAAATAGGTACCTGGGGCCAGCAGGGCAGAAGAAACACAAAGCCATGTCCACAGAATGTACTTCATGGGACCTAATACATTCCGAGAACCGTGGCATCTTCCTTACTCGCCCCCTGAATCTATAATTGGCATTGTGTAAGGCTTTTCATCTTATGAATCTATGACAGTACATGATCACTAATTCATCCGTGTTCATTCACCACAAAGTAATAGAATTCACAGAAGTTACTATAATTTGCACTGCAAATATATAACTTCAGATGTAAATTGTTCTACATATCACTAATGTTCACATTGTTCTACGCGTCACTAACCTATAGAAAATATTGCACTGTTTTGTTGATTTACCCATTTGTGAAATCCTTCCTCTTATTGTCTTTTCTTTTTCCTTCTTAGAATTTGTAGCTTGGATGTTCTCATACAGCCATCCTTGCTGTAGTGGTTCTAGATTCACAGGTACACAGCAATTACATTGCTGATGAAACCAACTGAGCTTGAGCAAAAAAAGTGACTGAAGTATAAAACTTGTTTATTCTAAAATTCGAGATCCAAAACCCTTTAGGGCCTACCTTGAACTATAGAATTTGCTGAAAACAGTTCAACCATTGTGTTCGAAACGGGAGCGACTATTATCTTGATTGATCTGAATGACATATGGATATCGATTTAATGACCCATATTCCATGAGAGAACAATGTTTAATGTTTCCATCTGTACATCAATATATATGTATCTCCTGACTGTAGGTGACAATTCTGTTATTTTTTTCCCAGGTATGAAGATGCTTTTAATCGTTTTATCGATGAGATAAATTTGGTAGCAGCCTTTGAGTGGTGGGAAGGTTCTGTGCATAGTATACTTGCAGTACTTGCATATCCTTGTGCCTGGTCTTGGAAGCAATGGCGCAGAAGAAAGAAAATCCATCGTCTTCAAGAATACGTTAAATCTGAATACGACCATTCATGTCTTCGCTCTTGCAGATCACGGGCTCTATATAAAGGGCTGAAGGTCAGTAATCATAATTTAGTCACGTCATTTAGTATTAGAACCAGTAGTAATTGTGTCAATGTTTTTAAAAATTTGTGGCCAAACTCACCAGATATACCTGGAATAGGTACTCAGAGATATTATTCAGCTGAGTTTCACTTCTGATCTGAAATATACTCTTCCTTAGCTCTGTGAACCATGAATAGCTGTTTGTTAGGAATGCAGGGAAATTTGGTGTGTTATTTTCGTTGCTGACATATAACACATGTAATTGTTTGAACTTAACAGGTTGGTTCAACTCCAGACTTAATGGTCGCTTACATTGATTTCTTTCTGGGAGGTGATGAGAAACGACTTGATGTAGCGGCCACAATCCAGAAGAGGTTTCCCATGTGTTTAATTTTTGGCGGTGAGGGGAGCTATATGTCCCCATACCACCTACACAGTGATACATTACTGTCAAATCTTCTTGGCCAGGTGAACATTAGACAACTTAATATTGAACAAGTGATGCCAAGGACATTACTTTTTTTATATCTATAGATATGCTCCACGTTCCCAATTATATTACTACTACATGAGGATTAGCCAGTAGCCACTTTGTCACACATGGTCGAAGTAGAAAAATTCCAGTCTTGATTAGGATATGGTTGTCTGCCAAAGTAATGCATTATTATTGGTTACAGAATTTTTATCGTTTGCCCCGAGGTTAGTGTGCCTTTGTAACTTGCCCCATTTGATATGCCTCAACTTTGCAAATTGTCATAGGCGTGCAACAACTTTGAGGCAAATGGTATAAAAATCCCTATTAGCTGTGTTTCGTTTTGATATCATATTCTAGTGTTTTTGAGGTGTCTACTGCTTATTTTCTTCTTCTTATATATGCTACAAAATGCATTTCTTGTGTTCAGTCACTCCCAGTGATTCTGTTTCATTTTCCCAGTATGTGTCTACTGCGATTTGGAACAGATTAGTAGCTGGCTTGAATACTCAGTTGAGGTCAGTAAAGCAAGGCAGCATCCGGTCAACTCTGGGTCCGGTTGTTTCTTGGATTAAGAGTCATGGGAATCCCCAACTTGAGCGACATGGTGTTCGAGTAGAGCTAGGGTGGTTTCAGGCCACTGCTTCTGGTTATTACCAGCTAGGTATTGTTGTAGCAGTGAATGAAAACTTCTACAAGAGTCACCACCATCATGAGCATGCCCCAGATTTTGGTGACCGCTCGAGGTATGAAAAGAAAGGCCAACTACAATAGCATGTCTTACAAAAAACATTTCTCATGCTGTGTGAAATGACTGCTATGTTTTTAATTCTACAGGAAGAATTTTGCAGTTCCACTACTGGGTTCCAAGCAGGCAATTCAGGATCAGCCTTGCACAAGCTATGGTGTTTCCAGAAAGCGGTTGACAGGCGGAGTGACTGGTGGGGTCATAAACGAAGAGACACTGAAGTCACTGGACTACAAAAGAGATTATCTATTCCCTCTGTCGTTGCTCTTGCAAAATTGCAGGCCTATTGGCTATGCGGTAAGCAACCACTAGACCCTTTCTATAAGCACACAAATGCTCGTGCTGTACATGACAATTACCTATATTACCTTAACTGTGACCTTGCTTTGGCATTTCAGGAAACACTGCAGTTGCTTATTTGTATTGTACTTGTGGGTGATTTTACCATCACCCTGCTTATGCTTGTACAATACTACTGGATATCTGTTGGAGCTTTCCTTGCTGTACTGCTTATTCCACCCCTTGCTTTGCTTTCCCCTTTTCTTGCTGGCCTCAATGCACTTTTCAGCCGAGGACCAAAAAGATCTTCTGTCACCCGCATTTTTACACTTTGGAATACTACTTCTGTCATAAACATTGTAAGTCTTGTTTACACGTGGTTTATCCTTGAACTCTTTTATTTACATGCTATTTATCCTTGAACTCTTTTGTATCTAGCATTGTAATAGTAGAGAATATATCTATTAATTCTATTGCTATCAGTTCGAAATGCATCGCAACAGTTTAATATCCATATATTCATAAACATATAGTGTGACAGGTTTGGAGATTTATGAATCTTATTTCCGTGCAGATTGTAGCAATCGTCTATGGTGCTATGTACTCTGGGCTATCTTCTTTGACAGTGTCTTCAGCTCAGGCATCAAACACCAAAAGGTTAGATTCCTTGTATGTACTTATAGAGATAACATTTCAATCGACTCGCACTATTCATTCTCCAGTTTTCAAAAAAAGATCCATTGCTCAGGAAACTGGCTTACTATAATTTTCAAGGCTTTCCACTTAAAACCGAGAGTTTGGGCGGTATTTGTTGGGGGTTAGGGAAATCCATGTCGCGAATAATTAAAAAATGCCTCATTGAGAATCCAGACAATTACTTTTACTAGCAAAGTACCTGTGCCTTGCAACAGGGGCAGCTTTATTCTAGTGGTTCAACGTAGGAAATTTTGATTGGGTTGAGATTGAGATATGTTGTCGGGAGGGAGTCCATAGGCAAAGGTAAGGAAATATATGATGTGATTGAGATTGTGTACGTACAACTACATGAGTTGATTTTGTTGTTTGCTAGCAAGGGATTTCTTGCTATTGGTAATTTATTTGATTTCTGTCGATTGCTTTGCGAGGGATTTTTTCCCTAGAAAAAAAAATAGTGGGGATTATCGCGTGGTTTGGAAAAAAAATGGGTGGGAGAGGGCATGTATGGATGAGAAGGGTGGAAGTGAAACCAACAAATGGCCCTTTAATAGTGATAATAGTAGATATCATTGTGTTTTGGATTGACTTAATTACAAATTACAAATATTATTTTAAATGAGACAAAAGAATTAAAAACTACCCACATGTTACATGCTGATCTGTTTGTTCTTTGGCGCATCTGCAGCTTCAAGGGTAGGGATGACGATGGATGGTGGATACTGCCAGTTGTCCTGTTTGTCGTCAAGTCGCTTCAAGCCGGATTGGTCAACTGGCACATAGCAAATCTGGAGATCCAAGATCATTCCTTGTTTAGCCCTGACCCGGACAGATTCTGGACAATGTAGTGTACCTAGTCGCAAAGATGGCAGAATCTCAACGGCATGGCACTGCTGTATTTTGTCCCCTGTAGTCATGGCGCTCTAGACCCGAAACTTGTTCCGGCATAGTGTAGATGTGCTGAAGTGAAATTTTGTTAGTCCGGAGTATGTACATTGACCGTTAGAATAGGTTTTGTTGTTTTGGGTGAACTAGATTTCTTTAGTTTATAGGTTTTTAGTTTGAGCTAGTGATCAGAGTGTACAGCAAGACACAGGTGATGCGATTGGCGTTCGTATGGTGTACATTATGTATGTAATAAATAGTAGGAGTGAGTGCATATAAAATCAGTGAAGTTCATTTTTACTCAGGATGTGCATGAGTTGTGCAACACAGTGAACAATGTCATCATTGCAAATTTGCAATCGATATACAGGAGCTAGATATCATATCTTGTGCTTGTAGATCTTCCCTGTTTAGGGGTCTTGAGCCTAAAAGAAGAACATGTCTAGTGCTCTCATGGCTTGGCTCCGAAGAACATATACAATGCAATGTGCTAGTGAAAATAAGCCAATTTTTTTATTAAGTGTCGTTGCTTGTTTTCATATTAGAGGTGTCTAAGTAATGCCCCGTGCTATATAAGTAAGCATCGGTGCTTAAAAAAACTGATTTATTTTCATAAGCTCCTCTCTAAGCATCTTGCATTATACGTGCCCTAAGAGCAAAAAATTCTGAAGAACACTCTTATGTGGATTAGTAGAAGATATATCGACAATCATGTAAGGAGATTCAATATACTTGGATTCCTGCTGATCATAGGGTTCAAACATTTGATCTTAGGGCCGAGGCTAAGATCGAACGCTTAGCCCACAGATCGGGTAAAGTCCTGCTTTTCTACATTGCTCGTGCCCACATCCTTCATGCTTGTTGGCCACATAGATTCCTCCGAAACATCTTAGATGAACCTCATGTGACAATTTTTCACATGAGCTGCAATATTTTGAATAAATGTTGTGTGACAACGAGTAGTCGTACTACATATGCATATACTATATATGTCGTATGGAGTGCATGGACCTAGGTATATGTAGACCTTGGTGCCCACACGGTTGGTATATGCTTTGGGTCCTCATAAATAAGCCTACTCAAAGAAGAGGAGGCTACCACCATACCACAAATATATAAAGGAGGCCAAGACCCGACAACCCGAGCAAGTTCTACATGCACTACTGAGAGACATAAAGGGTGTTCTCTATTAACTCATATTATTGAGCTTGAAGGCAATACAAAGCATCATGACCACACACCAAGTTTCTGAATGACTGATGCACATACTAGGGTTATACTTAACTCTTGATTGTGCATTCCAGCTAGGGCTTGAACATGGGTGGCTTCCTCACTTTGGTAGCTTGCTCGAATGCATACGCCATCTCGATCAGCCTTGGCTCGTACCCCTGCAGCCCACCGAAGCATATGCCAAAGGGAACCCCTTGCTCATTAAACCCCGCTGGCACAATGATGCCAGGGTGACCACCTGTGGCGAGAAGGCTAGAAGCGTCGCTGCCGGGCGTCACAATCGCGTCTAGTTGGTGCTCCTTCATCAACTTCTCCAGCCCATTAGCTGATAGTTCCTTTAGCCGTCGTATCGCCACTCTTTCCACGGGGCCAATGCCGCTTGTGTTTTGGGCCGCGATAAGGTCATCCTGCCCAAAATCTTTCATCCGCTCCTGCAGCAAACATGCCATTAATTAGGTTTCAGCTCACTTATTGGATCCAGGCCTCTGCATTGATGGATGTAAACGAACGGATGCACAAGCAATACGGCCTCTAAAGTTTGTGGGTAAACTAGTAACACAATATGTTCTTGGATATATTGCTGCTTATTATTTTGAATTATTTTTTACGCTATTTATTATTACCTCTATAGGATGTGCGTTGTTGAAAGCTATGATGTCTGCGAGCAAACGGACCGGGGAGTAGACCAAGTCTGCCAAGTAGGCGTTTATGCTGAGCTTGAACTCTGCCACCACTGCGATCCCCTCGTTGGAGCTGATATCATCCAACAGAGCCGTCGGATTGGCTGCGACATGCAAGTTATCGACCACCATGGCCCCATGTTTCCTTTGATAAAATTAATATAAAAATAGAATAAGAGTATATGGATGCAAAATCGAAACCTTTAGGTACCTTCTTTAGTTCAACAAAATACACTAAAATTTTGAAATTCACATCATTTTTCATAGTTTATTTGGTTGAACCAAGACGAAGGACCCGAAGGTACCTTGCCCCCCGAATTCCATATAAAGAAGAAGATGAGGATAAATACCATCTTTAACCTGAGTTCCAATACATTGGATATCCCACATAAGGAATCGGAGGAAGACTCGACGTCTTATTTCATAGAATCCCTAATGAAAAATGCACACCATTCCTTCTTTTCTATCAAATCGGTCATAAAGGTTCCAAATTTGCATTCCAAAATAATAGAAAACCATCGACAGTCGGCGGAATTTATTTAAATTGTTGGTCACTCACCTCATGGTGGCGAGGTGCTGCTCGTACACCCTCAGTCGCCGCGTGCCTGCGTATGATTGGAAGAATCCACGGAGGACGCCGACCCTCTTTCCTCTCAGCCCGTCCTTCTTTAGGAACTGAACGTACCCGCCGGGAGGGATGAACTTGGACGCCACTCTGGTGGCCGCGGCATCGAGCTCGTCGTAGCCGACGATGGCGTCCAGCACGTGCACCGCGTCCGACAGCGTCCGGCAAATCGGTCTGCATTTCATTTTGACTCGCCATGAGTTTTATGTTTTTTGAATTCATGCTCCAGTCAATCCATCCAAAAATATAAACTGATAAAAAAAGATGGGCAATATATTTCAACAGCCCCTCATATCTAGACTTATTTAGTCCTTAAACATGCTCCAGTCAACTCATCCAAAAATACAAACTGATAAGAACTGTGGGCAATATATTTCAACACCCCTTCGCATCTAGACTTATTTAGTCCTTAAACATGGAATTGAAGTAGGCCACAAAATCATTTTTTAACACCGCATTGACAGAGTCTTGAACTATAGACTTCCTGACATATTGAATTCATGCTCTAGCGAACATCCAAAAGTCTAAAGAGAGACAAGCAATATATTTCAACAATATTGGACGAAGAGAAACAACACCAAGAAGAAGAAGAATTACTACCCACCCGACCGTGTCCTGTAACGGGGTGATGGGCACCACGCCGGCGCGGCTGGTGAGGCCGAGGGTCGGCCGGATCCCGACCACGGAGTTGAACGACGACGGGCAGAGTATGGAGCCGTCGGTGTCGGTGCCCAGCGTCACGGCCGCCATGTTCGCCGCCGCGGCCACGCCCGACCCGGCGCTCGACCCGCACGGGTCGGACGACAACACGTACGGGTTCCGCGTCTGGCCGCCGCGCGCGCTCCACCCGTTGTCGACTTGGCGGAACTCGGACCACTCGGAGGGGTTGGACTTGCCGAGCACCACGGCGCCCGCGCGCCGGAGCCGGGCAGCCACGCCGGCGTCCCGCCTCACCACGGAGCCGAGGAGCGCCAAGGAGCCGGCCGTGGTGTTGAGCGCGTCGCGGGTGGCGATGTTGTCCTTGAGCAGGACGGGGACGCCGTGCAGCGCGCCGGTGGGCTGGCCGCGGCCGCGCTCGGCGTCGGCGCAAGCCGCCTGCCGGAGCGCGTCCGGGTTGACCTCGATGACGGCGCGCAGCAGCGGGTTCAGCCGGCCGATCTGGTCCAGGTAGAACCGGACGAGCGCGGTCGAGGTGAGGCTGCCGTTGCGGAAGCCGAGCTGGATGGCGTCGATGGTGGCCTCGTGGAACTCGAAGCCGTGTGCGGCGCCGGCGATGGCCGTCAGAGCGAGGACGGCGGCAGCAGCTTGCAGCCGCAGCCAAGCCATGCTTAGCTGAGCTGAGCTGAGCTTGACGGTGCTGTCAGTGTGGTCAGTGGCTTGGCGAGTGCTCGTCATAATTTATTCTAATGCACCGTTTTGTGGCAGTCGCTTGCTTTTGGCTTTTGTCAAATGCTCCATGAGTATGTCTGTTCCAGCCACTCAAATAGTGCATAATGAGTGGGAATTCATGTAGGAAAAAGAAAAATCATAGTCTTTTTTCTTCCAATTTTTGATACCTCCTCCGTCTCACTATGCTAACTTGCAAAAACGTCTTACATTACGAGTTGGCAATGTTCCATGGTGAAGGCGAAGGAGGAGGTGGAGGCCATGGACCCAAAAGCATCTAAATGTTTGTCAACTAATTTGCGGAACATGATTACACTATACCTGGACATACATACATTTCTGAAGCAAAACAAAATAAATTCCTAACCATGGTAACCTGCTCAAACGCATACGCCATCTCGATCAGCCTTGGCTCGTACCCCTTCAGCCCGCCAAAGCTGAGACCAAACGGCACCCCCATCTCGCCATACCCAGCGGGCATAGTGATGCCTGGCATGCCGCCTATGGCAAGCAAGGGGGACGCAGCGCTGTTGGGTGTCACGATCGCGTCCAGCTCGTGCTCCCTCATCAGCTTCTCAAGCCCATCGGCTGACAACTTGTTCAACTTATTGATCGCCGCTCTCTCCCCGACGTTGATGCCGGTCGTGTTCTCGGCCACCAGGAAGATGATTTGCCCTATTTCATCCATCTTTTCCTGCCATGGATGTATATCTCGGAATTTCAGTTTCATGACTTTTAAGGAAACAAACATATAAACCATAACATAAACCGCGAGGAACAAAACAATTGAACTCTGAACAAAGCTGATCTCAACGGGGTGTGCATCGTTGAAAGCTATGATCTCTGTAAATTAAAATCCCGTCACTGCAATGGCTTATCGCTGGCGAACAGCATAGATTAATGACTTTCCCACGATAAAAAATGATTGTTTCGCTAGATAGGCACCGGCCATGGTGATGGGTGTCATGTGAGCGACTCCAATTGGCAAATTATACAAGCAGGCAAGCGCACATGCTGCAAGTCGCCCTACGCGTCTTGCCAATGGGTAATCCAAACGCAAGTGGTCAAAACAAGTTTAGTTGGACCCAGGCCCGGTCCTGATGGGGGGGCAGGAGGGGCGACCGCCCCGGGCCCCCAGAACAGAGGGGCCCCCAGGTACGTGCACTTATAATATAGATTAAGCCTGTTAGAGAAGAAAAATAATGCAATGTTGTATGTGTTGTCGTGTTGAACCTGGCCTGGTCAAAATAGCAATTGGATATAACTGAACGTCCAAGATTCCAGCCCTCATCACGCGCGTACGAGTCGCACGACGCTCGCAGATGGCACGGGACGGTATGATTTCTCGCCTGATTAGTCTGATTGCCTTCTGTTTTACCTAATCCCAGATCACGTAGCGACGCCATCGCCTTTGACAACCGCATGGACTTATCCCTAACCTTGACTCCATCACCTCTCGTCCTCGTAGCGCCTGCGGCCGCTAGGAACAGATCGAACAGCAACGAGGAGGCCACGGGAACGGCCAGTGGCAATCGGCAGTCTCCGCTGTCCACGCGGCCACACACGAATCCTGCAGAAAAGGTAGCCTACAAGCCTATGCCTTAGTGATTTCTACAAAGTTATAGATCATGACCGTGTTATCATTATTACAACAGGACATTGACGATCATCGACTGATTGGGCACTGTTAAGTGACATATTATTGGGCTTTATGCACTTGTAATTTGTGAGCGCTCGACTTTACAATCGGTAAGATTTTATTAATTGATTTAGTATTTTTGTAGGTTTCAGCTAGTTTTGAATTACCAATTATTTCTTTAAATTTCAGCACCTCATGTCACCTAGTAAAAGGCATGCATCCAGCAACTACAATTACTAGATGAGATTGATAATGATGCATCGCAGAATGTTGTAAGAAATTTCTAAGATATGCATATGTAATTTGATATGAGTATTGCCTTTCAGTGCACATGAAATAATGTTTGGTACATCTCATATATAGACATATTGATTATTATGTCCCTGTTGATACTAGAGGGCCCCAAGTTCTAGATTCGCCCCGGGCCCCCGAAAACTCAGGACCGCCCCTGGTTGGACCAACGGAACCGGCAAATACCCTGATTCCTTCTAAGGGCATTGCCAATAGTTGTCAAGGATGTAAGTGGTCGAACCAGTCCACTAGAGTTCAAGTCCTAGACTTGACACTCATGCACACATTTTCCTGTATTTATTTCAAACTTTCTCACAATGTTGATTCTTTGGCGTCCTACTTCTCCGGCAGATGCGCACATGTGAAATCAATGGTGAAGTGCAGTGTAGGTCCCTGAACTATTTTATAGGTGTCACGTAGATCTTCAAACTATGAAAATCATCATCCAGATCCTTAAACTGCAATAAGTGTGTCGTTCAGGTCCCAATCAGTCTAACACTAGAATAGTCCAAGGACTTATATTTTACCTAGCATGACACACTTATTGCACTTTGAGAACCTGGATGACGATTTTCATAGTTCAAGGGCATATGTGGCACTCCTGAAATAGTTCATGGACCTACAATGCACTTAATTCCAAAATCAACGTGTCAGGTAGCCGACGAAAGTATGGATCTCGGGAAGTCAATGGAGCGATGATGATTGGGTCACGGGGCTAGCCGTCGGGCTAGGAGGGGAAAATTTCAGGTGCTCCCATCCTTGAGGTGCTCCCCGTGCTCTCCAACTTCAAAACATTAATTTTAAATGTTTCAAGAACACTACTAGGAGAAAGCTTATAGATAGAACCTTAGCAGTAGCACCGGGTTGTGGCGCGGTGCTACTCCTACTTACACTACTGGAATCAGCTACTTTGCCGTCTGCCATGACAGACGGCAAAGGCAAGGATGGCGGACGGCAAAGGCCTTTGCCGTCTGCCGCGGACGGCAAAAGGCTCCGGCAAAGTAGGCTTCGGTAAAGAGCTTCTTTGCTGTCTGCTTTTTGAAGCGGACGGCAAAGGGGCCTTTGCCATCAGCGGCTGACGACAAAGAAAGCCGACGGCAATAAATGCGCTGTTAGTCCGTTAGGCGGGTAACGACAGCCTTTGCCGTCCGCCGCTGATGGCAAAGAGCATCCGGCCTTTGCCGTCCGTCGAATGACGTCAGCTGGACGTCACTGCGGGACAAGCCTTTGCCGTCTGCTGCTGTAGGCAAATGTGGGCATTCTTTGCCGTCCGCCGCTGTAGGCAAACTGACCAAATGGGTCAGCTCCCAGGGAGCACAGGTGGCCGCCGCGTGGCTTCTTTGCCGTCCGCGGCAAACGGCAAAGGAGCCTTTGCCATCAGTGGCTGACGGCAAAGGTGCCTCTTTTTTTTCTGTTTTTTTTAATCCAACAATTTTCACTGCAAATATATGACATATATATATATATATATATATATATATATATATATATATATATATATATATTTCACAGGGCTATTTAACAACAAACATATGACATATGCAGCACATAAGTTTCATCGTGCATACATATATAGTTCCATCCATTCATACATAGCAAGTTGCACATACACATTGTTCCATCCATACATATTACAATGCAAAGTTTCATCAAGATAGCAAGTTCCATCATAGCAAGCTAGAATAATACTAGAGGAGAATGAAAGAAAAAACAAGCACTCCATCATAGCAAGCTAGCTTCCGTGAAGTGAATGAAATCTGCAAAATGGCAAATAAGAAAGTTAGAAAAAGGTGACTAGAAGAAGAAGTATATGCCATTTATGAGCTAACTTAGGTGAAATGGATCATTTATGAGCTAACTTAGTTGAAATGGATCGTTTATGAGCTAACCTAGGTGAAATAGATCGTTTATGAGCTAACCTAGGTAAGATGGGTCATTTTGGAGCTAACCTAGGTGAAATGGATCGTTTTTGAGCTAAGTTAGGTGAAATGGATCGTTTATGAGCTAACCTAGGTGAGATAGATCGTTTATGAGCTAACTTAGGTAAAATGCATCATTTTAGAGCTAACCTAGGTGTGATGGGTCATTTTGGAGCTAAACTAGGTAAAATGGATCGTTTGTGAGCTAACCTAGGTGAAATGGATCGTTTATGAGCTAATCTAGGTAAAATGGGTCATTTTAGAGCTAACTTGGGTAAAATGCATCATTTTGGAGCTAACCTAGGTAAGATGGGTCATTTTGGAGCTAACCTAGGTAAAATGGGTCATTTTAGAGCTAACATAGGTAAAATGGATCATTTTGAAGCTAGTCTAGGTAAAATGGGTCATTTTAGAGCTAACTTGGGTAAAATGGATCATTTATGAGCTAACTAAGGTAAAATGGGTCATTTTAGAGCTAACTTAGGCAAAATGGATTGTTTATGAGCTAACTAAGCTAATTATGCCATTTTTGACATAAGTAAGCTAAGTACATGTCATTATTGAGCAAACCTAGTTAACTAAGCATATTAGAGCTAACTTAGGTCATTTTGGAGGAAACAAAGCTAAGTATAGATCGTTTTAGAGCTAACTTAGGTAAAATAGATGGTTTTGGAGGTCAGTAAGCTTATTAAGTCATTTTGGAGGAAAAGAAGCTAACTGTAGGTCATTGTGGTAAGCATATTGGAGGAAATAAGGCTAAGTCTAGGTCTTTATGCATTTGTTAAGCAAAACACTAGAGAAACTTACTATGATCATGGAGGTGTAGGAGCGGGCTGGCTCGTGCCGGTAGCTGGAGAAGGATCGTGCGATGCTTGTCTGGAGTTACGCTGCACCAAAGATCATTTCCAATGTCTCGTTAGCATGATGACACTCAAATGTTAAGACTAGCAAGTAATGTCCATTCAAATTAAACTCACCGTGGTCCCAGGAGCAATCACTGGCATCGGCGGAGCGGTCTGACCGGTCTTCTCGCACACAGACTGCACATTTGGTTTTGACGACTCAGTCATACTAGTTAGTAATGAGACAAACACTAAATGAATGTTTTGGCTAATCTGCAAAAAAAACTTACCACAAGGAGCTCGTACATGGCCCTTGCCTGCATGTCATTCCGTGCCCTCTCCTGCTCCAACATCTTTGTCGTCCTCTCCTCCAACTCCCGCTGCCCCCGCCAGAAGTTTCTCCATTCTATCTCCCTCACTCTGTATAGCAGCCTGCAACACCACTCCTCGTTACCATTTGTAATCATTGATGGAGAAAGATAGCTGAGTATGTATAACTAACCTTGATGGCGAGTTGGACTGGCCGTTCACGAGGCCTTATCTCAGGCGCGGAGCTCGACTGGCGCGCCTTGATCTCCGGGAGAGTGCTAGGACAAGGATAAGTCCATCTCCAATGGCTATGGAGCCATGGGACCTCCCGCCACCAGATATCATCACCAGCTCTGGATCAATGGGACCCTGGCTCGGGTTAAAGTCCTCCCCTTTCCTCGCCTTCCCCTCATCTCTATATTTCACGAGCTTGTCGTGGGAGGAGATGTTGGTGAAGTTGTTTGCATCATCGAGGTCAGACGGAGAGAATGCTTTGACTTTCTTGAAAGAGGCAGTGTGGGCCATGGCATACAGGTCGTACACCTCTGGCACCTTATCCGCCTTATTGTAGCGTGCCTGAAAAAGAGAAACAAAGTAAATTAGTAATTAAAGGGCTCAAGCTAGCATGATAAATGAATTGCATGAATCATGAAGCAAACCACATACCCAGTTCCGCCCGAACTGATATAAGTTGGAGCTGCCTTAATGGTGTGGCACACCTTCCATTTGGGCACGTTTGTCCTTGGCCGCGTTGTGGACGGCTAGCCATTCTTTTGAGCATCACTCATTGACCAACACCTCCCAACAATCCATCCGATCCGCACACCATCTCAGAGGCGCCTAAGTTAGCAAATAGAAACTTGAGCGCTACGGCTATGAATTACTAAATGAAGGAAGTAAGTACAAGGCCTTAAGAATTACCTTCATGTACTTCTCCTTACTCAGGAACTTATAGCGGCACGCCGGCTTGGGCTTCTTGATACCACGCAAGGCGTAGTAGTCTCCAACAGCCTGCACCCGAGCCTCGTGCCGTAAGTTCTGTAGTAGGCGCTTGCAGACGTTCTCGATAACATTTGCCGCCTCCTCCGTATCCCTCCTCACACCTGTAGAATGTCTGCAATCAAATGAGACAATATTGATTAGTACAATTAATAACTAGCTAGTTGAAGATTTTGAATGTGTAAAGGAGAAATTACCCAGAACTTTCTGAAATTTCCCCGGATAGTTGGGCCCTGGAATTATCAACGTCAGGAAAATGTTCTTTCTTTGCATAATCTGTCCGGGGGGGGGGGGGGGAGATTGAGTGGAAAGACAAATATGGGCCAACAACTGTATTGGGCTGCCGTCAGACCAAACACACTGAACCCATCCGTGCTGATGCCGACTCGAGGATGCCTCTGATCTGCCGCTTTGTCAGCATGTAATTCATCAAACTTTTTCCACGAAACATCATCCGATGTGTGTACGATCATCAGATTCCCATCTGCATCTAGTTCGGTTCTTTTGCCCGTTTTGTGCCATGTCATCTGTCTAGCCGTCTCTTCGACCATGAAAAGACGTTGAAGTCATGGTACGATTGGCACATACCGAATAACACTAACGGGGATTTTGGTCTGTGTCTTCTCACCCATACCGTTGTCTACCACAACATACCTGGAAGACTTGCAAATGGGACAATAGTTCAAGTCCGCATAGTCAAGCCTAAATAACACACATCCTTTCTCACAGGCATGTATCTTCTCTAAGGGAATCTTCAGTGCACGGAGGATTTTGTCCGACTGGTACAAGTTTGCAGGCATTACATGGCCTTTGGGTAGAAAGCGTCCAAATACTGGCATCATTGCGTCGTAGCATTCTCTGCCCAAGTTGAACTGAGCCTTCAGAGCCATTACTTGTGAGATGGCATCCAACTGACAAAGCTCAGTGTGCTCGTGGAGCAGACGTTTTGAAGACTCCAACATTTCATTGAAGGCCTTTGCAGATTCCTCCATCTCCTCGTCCGAATCCCGAGCATCATCGAAGTCTTGCACCATGTTTTCCATCCCGGTACCATGCTCGTCGGTGTGACGACAATCCACCTCAGCTCGGTCACGTTGGGCAGACTCACCATGATATGTCCACACCGTATAATCGGGCGTAAAACCACTCTTCTGCAGGTGTTTGCCCATTTCAGCTTTTGTCCTCTTTTCCCAATTGCCGCACCGTAAACAGGGGCACCAGGTTTTCCTCTGGCCATTTGCAAATGCGGCTTGCACAAACCCCTTGGTTTTTGTGAACCATTCAGTGCTCCATTTGTTCTGACCAGTGTGACCGGTGTACATCCACGCACGATCACTCATCTTGACTTTCAGAGCTACTGGACACACAACAAATATATATATATATATATATATATATATATAAATTCACCATGTATATATTCATCAGTTGATCTACTTTGTCAATTTTATTACGTCCATGCAACCTACACTCTAATAGGTAATGATAGGTCCTAATCCCACCCGAGTATGTGTAGATTGGGTTCATTTTCCCATGCTATGCTCCGGATACGACGCAAAATTTCGGCAGCACCTCCCCGCTGTTCTCCTGATACACGTCTCTGCAATAAACAGAGAGGATGTGTACCCGGAGAACAACAGGGGAGGCACTGACGAAATTTATGCGTCGGATCCGGAGCAAAGCATATGGGAAAACAAACCCAATCTACACATACTCGGGCTGTCCATGGATAGCGTTGGACAATTCGAAAGAATCACGGTTATAAATATGCAAATGCATGCATATTTATAACTATAACGCTTTCGAACATGAGACACATATTGGTTACGCATACTGATGATTCAAGACAGATATATAGCTAGCTATCAAGTTTCATCGACACGAACACCGGAACAGAGCAAATAATTAAGGGGGGAGGAGGACATGTCATTTGTGCTCACCCACGAACGAAGGGGCAGAGCTCGTCAAACGCACGGGGAGGTCGTCGAACACCAAACCTCGCAGCGATGAAACAACTGCACATTTAAATCTACCCGATCAACACAATTATATATGATGTTTTTCATAACAATCGAAAAATATATGACCTAACTCATAATTCACAAATATATGACCCCGTCGGCCTCTGGTGTCGTGGGTGTCGTGTCGGGATCGGGGTGTCGGGGTGGTCGGGGTCGGGGTCGGGGTGTGGTGTCAGGGTGTCGGGGGTCGGGGGTCGGGGTGTCGTGCCGGGGTGTCGGGGTGGCGTGTCGGGGTCGGGGTGTCAGGGTGTCGGGGTCGGGGTGTCAGGGTGTCGGGGTGTCGGGGTCGGGGTGTCTTTTCTTTCTTCTTCTCCCTCCACCTCTTCCTCCCTCCTCCTCCTCCTCCTTCTACTCTTCTTATTCTTCTAAACTAAAACTAAAACTAATCTAAAATAAACTAAACTAAAAATAAAACTAAAACTAAACTGAAACTAAAACTAAAGTAAAACTATAACTAAAACAGAAACTAAATTAACTAAAAGTAACTAAAAGAGACTAAACTAAAACAAACTAAACTAAAAAAGGGGGGATCACTCACCTGTGCAGGGGATCGCCGGTGGAGGGGGAGGCGGCGGCCCGGTGGAGGGGGAGGTCGCGGCGGGTGGGGGCAGCGGCCGCTCGGTGGAGGGGAGTCCGCGGCGGGTGGGGGCTGCGGCGGCCTGGTGGAGGGGGAGGCCGCGGCGGGAGGGGGCGGGGACGGCCACGCAGGGGAGGGGAGGGGGCGGCTGGCCGGCGTGGAAGGGGCGCCGCATGGGAGGGGTGCGGGGCGACGGGGCGAGGGGGCGGCGGCGGGTGGTGGGGCGACGGGGCAAGGGGGGCGGCGGGTGGTCGGGGCGACGGGGCGAGAGGCGGTGGGTGGGCGGGTGGCGGCGACGGGTGGTGGGGGTGGCGGCGGGTGGCTGGTGGCGGGGGCGGCGACGGGTGGCGGTGGTCGTCGGGGTGGGGAGGACAGAAAGAGAGAGAGAGGGAGGGAGCGGGGCGGGGACGGCCGTTAGTTAGGTTATCTCTTTGCCGTCCGCTTTTTTGCTCTTTGCCGTCTGCTAGCAAATAGGGAGGCCGTTAGTTTTTTTCTAAGCAGCTCGTTAGTGAGGCCCACCTCTCTCTTTGCCGTCCGCCGGCTGACTGTAAAGATTCTTTGCCGTCCGCTAGCAGCCAGTTCTTTGCCATCAGCCAGTTCTTTGCCGTCCGTTTTTTACAAACTGACAGCAAAGACCTTCTTTGCCGTCCGCCAGCAGACGGCAAAGAATAGGCAGACGGCAAATAAGCAAATTCCAGTAGTGTTAGCAGTAACGCGTGGCATGCACCAGCGCTACAAGTAGGACGGTAGCAGTAGCGCCGGGCTAGACATAGGGGCAGCGTTGGTCCCTGGCCAGCTCTATTGCTAAGGCAGTTAGCAGCAGCGCAGGCTGCCCTATGAGCGCTGCTACTGCGGCCAGCCCGGACCCAGCTCCCCGGCCCAACTTAGCAGCAGCGTGCGTCACTGAAGTATTTAAAAAATATTGGACAAGTATTTGAAAAATGTTAATCAAGCATTTGAAAATGTTAAATTTGTATATAAAAAATGTGAACAGTTATTAAAAATGATAATTTTTTTGATCATGTATATTTTTTTAATCAAGCCTTTAAAAAAACATTGAACAAATGTTCGAAAAATGTTAATCAAGCGTCTGGCAAAGGGTAAATGTTTATAGAAATAATGTTGACCATTCAAAAAATATTAATCTTGTATTTAAAAAATGTTAATCAAGCATTTAAAAGATGGTTAAAAAATTGTATATAAAAATGTTGACTATGTATTAAAAAACCCGAGATTTGTATTAGAAAAATGTTAAACATGTATTATAGAAATGTTGTTGACATATACAAAAAATTAAGAATGGAAAAAATAAACAAGGAAAAATAAAAAAATTGGAAAAGCTATAAAAACCAAAGAATAAAAGAACAAAAATGAGAAAGAAAAGAAAAACCACAAAAAACAAAGTGAAACCAAAAATAAAGACGAATTATAATGACAAGAAAAGAAAACCGGAGAAAAATAAGAAAACCAAACAAAGAATGAAAGAAACAAAAAAGAAGGAAAAAAGAGGAACAACCTCCAATCTTTTACCTCAACTAGTGGGCCCGTCCAATTAGTCAAAAAGCTTCAGCGAGAGAAACCATCGATCTCGCTGAATGGGAGATATAGCGCTGCAAAAACTTGATCAAAACAAGCATAATTTTATAGCGGATGGGAAGTCGACGAGCTTAGGCCCAAAGGACTAGCGCCCAGACGAACTGGCCGTCAGCAGCCAAGCCTCTATCACATACGAACGCCGAAAACTCACGGAACCGCACCAGTCGATGCCGACCGGTGATCACTGTAGCACCATCGCACCACCCCCAGAACTTCCACAGCAAAGCCAGAGCCCACTCGCTGCCACGAGAAAGAAGTCACTAGTAGAAAATGGGCCATTTATCCCGGTTCATGAGGCCTATTTGTCCCGGTTGCCGAACCGGGACTAAAGGATCGGTACTAAAGCCCAATACCTTTAATCCCGGTTCGTCCAGGAACCGGGACAGATGGGGCTCCACTTGTCCGCTGCGGCTTGCCCAGGCAGGAGGGCCTTTTGTCCCGGTTGGTGCCACCAACCGGGACCAAAAGGCTTCAACGCGTCAGCAGTTCATGGGCTGAGATTTTTTCCTTAGGGGGGGGGGGGGGGGGGTCATGAACATATACACAGAGAGAAGTGATCGACCTCTCCTTCTCCTATTGATTGGTCGAACAATTAGTTTTCGTATATCTATCCGACGCTACTGGCTACACATATATATACACACACACAATATAAGATCTCTTACAAAATCCTCTAATATCTGAACTCAACTTCCACATGGTATTCTCCATGTTTGTCGATGACGTGGTCAAGAAAGAATCCCGTCAATTCCTCTTGAATTGCTCGTATGCGATCTTGTGGTAGAAGTTCATCCCGCATCTGAAATATCTAATTTAAAGAAGGGGTCAATACATATATATGAATGAAACTCAACACAAATGATGGTAATAAAATAAAATTGTGAATATTATTGCTTACGCACTTCATATAATTGTTTAGAGTAGCCCCGCTCACAGGTGGTGTGGGGATGAACTCGCAAATGTAGTATCCACAGAAATCATTCCCGGGTTCCTGCCACAATCACTTTACGAGAAATAGAGGTCAATCAAACTGACAAGCAAGCATGCTAAATGGTATTGATGAAACTAGCTAGAATCAATGAGAGATGCACGGAACTAGCTAGTAGCTAGTACTCCCTCCGTTCGGTAATAGATGACTCCAGGGGGAGGAATCGTGAACAAATCAATTTTACAATAAGACCCTTCCGAAATTTGAAATCATTACAATCCAGTATCCAGTTCTCCGTCCGCTCGTCGCTCCGTCCGCTCGTCGTGATCCACCGCGGGGAACCTCCGTCCACCGGCCAGAACCTCGATCTCCCGCCGGCCAAAACCTCGAGCTCCATCCCCAGCACTAGGGCCCCGTCGCCGGCGTCAGGTCCTCGAGCTCCCGCACCCAGCACCTCGAGCTCCCCACCTCCGAGTACCTCCAGCTCCATCGCCGGCAGCAAGACAGCGCCGGCGACTCCAGCACATCGAGCTCCGTCTCCGCCGCAGCCAGGCTCAGGCGCCGGGCCTCCATCTTCCGCCGCTGCCAGGCTCAGGCGCCGCGGCTCCATCTTCCCCTCCTCCTTGCTGTAGCGTGGGCAGGCGTCCCTGCATTTCCACGGCCAGGTTCGTGGCCACAGGGGTCATCCCCACTTGCACTTGCACTTGCCGATGGAATGGAACCCAAGTGGTACTGCTGATCACTGTGATTACCAATTACGAAAAGGGAAATCCCATTCCCAATCCAGTTAAGATCACCCAGCTGTTGTAAGTGTTCATTGGCGCTCCAGTTAAGATCCTAATCCGACATACTGAAGGACCCGGCTGTAGGATCAAAGACAGCAAACTGAAGAGTTTGCACACCATAGCTGTGATAAACCAACGAGGGCCATTTTACAGTGTTTACTGCAAAATCAATTTGATAAGAAACATGGTACACGAATTAATTACCATGATCTCTACAGAACTAACACTGACATCTTAAGTCAATTCTTCTAAGGTCAGCCAGGAAACTCCAGTAACACAGAGTGATCTATCTTTGTTTCTTCCTTGGCTGGCTTGCTGGCTTGCATGCTTTGACTTGACAAATCAAAATCTAGGAGGAAATAGAGAGGAGGTGGAGACTTTTGTTTTGCTGAGTTCACACCCAAGCAGGTTTCTGAATTCTGATAGCAATGCAAGAAAGCTAGAATGCTGAAATTTACCTTTCTTCTTCTGCAATTTACAATGGCAAGATTCATATCACACACTGAACTGGCATTTCTACAGATGATTATATTAGGTCTGCCTATACAATGTGTATATTTACCTGACCAACATACAAGGTCTTAGTTGTGCTAAGAACAAAGATCCACTTTGCATCCCTCGGACCGAAGGACGTGTCAAACTGAGGCCCACAATAAAGCCAGCCAACGAGATAGAGAGATTGAGATTTTGCATTTCTATGGCTGATGAGAATTGGCTGAGAACTCTCTGGCCACATTTCCGGGAATTAGATGACATAGTTTATATGGATGAGAAATGGTTCAATCTGACACAGGAGGAGGACGGCTACTTGCTGCTTCCCGAAAAACCTGATCCCTTACGCACCTTGCATCATAAGGATAGCATTGCGAAGGTGATGTTTCTTGCGGCCGTGGCTAAACCAAGATATGGCAATCTTAGTGTCGTCACGTTTAATGGAAAGATAGGCATTTGGGCCTTTGTCACAGAGTCTCCGGCTCAAAGAAGGAGTGAAAATAGAGAAAGAGGGACACTTGAACTCAAATCATTGGAAGTTACAAGAGATGTAATGAGGGTCTATATGTGTCAGAAACTGATTCCAGCTATCCATGACCTGTGGCCCGATGAAGATGAAGAACAGACAATCTTTATCGAGCAAGATAATGCTACACCGCATCTTAAGCCTAGTGACGAGGTTTTTCGACGGGCCGTAGAACAGACCGGTCTGGATATCAAGTTGATCCAGCAACCTCCAAATAGCCCCGACCTGAATATTCTTGATCTCTGCTTCTTCAGGTCTCTCCAGTCGCATACCGATTGTAGAGCACCTCACAGCATAAGGGAATTGATAAAAGGCGCGGAGGAAGAATATCGAAATTATGATGTCAACACGTTAGCTCGAAGCTTCGTGACACTGCAATCATGCATGAGCGAGATTATGAGAGAAAAAGGAGGGATATGCTACAA
The DNA here is from genome assembly GCF_018294505.1 of Triticum aestivum. Lineage (NCBI taxonomy): Eukaryota > Viridiplantae > Streptophyta > Magnoliopsida > Poales > Poaceae > Triticum > Triticum aestivum. The sequence goes on along the minus strand of NC_057799.1, from coordinate 11,610,997 downwards.
GATTCCTCACATGCAAAAAGAGCGCCGGCAGCAAGAAGGAAGGCTTCCTATCCCTCTCTCTATAAACGTTGAGCTAGTTGAGCAAACCTTAGCACTTATAGCAGCAGCAGACCTCGAGGCAGCAGCAGCAGCACCTTTGAAGCAGAGAAAGAGAAAGAGGAGCAGCATCACCCTCTGAGCAGAGAAAGGGAAAGAAGACCAGCAACATCCTCCAAGAAGCGGTACCCTACAAGCAGCAGCAGCAGCACCACCACCTTCGAAGCAGATAAAGAGAAAGAAGAGCAACAGCACCCTCCAAGCAAAGAAAGGGAAAGAAGCAGATAAAGGGAAAGAAGAGCAGCAGCATCCTCCAAGCAGCAGTACCCTCCAAGCGGCACCACCTTCGAAGCAGAGAAAGAGAAAGAAGAGAAATTCCGTGCGTCCCTGCAAAGGTTGTGTTCAGAAGGATAATGGAAGCAGTTGGCAGGCCAATAATAATAAATGAAGAAACTAACTGACCTGATAAGCTTGAATGCTGTCCAAAACTTGCAATGAAACCAAATCTTTGTTCATCTTTTGCTGGGTCTGAGGCATCTTTGCAAGATGGACCTGATAAGCATCCTCTGTTTCTTCTGTTTGCAAGATGGACAAGTACCAAATCTTTGCAAGATGGACCTAATAACCAAGAACAAAGATGGACACGTACCAAATCTAGTAGCTTCAGTGTACACACAAGTGGAGAACAAAAAACTCTAATGTGTGATGAAAACAAATAAGTAATCCTGGGATAGACAGTAATTTTCTCCAATGCTTCTTGTCCAGTTATCCTGCTATACTACTGTGTTATACGCATCTCAAGTCTGATTGAAATGCACATTATAATGATGTTTCTGTAGCTTCTTTAGCAAGATCACTGAATACAGTTTCTTGGGGGTCCTAGTATTGTTTATCATGTTTATCACTGCAAGTTCAAGATCCAATAACTAAGAGCAAGTCTAAGATCATTTGGTCTCTGAACATTTGGTCACAGAAATTTGATCTTGACAGAACAACAACTTGACAGATCAAAACCTGACATAAACAACTGCTCTTGTGTTGAAACAAACTGAATCTAATGTTATCTGTGATATACTCCCTGAACCTGAACGCGTTGAAACAAACTGAACTTAATGTTATCTGTGATATACTCCCGGAACCTGAACGCGTTGAAACAAACTGAGACAACCAAGAACCTGAATCTGATAGCTGCTCCCAGAACTCCCTCAGCTCATCCTTGGTCAGCACCTGAGCAACGATCCCCCTTCGCTGTGTAAGGGCGTCGACCATCTGCGCCGCGAATTCCTCCGATCCAACCATCCCTTGAACACAAACTTGGGAGGATCATTTCAGAATCATGGCAGTAGTTCTGTTGCACACTGGCCAAAAGTTCAGACTTTCTTTTTCCTTATAATGAAGCTGACGCTTCAGAGAAATGGATGAGCGAGCGAGCTTACCAATGCACTTGCTGAAGCGCGAGCGGAGGAGCAGGCCGTCGACGGCGAGGCGGTCAAACCGCTTCTCTACCTCGGGCCAGCTGCCCTGCGTGACCACGCTCTGGTCGAGGAACTGGAGGCCCCTGAGCGCGCGCGGCACCAGTCATGCTCCGTTCCTGCCGGCGCTGGCTCACCGGCGCGTTGTCGCCGCCCCGCTTGGCCGACGCGATGCGCCTCAGCTCGGAAGGATCTGCGGCCGCGCGCCTGGAGAGCGACGGCACGGCGGTCCACGGACTGGGCAGGGAGCCGGGGCCGGCGACCTGTGCCTCCCCTATCTGCCAAGGCGCACCGACCGGCGCCTGCTGCGGGCCTGGCCGGGAGGCCTCGCCCTGCAGGATGGGCCCTTGTCCTGTGGGCGGCGCCGGCCGTGGCTGCTTGCTACGTCTTGAGCTTGCGTTGGTTTTCCTTAAAAAGGAAAGAGTTATGCAGCAATAGTAGCGTAAATATTTTTCTCAGTTTTTAAGAACCAAGTTATCAATAGGAGGCTCCTTAAAAGTCCCACGCACCTACACAAACAAACAAAGAACTCGCAACCAACGCAATAAAAGGATTGTCAATCCCTTCACGGCCACTTGCGAAAGTGAGATCTGATAGAGATAATATGATAAGATAAATATATTTTTGGTATTTTATAATATAGATTGGAAAAGTAAAGATGCGAATAAAAGTAAATAGCAAACTTATATGATAAAAGATAGACTCGGGGGCCATATGTTTCACTAGTGGCTTCTCTCAAGATAGCATAAGTATTACGGTGGGTGAACAAATTACTGTCGAGCAATTGATAGAAAAGCGAATAATTATGAGATTATCTAGGCATGATCATGTATATAGGCATCACGTCCGTGGCAAGTAGATCGAAACGATTCTGCATCTACTACTATTACTCCACACATCGACCGCTATCCAGCATGCATCTAGAGTATTAAGTTCATAAGAATAAAGGAACGCATTAAGAAAGATGACATGATGTAGAGGGATAAACTCATGCAATATGATATAAACCCCATCTTTTTATCCTCGATGGCAACAATACAATACGTGCCTTGCTGCCCCTGCTGTCACTAGGAAAGGACACCGCAAGATTGAACCCAAAGCTAAGCACTTCTCCCATTGCAAAAAGATCAATCTAGTCGGCCAAACCAAACTGATAATCCAAAGAGACTTGCAAAGATAACTTAATCACACATAAAAGAATTCAGAGGAGATTCAAATATTTCTCATAGATAAACTTGATCATAAACCCACAATTCATCAGATCTCGACAAACACACCGCAAAAAGAGTTACATCGAATAGATCTCCAAGAAGATCGAGGAGAACTTTGTATTGAGATTCAAATAGAGAGAAGAAGCCATCTAGCTAATAACTATGGACCCGAAGGTCTGTGGTAAACTACTCACAACTCATTGGAGGGGCTATAGTGTTGATGTAGAAGCCCTCCGTGGTTGATTCCCCCTCCGGCGGAGCGCCAACGAAGGCTCCAAGATGGGATCTCGCGGATACAGAAGGTTACGGTGGTGAAAATAGTTTTTCGTGGTCGCCTCTGATGTTTTCGGGGTACGTGGGTATATATAGAGGAAGAAGTAGGTCGGTGGACGCCCGAGGGGCCCACGAGACAGGGGGGCGCGCCCACCAGGGAAGGGCACGCCCTCCACCCTCATGGCCTCCTCGATTGCTTCTTTACGTGCACTCCAAGTCCTCTGGATCACGTTCGTTCCAAAAATCACGCTCCCGAAGGTTTCATTCCGTTTGGACTCCGTTTGATATTCCTTTTCTTCGAAATACTGAAATAGGCAAAAAAAACAGCAATACGGGCTGGGCCTCCGGTTAGTAGGTTAGTCCCAAAAATGATATAAAAGTATAAAGTAAAGCCCATAAACATCCAAAACAGGTAATATAATAGCATGGAACAATCAAAAATTATAGATACGTTGGAGACGTATCAAGCATCCCCAAGCTTAATTCCTGCTCGTCCTCGAGTAGGTAAATGATAAAAACAGAATTTTTGATGTGGAATGCTACCTAGCATAATTCTCAATGTAATTTTATTTATTGTGGCATGAATGTTCAGATCCAAATGATTCAAAATAAAAGTTCATATTGACATAAGAAATAGTAATACTTCAAGCATACTAATCAAAGTAATCATGTCTTCTCAAAATAGCATGGCTAAAGAAAGTTATCCCTACAAAATCATATAGTCTGGCTATGCTCTATCTTCATCACACAAAGTATTTTATCATGCACAACCCCGATGACAAGCCAAGCAATTGTTTCATACTTTAGTAATCTCAAACTTTTTCAATCTTTCACGCAATACATGAGCATGAGCCATGGACATAGCACTTTATGTGGAATAGAATGGTGGTTGTGGAGAAGACAAAAAAGAAGATATTCTCACATCAACTAGGCGTATCAACGGGCTATGGAGATGCCCATTAATAGATATCAATGTGAGTGAGTAGGGATTTCCATGCAACGGATGCACTAGAGCTATAAATGTATGAAAGCCCAAAAGAAACTAAGTGGGTGTGCATCTAACTCGCTTGCTCACGAAGACCTAGGGCATTTTGAGGAAGCCCATCATTGGAATATACAAGCCAAGTTCTATAATGAAAATTCCCACTAGTATATGAAAGTGATAACATAGGAGACTCTCTATCATGAAGATCATGGTGCTACTTTGAAGCACAAGTGTGGTAAAAAGGATAGTAGCATTGTCCCTTCTCTCTTTTCTCTCATTTTTTATTTGGCCTTTCTCTTTTTTTTTGGCCTTTCTCTTTTTTTTTAAGTCCGAAGTCTCATCCTGACTTGTGGGGGAATCATAGTCTCCATCATCCTTTCCTCACTGGGGCAATGCTCTAATAATGAAGATCATCACACTTTTATTTATTTACAACTCAATACTTAGAACAAGATATGACTTTATACGAATGCCTCCGGCGGTGTACCAGGATATGCAATGAATCAAGAGTGACATGTATGAAATTATGGAAGTGGCTTTGCCACAAATACGATGCCAACTACATGATCATGCAAAGAGCAATATGACAATGATGATACGTGTCATATAAACGGAACGGTGGAAAGTTGCATGGCAATATATCTCGGAATGGCTATGGAAATGCCATAAGGTAGGTATGGTGGCTGTTTTGAGGAAGGTATATGGTGGGTGTATGGTACCGGCGAAAGTTGCACGGCACAAGAGAGGTTAGCAATGGCGGAAGGGTGAGAGTGCGTATAATCCATGGACTCAACATTAGTCAAAAGAACTCATATACTTATTGCAAAAAATCTACAAGTCATCAAAAACAAAGTACTACGCGCATGCTCCTAGGGGGATAGATTGGTAGGAAAAGACCATCGCTCGTCCCCGACCGCCACTCATAAGGAAGACAATCAATAAATAAATTATGCTCCGACTTCATCACAAAGCGGTTCACCATACGTGCATGCTACGGGAATCACAAACTTCAACACAAGTATTCTTTAAATTCATAATTACCCAACTAGCATGACTCTAATATCACTACCTCCATATCTCAAAACAATTATCAAGCATCAAATTGATCATAGCATCCAATTCACTTTCTATGATAGTTTTTATTATACCCAACTTGGATGCCCATCATTCTAGGACCAATTTTATTTAACCATAGCAAATACCATGCTGTTCTAAAATACTCTCAAAATAATATAAGTGAAGCATGAGAGATCAACAATTTCTACAAAATTAAGCCACCACCGTGCTCTAAAAAATATAAGTGAAGCACTAGAGCAAAAACTATTTAGCTCAAAAGATATATGTGAAGCTCATAGAGTATTCTAATAAATTCTAATCATGTGGGTTTCTCCCAAAAGGTGTGTACAGCAAGGATGATTGTGGCAAACTAAAAAGCAAAGACTAATATCATACAAGACGCTCCAAGCAAAACACATATCATGTGATGAATAAAAATATAGCTCCAAGTAAAGTTACCGATAAACGAAGACGAAAGAGGGGATGCCTTCCGGGGCATCCCCAAGCTTAGGCTTTTGGCTATGCTTGAATATCTTGGGGTGCCATGGGCATCCCCAAGCTTAGGCTCTTGCCACACTCCTTATTCCATAGTCCATCAAATCTTTACCCAAAACTTGAAAACTTCACAACACAAAACTCAACAGAAATCTCGTAAGCTCCGTTAGCGAAAGAAAGCAAAACACCACTTCAAGGTACTGTAATGAACTCATTATTTATTTATATTGGTGTTAAACCTACTGTATTCCAACTTCTCTATGGTTTATAAACTATTTTACTAGCCATAGATGCATCAAAATAAGCAAACAACACACGGAAAACAGAATCTGTCAAAAACAGAACAGTCTGTAGTAATCTGTAACTAACGCAAACTTCTGGAACTCAAAAATTCTACCAAAATAGGACTACCTATATAATTTGTTTATTGATCTACTGCAATTGGAAGCAGTTTTTTATCACGTTCTGGTGATTTTAAACAATTGTTTTCGTGAACAGAAAGTTTCTGGAATTTTCAGCAAGATCAAATAGTTATCGTCCAAGAAAATCCTATAGGTTCTACTTGGCACAAACACTAATTAAAACATAAAAACAGATCTAAACAGAAGGTAGATGATTTATTACTAAATAGAAACAAAAAAAACACAAAGAAAATTGGGTTGCCTCCCAACTAGCGCTATCGTTTAACGCCCCTAGCTAGGCATAAAAAAAGGATAGATCTAAGTAGTGCCATCCTTGGCACTCAATTCATAAGTAGCTCGCATGATAATTCATAAGGTAATTTGAGTTTATTTCTTGGAAGGTGTTCCATGCCTTTCTTTAATGAAAATTGGAATCTAATATTCCCTTCCTTCATATCAATAATTGCACCAATCGTTCTAAGGAAAGGCCTACCAAGAATAATAGGACAAGAAAGATTGCAATCTATATCAAGAATGATAAAATCTACGGGCACCAAATTCATATTTGCAACAATAAAAACATCATCGATTCTTCCCATAGGCTTTTTAATGGTGGAATTCGCAAGGTGCAAATTTAAAGAGCAATCATCAAGATCGTGGAAACCTAGAATATCACATAAATTTTTCGGAATCGTGGAAACACTAGCACCCAAATCACACAAAGCATAACACTCATGATCTTTAATTCTAATCTTTATATTAGGTTCCCATTCATCATAAAGTTTTCTAGGTATAGAAACTTCCAAATTAAGTTTTTCATCATAAGTTTGCATCAAGGCATCAACAATATGTTTGGTAAAAGCTTTATTTTGGCTATAAGCATGAGGAGAATTCACAATGGATTGCAACAAGGAAATACAATCTTTTAAAGAACAATTATCATAATTAAACTCCTTGAAATCCAAGATAGTGGGTTCATCGTTATTTAAAGTCTTGATCTCTCCAATCCCACTTTTACCAAATTTAGCATCAAGATCTAAAAACTCCGAATCATTGGGACGCCTTTTAACTAAAGTTGACTGATCCCCAGTCCCATCATTATTAAGATTAATATTGCAAAACAAAGATCTAATAGGGGACACATCAATAACTTGAAGATCTTCATCATTATTTTCATGGGAACTAGAAGAACACGCTTTTACAAAGCAATCTTTCTTAGCACGCAATCTAGCGGTTCTTTCTTTGCACTCATCAATGGAAGTCCTCATAGCCTTGAGGGTCTCATTGATATCATGCTTAGGAGGAGTAGATCTAAGTTTCAAAGAATCAACATCAAGCGAAAGTCTATCAACGTTCCTAGCCAAATCATCAACTTTTAAGCAATTTTTCTTCAAGCAAGGCATTAAAATTCTTTTGAGAGATCATAAATTCTTTCACACTATTCTCAAAATCAGAGGGTATTTTATTAAAATTACCATAAGAATTATTGTAGGAATTTCCATATTATTAGAGGAATTACTAGGGAACGGTCTAGGATTAAAGTTTCCTCTATAAGCATTGTTACCAAAATTATTCCTACCAACAAAATTTACATCCATAGATTCGTTATTATTCTCAATCAAAGTAGACAAAGGCATATCATTGGTATCAATAGAAACACTCTTAGTAGCAAACAATTTCATAAGTTCATCCATCTTTCCACTCAAACATTAATTTCTTCTATAGCATGCACTTTTTTACTAGTAGATCTTTCGGTGTGCCATTGAGAATAATTAGCCATAATATTATCAAGGAGTTTAGTAGCTTCTCCTAAGGTGATTTCCATAAGCGTGCCTCCCGCGGCCGAATCTAAAAGATTTCTAGAAGCAATATTTAAGCCGGCATAAAATTTTTGTATGATCATCCATAAATTCAAACCATGAGTAGGGCAATTGCTAGTCATCAATTTCATTCTTTCCCAAGATTGGGCAACATGCTCATGATCAAATTGTTTAAAATTCATAATATCGTTCCTAAGAGAGATGATCTTAGCGGGAGGAAAATACTTAGAGATAAAAACATCTTTGCACTTATTCCATGAATCAATACTATTTTTAGGTAAAGACGAAAACCAAACTTTAGCGCGATCTCTAAGTGAAAACGGAAATAACTTCAATTTAACAATATCATTATCCGTATCTTTTTTCTTTTGCATCTCACACAAATCAACAAAGTTGTTTAGATGGGTAGCGGCATCTTCACTAGGAAGGCCAGAGAATTGATCTTTCATAACAAGATTCAGCAAAGCAGTATTGATTTCACAAGATTCAGCGTCATTAAGAGGAGCAATTGGAGTGCTAAGGAAATCATTATTATTGGTATTGGAAAAATCACACAATTTGGTATTATCTTGCGCCATGGCGACAAGCAATCCAACACACAAGCAAACAAAAGGCAAGCGAAAGAGAGAGGAGATTGGGAAAGAGAGGGCGAATAAAACAGCAAGGGTGAAGTGGGGGAGAGGAAAACGAGAGGCAAATGGCAAATAATGTAAATGCGAGGGAGATGAGTTTGTGATGGGTACTTGGTATGTCTTGACTTGAGCGAAGACCTCCCCGGCAACGGCGCCAGAAATCCTTCTTGCTACGTCTTGAGCTTGCGTTGGTTTTCCTTGAAGAGGAAAGGGTGATGCAGCAATAGTAGCATAAGTATTTCCCTCAGTTTTTGAGAACCAAGTGTGACGCCCGGATAATTAGGCTACAGTAATCCCACGTTAATGATGCCACGTCACCACGGTTACTGTTGTTAATCTCGTGTTAGTTCAAAATCGATTCGAAATTCAAACTTAAAATAAAGTCAAACGGTAAAGATTTTCAAATATTAAAACTAAAATGTTGGGGTGTTGCCAAATAATGCATAGGTAATTATTGTGGAGAAACCACACTTTTATAAAATGTTTAAAGGCTCTAAAGTAATTAAAACAGCAGCTATGACAATTAATTAAATGCCTTTTAAAAATAATAATAATGCAAACTATTTTAATTAGGTGTCAAACTTTTTGGGGCAGTAGAATAAATTATAGCATTAATTTAGGAGTTGTATTTATATTTTATAAAACAGAAATTAAAAGAATAAAACAGAAAAGAAATAAGATAAAAAAAACAAAAGGAAACTAAAATCCAAAAAAAAGACAAAAGGCCCCCCTGGCCAACTGGGCCAACGGCCCAGCCGGCCCCTCACCCCTGCTTAACCCCCCGACCCCAAACCCTAACCTATCCCCATCTCCCCCAGATCCCCCACGACCCCCACTCTCTCCCTCCCCACTCGCTTGGATCGGGGAGGAGCCCGATCCCGTGCCTCCGCCGCAGGCGCCCCTCCCCGGCCCGGCCCCAGCCGCGCCGCCCGAAGCCACCGCCCGCCTCTCCGACTCCTCCCGCACGCCCCGTTCCCCCCCGCGACTTGACGCCGTCGCCCATCGCCCCTGACGCCGCCTGGAGGACCACATCGCCGGGGCCCCACCCGCTCGTCGTCGCCGTGCACCACCACCGCCGCCGTCCTCTCCGTCACCGAACCACCGCCGTACTCGTCGCGCTCGACGCCTCGTCCGCCGTCGCCCGAAGGCCTCCCCATCGACGGACGACCCCGCCGCCGCTGCTCGTCAACGCTGCCTCGACGCCGCCGCCCGGTGCCGCCTCGGGTCGCCTGCCCCTACGCCGACGCGACCTCGCCACGACGTCGCCGATCGCCTCCCCGGCCCCACCCGAGCCCACTGCCGCTCCCCTACGCTCCGCTGTGAGCGCCGCCCGTTTCCCCCTTCTCCCTTCTCCCCGTCGTCGTCCGGCACGCCCTGGCCGCGCCCGGCTCGCCCCTCTGTCGTCCGCGTCTCACGTCGCAGTTGCTCGCACCGCGAGCACGCCTCGCCGCCGGCGTCAGCCTCCGCATGGCCTTGCCCCCCTCCTACGGCTGCCCCCACGACGCTTGGCCCTGCAGCCGTTCCTGCCGGCTGCCGGCGCCCCGACGCGCCTCGCCTCGCCTCGCACCGGGGCGGGTTCGGCCTCCGCCCGGGGCAGCGCCCGTTAGTCGTGCCCGCTCCAGTGGCCTTTGTGCCACTGGCAGCTGGGGCCCCTCCCCTAAAAAAAAGGAAATGTAAAAATATATATTAATAAGAATAATTAATTAGTTAAACACTTAATTAACTTAAGTAATCTTGTTTAATTAAATTAATTAATTAGATAGCCTAGCTAATTAGCTAATTAACCTAATGTGACAATGACATGTGGGTCCACTTTAACCCTATTGACCAGTCAATAGTTGACTGGTCAACTGCTGACTGGACCTCCCTTGGCCCACTTGTCATCCTCTGTGTACACTTCTGTGTACACAGAACTGGGTGCCCATAGTCAGTTTAATATTTATTTTCGAATTATAATAAATTCAGAAGATTGTTTAAATCTTTGAAAAATCATAGTAAATTAACCGTAACTCGGATCAAAAACTTTGTACATGAAAGTTGCTCAGAACGACGAGACGAATCCGGATACGCAGTCCGTTCGTCCACCACACCTCCCTAACCTATTGAACTCGCAACTTTCCCCCTCCGGTCCATCTGTCCGAAAACGCAAAACATCGGGAATACTTTCCCGGATGTTCCCCCCCTTCGCCGGTACCACCTACTGTCGCGTTAGGACACACCTCGCACTACTCATTGTCATGTCACGCATCGTCATGTTTATGTTTGCATTGTATTTAATGTTTCTTCCCCCTCTTCTCTCCGGTAGACTACGAGACCGACACTGCTGCTGCCCAGTTCGACTACGGAGTGGACGACCCCTCCTACTTGCCAGAGCAACCAGGCAAGCCCCCCCTTGATCACCAGATATCGCCTATTCCTTCTCTATACTGCTTGCATTAGAGTAGTGTAGCATGTTACTGCTTTCGGTTAATCCTATACTGATGCATAGCCTGTCATTGTTGCTACAGTTGTTACCCTTACCTGCTATCCTACTGCTTAGTATAGGATGCTAGTGTTCCATCAGTGGCCCTACACTCTTGTCCGTCTGCCATGCTATATTACTAGGCCGTGATCACTTCGGGAGGTGATCACGGGTATATCCTATATACATTATATACATGACACATGTGGTGACTAAAGTCGGGTCGGCTCGAGGAGTACCCGCAAGTGATTCTGATGAGGGGGCTGAAAGGACAGGTGGCTCCACCCCGGTAGAGGTGGGCCTGGGTTCCTGACGGCCCCCGACTGTTACTTTATGGCGGAGCGACAGGGCAGGTTGAGACCACCTAGGAGAGAGGTGGGCCTGGCCCTGGTCGGCGTTCGCGGATACTTAACACGCTTAACGAGATCTTGGTATTTGATCTGAGTCTGGCCATTTGGTCTATACGCACTAACCATCTACGCGGGAGTAGTTATGGGTATCCCGACGTCGTGGTATCAGCCGAAGCTCTTTTGACGTCAGCGACTGAGTGGCGCGCGCCGCATTGGACCGTAAGCTCGCGCTTGTATTAAGGGGGCTAGGTCTGCTTCCGGCCGCGTACGCAACGTGCAGGTGTGCATAGGGCGATGGGCCCAGACCCCTGCGCGCATAGGTTTAGACCGGCGTGCTGACCTCTCTGTTGAGCCTAGGTGGGGCTGCGACGTGTTGATCTTACGAGGCCGGGCATGACCCAGAAAAGTGTGTCCGGCCAAATGGGATCGAGCGTGTTGGGTTATGTGGTGCACCCCTGCAGGGAAGTTTATCTATTCGAATAGCCGTGTCCCTCGGTAAAAGGACGACCCGGAGTTGTACCTTGACCTTATGACAACTAGAACTGGATACTGAATAAAATACACCCTTCCAAGTGCCAGATACAACCCGGTGATCGCTCTCTAACAGGGCGACGAGGAGGGGATCGCCGGGTAGGATTATGCTATGCGATGCTACTTGGAGGACTTCAATCTACTCTCTTCTACATGCTGCAAGATGGAGATGGCCAGAAGCGTAGTCTTCGACAGGACTAGCTATCCCCCTCTTATTCTGGCATTCTGCAGTTCAGTCCACTGATATGGCCCTTTACACATATACCCATGCATATGTAGTGTAGCTCCTTGCTTGCGAGTACTTTGGATGAGTACTCACGGTTGCTTTCTCCCTCTTTTCCCCTTTCTTTCTATACTGGATTGTCGCAACCAGATGCTGGAGTCCAGGAGCCAGACGCACCGTCGACGACGCACCTACGACACTGGAGGTGCCTACTACTACGTGCAGGCCGCTGACGACGACCAGGAGTAGTTAGGAGGATCCCAGGCAGGAGGCCTGCGCCTCGTTCGATCTGTATCCCAGTTTGTGCTAGCCTTGTTAAGGCAAACTTGTTTAACTTATGTCTGTACTCAGATATCGTTGCTTCCGCTGACTCGTCTATGATCAAGCACTTGTATTCGAGCCCTCGAGGCCCCTGGCTTGTACTATGATGCTTGTATGACTTATTTATGTTGTAGAGTTGTGTTGTGATATCTTCCCGTGAGTCCCTGACCTTGATCGTACACATTTGCGTGCATGATTAGTGTACGGTCAAATCGGGGGCGTCACAAGTTGGTATCGAGAGCCGACTGCCTGTAGGAATCCCCCTTTCCAACTCCTTGGCCGAAGTCGAGTCTAGTCGTTGAAAAACTTTTACTAACATGGCCGTGTGGCTTACGGGCCCACGTCGCCATTGGGTGGTATTAGGATCTTTTACTCCTTGTCTATACTCTGGGACTCTAATCTCTCTTCTATTCGGGTTAAGTGAATTTTGCTAAATCTAACATTAGGATCTCGTTATCGCTTTCACCCGGACAGCCCCTTATTACTGATGACCGTCTGCTGCACGTGAAGACCCTGAAGATACTCCCCGCTGATAACCCGAGAACTTGTGTTCATCGCTTTTGCTATGGATAACCGCGTATACTCGCCATTCATACAATGTTCCCAGTTGATCTTGTTATTACAAGATACCCCGAAATTATCTCTGTTGTTCCGAGAATCTTTGAGCTTACTGCCTTGCTATTCTTTGTCACCTGAATACCCCTACGGATAATTCTCGCACTTACCGAGTTTCCGCTCATCCCCAGTGGATTCAAGTATATCACAAAAGTGTTCAGAATACCATTCGATCTTTCGAAAATCCTCAGGAGCCTATTGCTCTTGAAATTCTTGCTTACTAGCATTATGATTAATCCCATAAGTCTCGAAATCTTATTGGCACCCCCTGTCATTATCTTTTTGAGTCCATTGATTCAATATGTTGCGAATGCTCGCAATCCTCAATCAGATCCTAGAATTCATCCTTCCGGCTCAGACATCATTTTTAACATGAGCTGGATCTCGACCAATCAAATCGTCATCGATTGTACCCCTAAGGCTATTCAACTTATCCATCCCTAATCAGAGCATTGCTTCTGATCCCTTGTCTTGGAATTCATAATTCCTTTGCATTTGAGCTTTTGAGTTATTCAGTTGTTTCTATAATCTGATCTCCTTGCATTCTTTCTTCCTCTGGTTGAGTACTGATGCTCACATCAGATCCCTTGTGGACCACCAGACCCTTTTGTCGGATTTTATCCGACAATGTCCTCCATATTAAATAAGCTGGTGAGCTTTTCCTCGGATACATGATGCCTTTGGTAAATTGTATCCTCTGCTTTGTGAACCATGCTCTACTTTCGAGCTTGTATTAATTACTCCGAAGTTCATGGTATATGTTCTAAGAAGCCCCGATGGATTGAACCTATGCCTTCCTTAATATGTGTGAACTCGAAAGTTTTCACGAGTCATACTCTCCTGGTATTTTGCCATATAAAATTTCAACACTACAACTTCATCGAACGCGAGAAGTAAATGAAAGGATATGCATTGGAGAAGTGGGAGTCGACCTTGAACTTTGTGTTCATGCCCATGGACACGATGTAGATCTTATCATTAAAAGCTTCTCTTAAATTAATTATTCCCTTGGTATAAGTTCATCTTATATCTGGGATCTGGCCTTTTGCAATCGTGGTTCCGACCATGTTCTCCTTTAAATACCATTTCTTGGACAAGTTAAATCACTTGTCTTCTGCAGGTCAATACGCCTGCCCAACCTCTATTATGATCTACCTTTGAGTATTACCCCTGGTATCTCGAGGATATCTTACCATTGCACTACATCTTATAAACTTTGATGAAGTACTACCTTACCTTGTCTTTGTCACTTCATGGGCTCTGGGTTGTTTGTCAACCGAGAACACCGAATAGTGAATCAAGTCCGCACTCCGATTCAATAACTCTAAGTAATTTTCGTTGCATACGAGTTTAATAATCATTTAAGTCATTCCTAGCCTGATCGGCTATATCATTAGCGTGCTAAATTTTAACTGTGCTACCTGGTCCTTAACCCCGGAGCACAACTTTCGATGATGAGCTAAGCTTACGCCGATCTTCCTCTCATACCATTTCACCTTGAACAACAAGCTTGATTTCAAGCTTGTGTCCTACCCATGGTTCCAATAACCGTCTGCTCCATCACTTCTTTGACTTGATGTCGTCGCTGATTGATTACATCTTCATGAAATCTCTCGACAAATATGTCGTGATTATCATCAACCTTATGTGCTCTTCCAGGATATCGATTGAGTTCATGATGAGAAATACCATCCTTGCCCTCGATGATCTATGTTATCATCGACCACTTTATTGCCTTCCCACCAACACAAGCTTGTTCGTGTTTGGTGTTATACCTTGAGTTCCTTGCTATCCAGCAATTGTTCTTCTTTACCTTGGAGTATTACCATCTTTTATGTCAAGTATGTCGTAAGAATTTCACCACCTCGCATGACATCTTGGTACAGTGATACTTCTCCCCATCACCATTCTTTCTTGGTCCCCGTGTTGTTTCTAAAAGGAATACCAACAAATGGTCTGTGATGTGTAAATTCTAAACTTCTAGCAACCCTATTGCTTTGAAGTCATTGGTCTATAGTTTCATTCTACGTCTATGGCTTAATGAATCATCATTCGAACATTGATTGTGCTACCTAGCCCATATTTCGGGTGCACATTTCAACCAATGTTTAACTGTGTATGTTTTCCTCGAGCATACATCATTAAGTCATTCGATCTAGCTAATGTTATCTCCTTGTTCACATAGTGGTGGAAATCCATCTTTTGGAAATCTCAATGGATTGTCGCTGAGTCAATCAGTCACCTCCTCACCTCTCCTTGATTTAATTACGAACCCTTGTTCGGAACTCGCTTCCATAGTTCATCTCCCGAGAATCTTCGATGTCGTTTCGACAATTTGTGTTGCACCTTTTCTTCTCAGGGATCCTAAGTCTGAGTTATCCTGACATCAATCAGATCTGAATCTCGGTCAGATATGATGGTTGGAACATATTTCCAAGAGTTATAACATTGGCCTATTTATGACCCGGTAAGGTGATGTCATGCCTAACACACCTGGCTGGAGGACCTATTTTAAAGTTTCCTTTTTGGCAAGGTTAGTCATTCTTCCGTGAGGAAATTGTAAGACTTATTCTATAGGTTGTTCCTGATGGATCCTTTTTATTTCCAAAGTCTGATCTTCACCTGTTGACCATGTCAATGCTATCTCGAAGCATGTCTATGGTACTCCGATTTTCAACAGGAACATTTGAAGCCCAATGCTAAATGTTTCCTGCTCAATTATCCAAACACCGCTGTATGGGTAATGTCATGAAATTTCCCTCCCCTTACCTAAAGGATTTTCTACATTATATCCTGTCGTGGATATCATGTTCTGCTTGCCCTTGGGAAGGATATACCCCTGAAAGGCATGTTTAAACACATTTTCCTTTCCATTGTTCTGTTTAATTTGATAATCATAATTTCCTTTCCATTGTTTGGTTTAACCTTTCTTGTGGTCTATATGATCTAAGCAGTAATATTCTCCTGCTTATGTAAACACCTCGGTGTACAATTCTGTCAGCAAGCCCCTGTTACTATTGTTGGTGACATTTCGGTAACCACCGATGGACGAGAACTTTGCCTAATGGTCCGCCTCGTTTCAACGAGCAGGAAAATGTTTCTCTTCGTCCCTCGCCCTTGGTACCGACGATGTTGCTGACATATAACTGACATGCTACCCTCTGACATGCCTTGCTATCATGATCGAGCAAGATGTCACCGCCCTTCCTACTTTTAACCCACATGGTGGGCCCATAACCCACAGTTCCACATGATCGAAACCTGACTCTCCTGTGCACCCCCTGTTCCCAAATTTATTCATCGCGCGTGGCCTCGTATGTAATTCACGGACCATCGTCCTACTGATCTATACTGGCATCAGACATAATACTTATTCCCGTTGCTCAGAATCCTTCAGGCATCAAACGATTGCCTGCCCGCTCGAAACTTCCCCACGATACCTCCTTACTTTACTCTCGATATTGTCTTAAATTTCCATTCGAGAGTTACTTTCCGCCACCTTTCCCCATGTTATCAACCAGATAGTCAATCGTTCAGAGGCCTATTATTCCGAAGTTACCCCTTGTCCTTCGTAAGTACGATGGAGTTCCCGAAGGAAGGATGCCAGCTTCATCATGATGACGTGAAGCAGGAAAATGAAGACATCAACGTAATGGATCAACCGCTTCGAGAAGAGCAACCAAGACCATGAACACTCCGTAGAATTTCGTAACCCGAACCTTCCCCCTTTACTTCCCTCTTAAATCTCGGGACGAGATTTCTTGTAGTGGAGGAGAATTGTGACGCCCGGATAATTAGGCTACAGTAATCCCACGTTAATGATGCCACGTCACCACGGTTACTGTTGTTAATCTCGTGTTAGTTCAAAATCGATTCAAAATTCAAACTTAAAATAAAGTCAAACGGTAAAGATTTTCAAATATTAAAAATAAAATGTTGAAGTGTTGCCAAATAATGCATAGGTAATTATTGTGGAGAAACCACACTTTTATAAAATGTTTAAAGGCTCTAAAGTAATTAAAACAGCAGCTATGACAATTAATTAAATGCCTTTTAAAAATAATAATAATGCAAACTATTTTAATTAGGTTTCAAACTTTTTGGGGCAGTAGAATAAATTATAACATTAATTTAGGAGTTGTATTTATATTTTATAAAACAGAAATTAAAAGAATAAAACAGAAAAGAAATAAGATACAAAAAAAACAAAAGGAAACTAAAATCCAAAAAAAAAGACAAAAGGCCCCCCTGGCCAACTGGGCCAACGGCCCAGCCGGCCCCTCACCCCTGCTTAACCCCCCGACCACAAACCCTAACCTATCCCCATCTCCCCCAGATCCCCCACGACCCCCCACTCTCTCCCTCCCCACTCGCTTGGATCGGGGAGGAGCCCGATCCCGTGCCTCCGCCGCAGGCGCCCCTCCCCGGCCCAGCCCCAGCCGCGCCGCCCGAAGCCACCGCCCGCCTCTCCGACTCCTCCCGCACGCCCCGTCCCCCCCCCCCCCCGCGACTTGACGCCGTCGCCCATCGCCCCTGACGCCGCCTGGAGGACCACATCGCCGGGGCCCCACCCGCTTGTCGTCGCCGTGCACCACCACCGCCACCGTCCTCTCCGTCACCGAACCGCCGCCATACTCGTCGCGCTCGACGCCTCGTCCGCCGTCGCCCGAAGGCCTCCCCATCGACGGACGACCCCGCCGCCGCTGCTCGTCAACGCTGCCTCGACGCCGCCGCCCGGTGCCGCCTCGGGTCGCCTGCCCCTACGCCGACGCGACCTCGCCATGACGTCGCCGACCGCCTCCCCGGCCCCACCCGAGCCCACTGCCGCTCCCCTACGCTCCGCTGTGAGCGCCGCCCGTTTCCCCCTTCTCCCTTCTCGCCGTCGTCGTTCGGCGCGCCCTGGCCGCGCCCGGCTCGCCCCTCTGTCGTCCGCGTCTCACGTCGCTGTTGCTCGCACCGCGAGCACGCCTCGCCGCCGGCGTCAGCCTCCGCATGGCCTTGCCCCCCCTCCTATGGCTGCCCCCACGACGCTTGGTCCTGCAGCCGTTCCTGCCGGCTGCCGGCGCCCCGACGCGCCTCGCCTCGCCTCGCACCGGGGCGGGTTCGGCCTCCGCCCGGGGCAGCGCCCGTTAGCCGTGCCCGCTCCAGTGGCCTTTGTGCCACTGGCAGCTGGGGCCCTCCCCTAAAAAAAAGGAAATGTAAAAATATATATTAATAAGAATAATTAATTAGTTAAACACTTAATTAACTTAAGTAATCTTGTTTAATTAAATTAATTAATTAGATAGCCTAGCTAATTAGCTAATTAACCTAATGTGACAATGACATGTGGGTCCACTTTAACCCTATTGACCAGTCAACAGTTGACTGGTCAACTGCTGACTGGACCTCCCCTGGCCCACTTGTCATCCTCTGTGTACACTTCTGTGTACACAGAACTGGGTGCCCATAGCAATTTAATATTTATTTTCGAATTATAATAAATTCAGAAGATTGTTTAAATCTTTGAAAAATCATAGTAAATTAACCGTAACTCGGATCGAAAAACTTTGTACATGAAAGTTGCTCAGAACGACGAGACGAATCCGGATACGCAGTCCGTTCGTCCACCACACCTCCCTAACCTATTGAACTCGCAACTTTCCCCCTCCGGTCCATCTGTCCGAAAACGCAAAACATCGGGAATACTTTCCCGGATGTCCCCCCCCCTTCGCCGGTACCACCTACTGTCGCGTTAGGACACACCTCGCACTGCTCATTGTCATGTCACGCATCGTCATGTTTATGTTTGCATTGTATTTACTGTTTCTTCCCCCTCTTCTCTCCGGTAGACTACGAGACCGACACTGCTGCTGCCCAGTTCGACTACGGAGTGGACGACCCCTCCTACTTGCCAGAGCAACCAGGCAAGCCCCCCCCTTGATCACCAGATATCGCCTATTCTTCTCTATACTGCTTGCATTAGAGTAGTGTAGCATGTTACTGCTTTCGGTTAATCCTATCCTGATGCATAGCCTGTCATTGTTGCTACAGTTGTTACCCTTACCTGCTATCCTACAGCTTAGTATAGGATGCTAGTGTTCCATCAGTGGCCCTACACTCTTGTCCGTCTGCCATGCTATACTACTGGGCCGTGATCACTTCGGGAGGTGATCACGGGTATATACTATATACATTATATACATGACACATGTGGTGATTAAAGTCGGGTCGGCTCGAGGAGTACCCGCAAGTGATTCTGATGAGGGGGCTGAAAGGACAGGTGGCTCCACCCCGGTAGAGGTGGGCCTGGGTTCCTGACGGCCCCGACTGTTACTTTATGGCGGAGCGACAGGGCAGGTTCATACCACCTGGGAGAGAGGTGGGCCTGGCCCTGGTCGGCGTTCGCAGATACTTAACACGCTTAACGAGATCTTGGTATTTGATCTGAGTCTGGCCATTTGGTCTATACGCACTAACCATCTACGCGGGAGTAGTTATGGGTATCCCGACGTCGTGGTATCAGCCGAAGCTCTTTTGACGTCAGCGACTGAGTGGCGCGCGCCGCATTGGACCGTAAGCTCGCGCTTGTATTAAGGGGGCTAGGTCTGCTTCCGGCCGCGTACGCAACGTGCAGGTGTGCATAGGGCGATGGGCCCAGACCCCTGCGCGCATAGGTTTAGACCGGCGTGCTGACCTCTCTGTTGAGCCTAGGTGGGGCTGCGACGTGTTGATCTTACGAGGCCGGGCATGACCCAGAAAAGTGTGTCCGGCCAAATGGGATCGAGCGTGTTGGGTTATGTGGTGCACCCCTGCAGGGAAGTTTATCTATTCGAATAGCCGTGTCCCTCGGTAAAAGGACGACCCGGAGTTGTACCTTGACCTTATGACAACTAGAACTGGATACTGAATAAAATACACCCTTCCAAGTGCCAGATACAACCCGGTGATCGCTCTCTAACAGGGCGACGAGGAGGGGATCGCCGGGTAGGATTATGCTATGCGATGCTACTTGGTGAACTTACCATCTACCCTCTTCTACATGCTGCAAGATGGAGGTGGCTAGAAGCGTAGTCTTCGACAGGATTAGCTATCCCCCTCTTATTCTGGCATTCTGCAGTTCAGTCCACTGATATGCCCCTTTACACATATACCCATGCATATGTAGTGTAGCTCCTTGCTTGCGAGTACTTTGGATGAGTACTCACGGTTGCTTCTCTCCCTCTTTTCCCCCTTTCCTTTCTATCTGGTTGTCGCAACCAGATGTTGGAGTACAGGAGCCAGACGCCACCATCGACGACGACACCTACGACACTGGAGGTGCCTACTACTACGTGCAGGCCGCTGACGACGACCAGGAGTAGTTAGGAGGATCCCAGGCAGGAGGCCTGCGCCTCGTTCGATCTGTATCCCAGTTTGTGCCAGCCTTCTTAAGGCAAACTTGTTTAAGTTATGTCTGTACTCAGATATCGTTGCTTCCGCTGACTCGTCTATGATCGAGCACTTGTATTCGAGCCCTCGAGGCCCCTGGCTTCTACTATGATGCTTGTATGACTTATTTATGTTGTAGAGTTGTGTTGTGATATCTTCCCGTGAGTCCCTGACCTTGATCGTACACATTTGCGTGCATGATTAGTGTACGGTCAAATCAGGGGCGTCACACCAAGGTATCAATCCAGTAGGAGGCTCCTCAAAAGTCCCACGCACCTACACAAACAAACAAAGAACTCGCAACCAACGCAATATAGGGGTTGTCAATCCCTTCACGGCCACTTGCGAAAGTGAGATCTGATAGAGATAATATGATAAGATAAATATATTTTTGGTATTTAATAATATAGATTGGAAAAGTAAAGATACGAATAAAAGTAAATAGCAAACTTATATGATAAAAGATAGACCCGGGGGCCATAGGTTTCACTAGTGGCTTCTCTCAAGATAGCATAAGTATTACGGTGGGTGAACAACTTACTGTCGAGCAATTGATAGAAAAGCGAATAATTATGAGATTATCTAGGCATGATCATGTATATAGGCATCACGTCCGTGACAAGTAGATCGAAACGATTCTGCATCTACTACTATTACTCCACACATCGACCGCTATCCAGCATGCATCTAGAGTATTAAGTTCATAAGAACAGAGTAACACATTAAGAAAGATGACATGATGTAGAGGGATAAACTCATGCAATATGATATAAACCCCATCTTTTTATCCTCGATGGCAACAATACAATACGTGCCTTGTTGCCCCTGCTGTCACTGGGAAAGGACACCGCAAGATTGAACCCAAAGCTAAGCACTTCTCCCATTGCAAGAAAGATCAATCTAGTAGGCCAAACCAAACTGATAATCCAAAGAGACTTGCAAAGATAACTTAATCACACATAAAAGAATTCAGAGGAGATTCAAATATTTCTCATAGATAAACTTGATCATAAACCCACAATTCATCGGATCTCGACAAACACACCACAAAAAGAGTTACATCGAATAGACCTCCAAGAAGATCGAGGAGAACTTTGTATTGAGATTCAAAGAGAGAGAAGAAGCCATCTAGCTAATAACTATGGACCCAAAGGTCTGTGGTAAACTACTCACAACTCATCGAACTAGCTATGGTGTTGATGTAGAAGCCCTCCGTGGTTGATTCCCCCTTCGGCGGAGCGCCGGCGAAGGCTCCAAGATGGGATCTCGCGGATACAGAAGGTTACGGTGGTGGAAATAGTTTTTCGTGGTCGCCTCTGATGTTTTCGGAGTACGTGGGTATATATAGGAGGAAGAAGTAGGTCGGTGGACGCCCGAGGGGCCCACGAGACAGGGGGCGCGCCCACCAAGGAAGGGCGCGCCCTCCACCCTCGTGGCCTCCTCGATTGCGTCTTGACGTGCACTCCAAGTCCTCTGGATCACGTTCGTTCCAAAAATCACGCTCCCGAAGGTTTCATTCCGTTTGGACTCCTTTTGATATTCCTTTTGTTCGAAATACTGAAATAGGCAGAAAACAGCAATACGGGCTGGGCCTCCGGTTAGTAGGTTAGTCCCAAAAATGATATAAAAGTGTAAAGTAAAGCCCATAAACATCCAAAACAGGTAATATAATAGCATGGAACAATAAAAAATTATAGATACGTTGGAGAGGTATCACTGCTCCGGTCCGTCCTCGGTGGGTGTGTCGGCTGGCTCGGGATGGAGTCAGAGCTCGCGTACTACCGCTCCAGGCCACCGCCGCAGTTCTTGATAACCCACAAGTGTAGGGGATCGCAACAGCTTTCGAGGGTAGAGTATTCAACCCAAATTTATTGATTCGACACAAGGGGAGCCAAATAATATTCTCAAGTATTAGCAGTTGAGTTGTCAATTCAACCACACCTGGATAACTTAGTATCTGCAGCAAAGTATTTAGTAGCAAAGTAATATGATAGTAATGGTAGCGATAGCAAAAGTAATATTTTTGGGTTTTATAGTGATTGTAACAATAGCAACGGAAAAGTAAATAAGCAAAGCACAATATGTGAAAAGCTCATAGGCATTGGATCAATGATGGATAAGTATGTCGGATGCGATTCCTCATGCAATAGTTATAACCTAGGGTGACACAGAACTAGCTCCAGTTCATCAATGTAATGTAGGCATGTATTCCGAATATAGTCATACGTGCTTATGGAAAAGAACTTGCATGCCATCTTTTTTCCTACCCTCCCGTGGCAGCGGGGTCCTAATGGAAACTAAGGGATATTAAGGCCTCCTTTTAATAGAGTACTGGAACAAAGCATTAACACTTAGTGAATACATGAACTCCTCAAACTACGGTCATCACCGAGAAGTATCCCGATTATTGTCACTTCGGGGTTGTCGGATCATAACACATAATAGGTGACTATAGACTTGCAAGATAGGATCAAGAACTCGCATATATTCATGAAAACATAATAGGTTCAGATCTGAAATCATGGCACTCGGGCCCTAGTGACAAGCATTAAGCATAGCAAAGTCATAGCAACATCAATCTCAGAACATAGTGGATACTAGGGATCAAATCCTAACAAAACTAACTCGATTACATGATAAATCTCATCCAACCCATCACCGTCCAGCAAGCCTACGATGGAATTACTCACGCACGGTGGTGAGCATCATGAAATTGGTGATGGAGGATGGTTGATGATGACGACGACGACGAATCTCCCTCTTCGGAGCCCCGAACGGACTCCAGATCAGCCCTCCCCGAGAGTGATTAGGGCTTGACGGCGGCTCCGTATCGTAAAACGCGATGAAACTTTCTCTCTGATTTTTTTCTCCGCGAAACGGAATATATAGAGTTGGAGTTGAGGTCGGTGGAGCATCAGGGGGCCCACGAGACAGGCGGCGCGCCCAGGGGGAGAGGGCGCGCCCCCACCCTCGTGGACAGGGTGTGGGCCCCTTGGCCTTGATTCTTTCGCCAGTATTTTTCTTATTTTCCAAAAATAATCTCCGTGGATTTTCAGGTCATTCCGAGAACTTTTGTTTCTGCAAAAAGATAACATCATGGCAATTCTGCTGAAAACAGCGTCAGTCCGGGTTAGTTCCATTCAAATCATGCAAGTTAGGGTCCAAAACAAGGGCAAAATTGTTTGGAAAAGTAGATACGTTGGAGACGTATCAACTCCCCCAAGCTTAAACCTTTGCTTGTCCTCAAGCAATTCAGTTGATAAACTGAAAGTGATAAAGAAAAACTTTTACAAACTCTGTTTGCTCTTGTTGTTGTAAATATGTAAAGCCAGCATTCAAGTTTTCAACAAAGATTATGAACTAACCATATTCACAATAACACTTAGGTCTCATGTTTACTCATATCAATGGCATAATCAACCAGCGAGCAATAATAATAAAACTCGGATGACAACACTTTCTCAAAACAATCATAATATGATATAACAAGATGGTATCTCGCTAGCCCTTTCTGAGACCACAAAACATAAATGCAGAGCACCTTTAAAGATCAAGGACTGACTAAACATTGTAATTCATGGTAAAAGAGATCCAGTCAAGTCATACCCAATATAAACTAATAGTAATGCATGTAAATGACAGCGGTGCTCTCCAGCGGGTGCTTTTTCATAAGAAGGTGATGACTCAACATAAAAGTAAATAGATAGGCCCTTCGCAGAGGGAAGCAGGGATTTGTAGAGGTGCCAGAGCTCGGTTTTAAAGTAGAGATAAATAATATTTTGAGCGGCATACTTTCATTGTCAACATAACAACCAAGAGATGGCGATATCTTCCATGCTACACACATTATAGGCGGTTCCCAAACAGAATGGTAAAGTTTAGACTCCCCCTCCACCAACAAGCATCAATCCATGGCTTGCTCGAAACAACGAGTGCCTCCAACTAACAAGAGTCACGGGGGAGTTTTGTTTGCAATTATTTTGATTTGATTTGCTTAAAGCATGGGACTGGGCATCCCGGTTACCAGCCATTTTCTTGTGAATGAGGAGCGGAGTCCACTCCTCTTGAGAATAACCCGCCTAGCATGGAAGATACAGACAACCCTAGTTGATACATGAGCTATTCGAGCATACAAAACAGAATTTCATTTGAAGGTTTGGAGTTTGGCACATACAAATTTACTTGGAACGGCAGGTAGATACCGCATATAGGAAGGTATGGTGGACTCATATGGAATAACTTTGGGTTTTATGGAGTTTGTATGCACAAGCAGTATTCCCGCTTAGTACAGATGAAGGCTAGCAAAAGACTGGGAAGCGACCAACTGAGAGAGCGACAACAGTCATGAACATGCATTAAAATTAATCAACACTGAGTGCAAGCATGAGTAGGATATAATCCACCATGAACATAAATATCGTGAAGGCTATGTTGATTTTGTTTCAACTACATGCGTGAACATGTGCCAAGTCGAGTCACTCAATTCATTCAAAGGAGGATACCACCCTATCATACCACATCACAACCATTTTAATAGCATGTTGGCACGCAAGGTAAACCATTATAACTCATAGCTAATTAAGCATGGCATAAGTAACTATAATCTCTAAATGTCATTGCAAACATGTTTATTCATAATAGGCTGAATCAGGAACGATGAACTCATCATATTTACAAAAACAAGAGAGGTCGAGTTCATACCAGCTTCTCTCATCTCAATCGGTCCATCATATATCGTCATTATTGCCTTTCACTCACACGACCGAACGGTGTGTATAATAATAGTGCACGTGCATTGGACTAAGCTGGAATCTACAAGCATTCAATTCAAGGGAGAAGACAAAGTAATATGGGCTCTAGGTTAAATCAACAATCATGCATATGAGAGCCACTAAACATTTTCATTATGGTCTTCTCCTTTGACCCCCAAAGGAAAGAAAAGAAATAAAACTATTTACATGGGAAAGCTCCCAACAAGCAAAAGAAGAATGAGAAATCCTTTTGGGTTTTCATTTAATTACTACTACAAGCATGGAAATTAAACTAACTAATTTTTTTTGGTTTTTCTTAAGGTTTATTAAACACACAAGAAGAAAGCTAGAAAAAGAAATTAAACTAGCATGGATGGTACAATGAAAAAGTATGAGCACCGACAACTAGAATAAGTATGCGAACATGAATGCAAAGTCAGTGAGAAATACGTACTCCCCCAAGCTTAGGCTTTTGGCCTAAGTTGGTCTAATGCCAAGGATAACCTGGCTGATATCCAAAGTTATAACTGGGGTCGTACTGAGATGTAGCAGCCAATGCCTCCTGAGCTGCGGCGTGCTGGCGAGCTGCCTCCGCTCTCCTCTCGTGTTCAGTTGCCTCCTCCCCGGTGACAACATATCTTCGCTTTGCCTGGTAATCAAAAAGGGGAGGAGCAGGGAGAGTAACATGGACAGAGCAACGTCTGTCGAAGATTAGTCGATACTGGAGGAATTGTTCATTCCCCACAAGAAAACGATGACTGACCATAGCTTCATAATCTAAATAAGCGGGAGGCAACTCCATATCACCCTCACGTGGAGGTATACCAAGATAATTAGCAACACGGGTCGCATAAATTCCTCCAAATAAATCTCCAGATATACCATTATTATGCAACCTACGTGCAACTACTGCCCCCAAGTTGTAATCTTTATTACCCAAAACAGCACTTTTGAGGACACAAAGATCAGGGACACACATGTGACAAGCTTCATCTTTACCATTAATGCATCTACCAATGAAAAGAGCAAAATAATGTATAGCAGGAAAATGAATGCTCCCTATGGTAGCTTGTGCTATGTCCCTAGATTCTCCCACAGTGATACTAGCAAGAAAGTCTTTATATTCAGATTTACGAGTTTCATTAACACTACCCCACTGTGGGAGTTTACAAGCAGTAGTGAAATCTTCTAAGTCCATGGTATAGGATTGATCATATATATCAAACAGGACAGTTTGAGAATTACATGAAGATGAAAATTTAAACCTTCTCATGAATGAATCATTCAAATAATAGTACTGAGGACACTTACTTGCATGAAGTCCTCAAGATCGGCGTTACGCACATATGCGTCAAATTCATCTTTCATGCCTGCATTGATCATAAATTCTTCTGACGGCCATTCACAAGGCCGCACGTCAGCTTCCCTTGGTGGTTCATCGTCTTGCTCACGCATTGCGCGCCTAGGTACTTGCTTTCTTGAAGAATCACCTTGAAACATTTTCCTAGACATATTTCTTCCTCTGAAAAATTTCTGAATTTTTTAGTAACTTCAAAATAAAAGTGAATCAAACTAAACAAGATTGATAGCAACTACTCCTACAAGTGCCTAGAGCCTATATCATGCATTAGAATTACTTGGGACCTCATAAATTTGACATGCAAGCTCAAGAACAGGGTCACCTATGGAGCAAAAATTTGCAGTGAATAAAGCACTAGAACAAAAACTAATTGGACCATTGGAGGAGTCACATACCAAGGAACAATCTCCCAAAGCAGTTTTGTGAATAGAGCTTTGAGCAAAGAGATCGAAAATCGCAGCAAAATGAGCTAGAACTCGTGCTTGAGCTGGATGGTGATTTTTTTGGGAGGAAGATGGAGTGTGTGGGTGCAGGAATAAGTGGAGGGGGCCATCGTGGGCCCATGAGACAGGGGCGCGCCATGTAAGGGTGGGCGCGCCCTGGACCCTCGTGGCCAGGTGCTTGCCCCCCTGCTGTGTTCTCAGTGCCTAAAATCCTCAAATATTTCAGAAAAATCATACTAGATTGGCAGGGCATTTGGAGAACTTTTATTTTCGGGATATTTTTTTATTGCATGGATAATTCAGAAAACAGACACATAATACTATTTTTGCTTTATTTATTCTAAATAACAGAAAGTAAAAAGAGGGTACAGAAGGTTGTGCCTTCTAGTTTCATCCATCTCATGATCATCAAAATGAATCCACTAACAAGGTTGATCAAGTCTTGCTAACAAACTCATTCCGAATAACATGAAACCGGAGAAATTTCGAATAACACTAAGTTACCTCAACGGGGACATGAACATCCCCTATAATAAGAATATCATATTTTTTCTTGACAGTAGGAAGAGGAAATTCAAAACCTCCAATAGTAATAGTTGGAATTTTTCCAATAGAATTGATGCTATGAACTTGAGGTTGTTTCCTCAGAAAGTGTACCGTATGCTCATTACCATTAACATGAAAAGTGACATTGCCTTTGTTGCAATCAATAACAGTCCCTGCAGTATTCAAAAAGGGTCTACCAAGGATAATCGACATACTATCGTCCTCGGGAATATCAAGAATAACAAAGTCCGTTAAGATATAGTGACATTTGCAACTACAACAGGCACATCCTCACAAATACCGACAGGTATAGCAGTTGACTTATCAACCATTTGCAAAGATATTTCAGTAGGTGTCAACTTATTCAATTCAAGTCTACGATACAACGAGAGAGGCATAACACTAAACCGGCTCCAAGATCACATAAAGCAGTTTTAACATAATTTCTTTTAATGGAGCATGGTATAGTTGGTACTCCTGGATCTCCTAGTTTCTTTGGTATTCCACCTTTAAAAGTGTAATTAGCAAGCACGGTGGAAATTTCAGCTTCCGGTATCTTTCTTTTATTTGTAATGATATCCTTCATATATTTGGCATAAGGATTTACTTTAAGCATATCAGTTAAGCGCATACGTAAGAAGATAGGTCTAATCATTTCAGCAAAGCGCTCAAAATCCTCATCATCCTTTGTCTTGGATGGTTTCAGAGGAAAGGGCATGGGTTTCTGAACCCATGGTTCTCTTTCTTTACCGTGCTTCCTAGCAACAAAGTCTCTCTTATCATAACATTGATTCTTTGATTGTGGGTTATCAAGATCAACAGCAGGTTCAATTTCTACATCATTATTATTGCTAGGTTGAGCATCATCATGAACATTATCATTAACATTATCACTAGGTTCATGTTCATCACCTGATTGTGTTTCAGCATCAGAAATAGAAATATCATTGGGATTCTCAGGTGTGTCTACAACAGGTTCACTAGAAGCATGCAAAGTCCTATCGTTTTTCTTTTTCTTCTTCTTTTTAGAAGGACTAGGTGCATCTAAATTATTTCTCTGAGAATCTTGCTCGATTCTCTTAGGGTGGCCTTCAGGATACAAAGGTTCCCGAGTCATTCTACCAGTTCTAGTAGCCACTCTAACAGCATAGTCATGTTTATTATTTAATTCATTAAGCAAATCATTTTGAGCTTTAAGTACTTGTTCTACTTGAGTGGCAACCATGGAAGCATGTTTACTAATGAGTTTAAGTTAACCTTTAACTCTAGACATATAATTACTCAAGTGTTCAATGTATAAGCATTACTCTTTAATTCTCTACCAACATAAGCATTGAAACTTTCTTGCCTAGCCATAAAGTCATCAAATTCATCTAAACATTGGCTAGGGAACTTAATAGATGGGATTTCAACTTTATCATATCTGTAGAGAGAATTTACCTTTACTACCTGTGTCGGGTTATCAAGACATGTGTTTCTTCAACAGGCGGTATATTAAGACCATGTATTTCTTCAATAGGAGGTAAATTCTTAACATCTTCAGCTTTAATACCTTTTTCTTTCATTGATTTCTTTGCCTCTTGCATATCTTCAGGACTGAGAAATAGAACACCTCTCTTCTTCGGAGTAGGTTTAGGAATAGGCTCAGGAATTGCCTCAGGAATTGGCTCAGGAACAGTCCAATTATTTTCATTAGTCAACATATTATTCAATAACAATTCAGCTTGGTCGACTGTTCTTTCCCTGAAAACACAACCAGCACAACTATCCAAGTGGTCCTTGGAAGCATCGGTTTGTCCATTATAAAAGATATCAAGTATTTCATTTTTCTTGAGAGGATGATCAGGCAAAGCATTAAGTAATCGGAGAAGCCTCCCCCAAGCTTGTGGGAGACTCTCTTCTTCAATTTGCACAAAATTATATATTTCCAGCAAGGCAGCTTGTTTCTTATGAGCAGGGAAATATTTAGCAGAGAAGTAATAAATCATATCTTGGGGACTACGCACACAACCAGGATCAAGAGAATTAAACCAAGTTTTAGCATCACCCTTTAATGAGAACGGAAATATTTTAAGGATATAATAGTAGCGAGATTTCTCATCATTAGTAAATAGGGTGGCTATATCGTTCAACTTTGCAAGATGTGCCACAACAGTTTCAGATTCATAGCCATAGAAAGGATCAGATTCAACCAAAGTAATTATCTCAGGATCAACAGAGCATTCATAATCCTTCTCAGTAACAAAGATAGGTGAAGTAGCAAAAGCAGGGTCATATTTCATTCTAGCATTCAGACTTTTCTGTTTAAGTTTAGCTAGTAATTTCTTAAGATCAGATCTATCATTGCAAGCAAAAAGATCTCTAGCAGTTTCTTCATCCATAACATAGCCCTCAGGAACAATAGGCAATTCATAATTAGGGGGAGAACCTTCATCATCACTATCTTCAATAATATCATCATTAATAATTTCATTCTCTCTAACCCTAGCAAGTTGTTCATCAAGAAATTCACCAAGTGGCACAGTAGTATCAAGCACAGAAGTAGTTTCATCACAAGTATCATGCATAGCAGAAGTGGCATCATCAATAACATGCGACATATCATAATTCAACGCAGTAGCAGGTTTAGGTGTCGCAAGCTTACTCATAACAGAAGGAGAATCTAGTGCAGAGCTAGATGGCAGTTCCTTACCTCCCCTCGTAGTTGAGGGAAAAATCTTAGTTCTTGCGTCTTTCAAGTTCTTCATAGTGATCAGCAGATATAAATCCCAAGTGACTCAAAGAATAGAGCTATGCTCCCCGGCAACGGCGCCAGAAATTAGTCTTGATAACCCACAACTGTAGGGGATCGCAACAGCTTTCGAGGGTAGAGTATTCAACCCAAATTTATTGATTCGACACAAGGGGAGCCAAAGAATATTCT
The DNA here is from genome assembly GCF_018294505.1 of Triticum aestivum. Taxonomy (NCBI): domain Eukaryota; kingdom Viridiplantae; phylum Streptophyta; class Magnoliopsida; order Poales; family Poaceae; genus Triticum; species Triticum aestivum. Next base: position 11,580,682 of record NC_057799.1, on the reverse strand, counting down.
CAAGTATTAGCAGTTGAGTTGTCAATTCAACCACACCTGGATAACTTAGTATCTGTAGCAAAGTATTTAGTAGCAAAGTAATATGATAGTAATGGTAGTGATAGCAAAAGTAATATTTTTGTGTTTTATAGTGATTGTAACAATATCAACCGAAAAGTAAATAAGCAAAGCACAATATGTGAAAAGCTCGTAGGCATTGGATCAATGTTGGATAATTATGTCGGATGCAATTCCTCATGCAATAGTTATAACCTAGGGTGACACAGAACTAGCTCCAGTTCATCAATGTAATGTAGGCTGCATGTATTCCGAATATAGTCATACGTGCTTATGGAAAAGAACTTGCATGACATCTTTTGTCCTACCCTCCCGTGGCAGCGGGGTCCTAATGGAAACTAAGGGATATTAAGGCCTCCTTTTAATAGAGTACCGGAACAAAGCATTAGCACTTAGTGAATACATGAACTCCGCAAACTACGGTCATCACCGAGAAGTATCCCGATTATTGTCACTTCGGGGTTGTCGGATCATAACACATAATAGGTGACTATAGACTTGCAAGATAGGATCAAGAACTCGCATATATTCATGAAAACATAATAGGTTCAGATCTGAAATCATGGCACTCGGGCCCTAGTGACAAGCATTAAGCATAGCAAAGTCATAGCAACATCAATCTCAGAACATAGTGGATACTAGGGATCAAACCCTAACAAAACTAACTCGATTACATGATAAATCTCATCCAACCCATCACCGTCCAGCAAGCCTACGATTGAATTACTCACGCACGACGGTGAGCATCATGAAATTGGTGATGGAGGATGGTTGATGATGACGACAGCGACGAATCCCCCTCTCCGGAGCCCCGAACGGACTCCAGATCAGCCCTCCCGAGAGAGATTAGGGCTTGGCGGCGGCTCCGTATCGTAAAACGCGATGAAAGTTTCTCTCTGATTTTCTCTCTCCGAAACGGAATATATAGAGTTGGAGTTGAGGTCGGTGGAGCATCAGGGGGCGCACGAGACAGGGGGGCGCGCCCAGGGGGAGAGGGCGCGCCCCCCACCCTCGTGGACAGGGTGTGGGCCCCCTGGCCTTGATTCTTTTGCCAGTATTTTTCTTATTTTCCAAAAATAATCTCCGTGGATTTTCAGGTCATTCTGAGAACTTTTGTTTCTGCACAAAGATAACATCATGGCAATGCTGCTGAAAACAGCGTCAGTCCGGGTTAGTTCCATTCAAATCATGCAAGTTAGAGTCCAAAACAAATGCAAAAGTGTTTGGAAAAGTAGATACGTTGGAGACGTATCAGTTCTGCCCGCAGATCAAGTACCGACGATGTGGGAAAAATTGAAGCTTGAGATGGTGGGGAACGAGGAGGGGGACGAGGCGGCAACATCGCAGCGTGGTTCGGGGGAGGAAGGCGGCGTGGGGCGGGGGAGGGAGGAAGGCGGCGGTGGGCGGTGTCGGAGAGCCAAGAAGGTGACAGACCGAGCGAGAACGGTGAGCGGCGGAGTTCTGTGTCGGGAGAGAGGACCGCGGGATTGGTCGGGAAAAATAGAAGGACTGTTTCGCAAAAAATACAACCGGGTGATCCATTACCGAACGGAGGGAGTACTTACTTTCGGGTGGTTAAATCGCAGCTGCGCCGGCAGTCCCGGAGCTTGTGCGGTGAACTTTTTCCAAACCCTGCCAGACAAAGAAAACAATTACTTGATATCAGGAAATGAACAAAGTTGCCGATATGGTGCGATAATGATGGATTGAACTTACTTCTTGAGCATTTTAGTCATGGTCGCATACTCCTCCGGATGTTTTCGTTTGGAGTCTATGACGGTTACTAGTCCCTGCTCAAGCTTAATCTCTAGCAGAATAAAGTGGAAGCTGCGCACGCATGCATAACTCATCAATTACATTACTATAACCTCGAGTAATAAGGGAAACCGAATATGCACAAGACAGTAACACTCACTTGTATTCCTAAGGAAAGAGTATTGTAGCTTTGTTTTGATTTCGAAGTAACGATCGTAGCAAGTTGGCCTCGGTATCTTTGGGATCATGTTTAACATTCCATTCATCCATGAGATTTGTGTTAATGAACCCAGTATCACCTACTTGTATTTTCTTCAATTCGGCGATCTTCAATCTGCATAATATAGTGAGGATATTATATATACATGCAATGAAAGAGCTGAGCTATATACATAGACTTAATTAATTACAGAGAAGTAGTACTTACAGAGAGTAGCAAGTGATGATTGTTTAACGAGGGCCTTTTGATTGAAAAACTGGAAGAACTCCTCATATGGAACAGACAACAGATCAATTCCAACAAGGTCGTGCTCCTCTTTAATTCTCAGCGTCAAAGTATCTGTCCCAGACTTCCTGCAGATGTCCATGTACCAATCATGGAATCTTCGCATCATCGTTGTTAGAGGAGTACCAGGTTTGACGAGAGGCTTCCCGAGCCGGAATCTTAATGTGTCCACCTCCATTGTTTCAAAAAGTGCATCATCGTCGAGCATGTAATCTCCAGGATTGGTACCGGGCAGCATCCCCTGAAGATTAGCGACGATATTGCTAGACACATTGAGCGGGGGGCACGATTGCTTCGCTTGTTCGCCGAGTTGGGGATATTTTTCCCTTTTCTTCGTTCTGCTAGCCTTTGATCAGTGCAAGTACTTCTCGACCGCTCCGCTTCCTTATATGTCATTTCAATGATGCGGTCATAGTTGGATTGCGGCGGAGGCGGTGGTGGTCGCTGCAGGGCATCCAAAGTGCGCTTCGCTTTCACTAGATCTATATTCTCCGCCGGAGGTGGATGTATCTTAGCTTTTACTGATTGAAAGAAGTCATTCACTTGGCCTTCAGAGATCCTCTAGTTTTCCTCATCGCTCCTCTCGTATGGTAACTTCTCTAGAGGCTTGAGAGACGATGGACCGAATTTGTATTGCCTCCCGCCTCTGGCTGTACTGCTAGATGCTGGAGCAGCCGGAGCGGCCGCGACTATCTTCTTTCATTGCTTAAGAGGCGGAGCAGCCGGAGGCGGACTGCTACGATGCGCTGGAGCAGCCGGAGCGGCGGCGTCTGTGTTTCGCCATCGCTTACGAGGCGGCGAAGGAGGAGGCGGGCTGCTCGGACGCGCCGGAGCAGGCGGAGAAGGAGGCGGAGTACTACCGCCCTCACGCGCCGGAGCAGGAGGCGGAGTGCCCTAATCACTCGCCGGAGGAGGAGGAGGAGGCGGAGTGCCCAGCTGACTCGCCGGATCCCTGAAGTTCAGAAGGATGATGTGCTCGTTCCGCCATAGACACGGAGTCTTCATAGCAAGACCCAGCTGAGTCTCCCCATAACCTGTAGGGTGCTCAAGCTGGAGCTCCTCAAATTCCTCCGTTATTTCATCCACTATCACAACATCATAGCCTTGTGAAATCGGACGACAGTGAAAAGTTGCTCCGGGTGAAGGAGGGTACACAGAGCCGACAACCGCCTTGACTTTGAGCTGAAGCCATTGCGTCATAAGGTGGCACTCGCGTGAATCCGTGATAAAATCCACGGGGTAGTTAGGACCCGTCAAGTCAGGCTGCTGAACGAGCTCGATGGAAGCCACACCGCTTCTCCGCTGAGATGGCGGGGTAGCTTCTTGGGCAGGATCTCGCAACTGCTGGTTCTCAACATCTTGTCATTCCTCTAGCTTTCGTACCCTTGCCTTTAGCTGCCGCAGTTTGCTCTGCTCCACTTTCCTCCTCCCCTCTTGGGTTTTGTAACCGCCTGCGTCGGGAAACCCAACCTTCCACGCAACAAAGCCTGGCATGCCTCGTGTTCGTCCAGGGTGCTAAGGATCCCGAGGGCCCTTGTGAGCTCGTCGTTCTCTCTGTTGGGAACGAACGTCCCTTCTTGCACTTCCTTGATTGCGTTCCAAAGCTTCATGACGGGTGTTGCAAATTGCTCGTCCGTCCAGCAGCACTTCCCTGTTTCAGGGTCCAAAGTTCCACCAACCCCGAAGAGCCAAGTCCTTGAACGGTCTGGCTAGTGCAATGTCTCTGGTTCGACCCCTTTAGCAATCAGGTCCTGCTTAGCCTTGTCCCACAACGGTCGGGCTTTGAGGTAGCCACCTGACCCCGTGCGATGGTGATGCTCCTTCTTTGCAGCATTTATCTTATTAATCGCTGACATCTTGTTACTCCTCTCCAATGTCTTGTTGGCCACAAATGCGGGCCAGTGATCTCTTATATTCTCAAATCGGCCAGTGAATTTTGGAGTCTTCCCTTTGTCGACATACGTTGCTTTCAACTCATTCTTCCACCTCCTGAATAGCTCTGCCATCTTCTTGAGAGCATGAGACTTGATCAATGGCTCTATAACTGGCTTCTCCGGATCCTCCTCTTCCGGTACGGTGAAATTTACCTTCAGCGCGGTCCAAAGATCAGCTTTCTGTCTATCTTCGACAAAAGAAACTTGAAGCTCTTCCTTCTTAGGCTGATTCCATTGCTCGATGCTGATCGGGATCATGTACCTAAAAAGAACCCCGCACTAAGGAGAAAATGCTTCCTTGGTTCGGAGGGGTTTAATCCGTTGGCCATCGCGCGCGATTTCTGTGATCGTGAACTTTTCATCCGGGCGCAACTTTTTCTTCGGGCCCCGTTTCGTTACCGAAGTTTTGCTTGATCCGGAGGGCTATAAAAGAAGAAGGAAGAGTTAATATATGTACATACCAAAACAATGAATGCATCAATTAGCTAGTCAGCACAGGCTTAATATATATATATATAAATATATATATATACCTCGCCGGACTTTGCAACAGCTGATCCTGACTCCGTTCGGTCACCGGAGCTATCATCACGGTCGCCGGAGCCACCATCACGATCATGACTTTCCTCCTCCATTGTTTGATCACCCCCTCCTTCCTCTCCTTCCAGACCTTCTTCGAGGTCGTTGAGAAACAACAAGACATCACCTCCGCCATGGATTATGTCCCCCAATATCTCTTCTTGTTCGAAGTCTCTTTGATGATCCATAGTTTCTGCAAATATTACAACATGGCAATTAATATACAAACATGAGAGATGGATATATTAATAGTGGCAAAGACCCTCGACCCCTCGGTGACCCGACACCCTCTACCCCAGTTTCCGACACCCTAGTTCCCGACACCCTCGTTCCCGATAAAAAATAAGAAGAGGAAGAAGAAGAAAAAATAGAGGAGAAGAAGAAGAAAAAATAGAATAAAAAAAAGAAGAAAAAAAAAGAGGAGAAGAAGAAGGAATAGAGGAGAAGAAGAAAAAAATAGAAATTGTTTTCTATTTCTTCTTCATTTCCTCTATTCCTTCTTCTTCTCCTCTTTTTTTTCTTCTTCTTCCTCTTCTTATTTTTTTCTCCTCTTCTTCCTTTCCTCTTCTTCTCCTTCTTCTTCTCCTCATGTCGAAGTTATCGGGGAGGGGGTATATCGACAACGACGACATATACATAGAAAAAAATGTTATCGGGGAAGGGGTATATTGACCCCCCTCATGTCGAAGTTATCGGGGAGGGGGTATATCGACAACGACGTATACATAGAAAAAAATGTTATCTGGGAGGGGGTATATCGACCCCCCCTCATGTCGAAGTTATCGGGGAGGGGGTATATCGACAAGAACGACATATACATAGAAAAAATGTTATCGGGGAGGGGGTATATCGACCCCCCCTCATGTCTAAGTTATCGGAGAGGGGGTATATCGACAATGACGACATATACATAGAAAAAATTGTTATCAGGGAGGGGGTATATCGACCCCCCTCATGTCAAAGTTATCGGGGAGGGGGTATATCGACCCCCCTCATGTCGAAGTTATCGGGGAGGGGGTATATATATCGACAAAATTACATCATCATATATCATCGAACAAAATTACATCATCATCATCATCATCATATATATATACATCTAAAAAGTTTTCATATATCACGGCGAGCAGCCTGGCGGCGACGACCCTCGACCCAACAACGACCCTCGACCCCTCGACGACCCTCGACTCTCGACGACCCTCGACCCTCGACACTCGACCCCTCAACGACCCTCGACCCTCGATGACCCACGACACTCGACCCCTCGACGACCCTTGACCCTCGACGACCCTCGACACTCGAACCCTCGACGACCCTCGACCCTCGACCCTCGACCCCTCGACGACCCTCAACCCTCTACTCTCGACGACCCTCGACCCTCGACCCTCGATGACCCTCGACCCCTCGATGACCCTCGACCCCTCGATGACCCTAGTTTCCGACACCCTAGTTCCCGACACCCTCGTTCCCGATAAAAGATAAGAAGAGGAAGAAAAAGAAAAAATAGAGGAGAAGAAGAAGACAAAAAAATAGAAGAAAAAAGAGGAGAAGAAGAAGGAATAGAGGAGAAGAAGAAAAATAGAAAATTTCTATTTTTCTTCTTCTCCTCTATTCCTTCTTCTTCTCCTCTTTTTTTCCTTCTTCTTCCTCTTCTTATTTTCTCTCTCCTCTTCTTCCTCTCTTCTTCTTCTTCTTCTTCTTCTTCTTCTTCTTCTTCTTCTTCTTCTTCTCTTCTTCTTCTCCTTCTTCCTCTTCTTATTTTCCTTTTTCCTCTCCTCTCCTTCTTTTTCTTCCTTCTTCCTATTTTCCATACATATAAAAAGTACATACATGCATACAAAAAATACATCTAAAAACCACATATATCTAAAAAAAATACATACATACATATGAAAATACATACATATATGAACATCTAAAAAAGCATATATAACAAAAAAAATCTGCAACGCGACGGCGGCGGGGGCAGGGGCGCGGTGCTCACAGAGGGAGGCGTCGGGGCAGGGGGCGTCGGCGGCAGGCAGGGGTGCGTCGGGGCGGGCTGGGCCGCATCGGGGCAGAGGGCGTCTGCGACGAGGACGGCGGGCGGCGTCGGGGCGGGCAGGGGCGCGTCAGGGCAGAGGGCGTCGGCGGCGGCGAGGGCGCGGCCGAGGGCGCGTCGGCGACGAGGACGGCGGGCTCGAGGTCGGCGACGAGGACGGTTCACGGCGAGGGCGAGGGCGCAGGCGAGGGCGTCGGCGACGGCGAGGGCACGGTCCGGCAGCCTGGCGGCGTCGTGGTGTTCGGCGCGACGTCGGGAGGCAATTGCGAGATGAACTGAAATTTTTCACAAGTCCTTCTTATATACCAAACCCTTTGGTCCCGGTTCGTGGCGCCAACCGGGACCAATGCCCCCCTTTAGTCCCGGTTGGTGCCACCAACCGGGACAAAAGGCGTCTTTTCAGCAGCCCAAAGGGCGGGAAGCAGAGGGCCTTTGGTCCCGGTTGGTGGCGCCAACCGGGACCAATGACCTTGCACAGCGGGGTGGTGGAGGGAGTTTAGTCCCACCTCGCTAGTTGAGAGCGCCCGCACCTGTTTATAAGCCCTGTTGCCTCTTCCCTCTCGAACTCGTCTGAACTGCAGGCCTATGGGCCTAAACTGACACTGTTATGCCTGTGGGCCTGCTGGGCCGTCTGCGGGCCTGAATCCTGGCCCAATTAGCTGGGTTTCTAGTCGTATTCAGGCCGTGGTGGCCCAGTAGGTGGCCTTTTTTTTCCAGTTTTTTGTTTTGTTCTTCGCATTATTTATTTTCTGTTGTTTTTTGCTTTATTTTTTTATTTCTTTTTGCTTTTAGGTAATAAAAATTATAAACTTTCTGTTAGTGCCATTTGTTTTCCAATTTGAATAGTTTAAATTTGAATTTTTTAAAATTTGTGTGAATCACTAGTTTTTGAATAACTTTACTATAAAGATAGATTTTTGAGTGATTCTTTTTCCTGCTATTTAATATCACTGTGGTTTATCATTATATTCAAAAACAGATTTTGTTATTTTAGTTTCTAAGAAAAAAATTCATTATGATAATTATTTTTGCAATTAAAGTTTCTAACAAAAAACTCTCTATGAAAATTCTTTTTGCTTTAATGTTTTGAACAGAAAATACTTTGATAATTTTGGTTGCATAAATTTTATATAATTTTAGCTTCAATAATACTAGAGGTTTATTAAAGTTTTTTGAGTTGATTCCTTTTGCTATTGGAGTTTTATAAAAGTTTTTTAGTTGATTCTTTTTGCTATTGAACGATATTATAGTTTTGTTTTAGTTGATCATAACAAAATATTTTAATTGATTATTTTTAGTTCATTCTTTTTGCTATTAGTTCATTCTTTCAGCTAAATGACCCTTAAATTGAAAAGCACTACAAATGAACTCTGAAAAGGTTGAAAGTTGGCATGGTATCATCATTTCACACACATAACATGTGCTAAAAAGTTGAGAGGGTTATGATAAAAACTTGATGCACTTCGTGTACAAAACAGACAATCTCTTTAGAAGTATCAGGGTTTCGGATGAAAACTCATCTGTTACAAAGGGATTTCATTTTTTCAAATGTAACTACAGTGATATTCTAGATCAAAGGCATCATCATAATAGTTGTTGATAGAAAGTCTTCACTTTTTCTTCGCTTGTGTCCTTTGCTTATTGCGCCGTAACCATGGATAATCTTCATCGTTTAACAGGGTGCTTGGGTCAGCCTTGACTTTGAAGGGAGGAATTTCATAAAACTTTTCATAATCTTCAGACACGTCTATTTTGCCCTCCAATCCCACGATGTCTCTTTTTCTTGAAAGAACTATGTGGCTCTTTGGCTCATCGTATGATGTATCCATTTCCTTATCTTTTATTTTTCTCGGTTTCGTAGACATGTCCTTCACATAGAAAATCTGCGCCACATCATTGGCTAGGACGAATGGCTCGTCTGTGTACCCCAGATTATTCAGATCCACTGTTGTCATTCCGTACTGTGGGTCTACCTGTACCCCGCCTCCTGACAGATTGACCCATTTGCACTTAAAAAAGGACCTTAATATCATATCCATAGTCAAGTTCCCATATGTCCACTATGTAACCATAATATGTGTCCTTTCCCCTCCTGGTTGCTGCATCAAAGCGGTCGCCACTGTTTTGGTTGGTGCTCTTTTGATCTTGGGTGATCGTGTAAAATGTATTCCCATTTATCTCGTACCCTTTGTAAGTCATCACAGTCGAAGATGGTTCCCTCACCAACGAGTACATGTCATCAGAAACAGTGTTGTCACACCTGAGATGTGTTTGGAACCAACTGCCGAAACTCCTGATGTGTTCACATGTAATCCAGTCGTCACACTGGTCCGGGTGTTTGGAGCGCAGAATGTTCTTGTGTTCATCGATATACGGGGTCACCAAGGTAGAATTCTGTAGAACCGTGTAGCGTGCTTGAGACCAAGAATGCCCGTCCCTACATATTAGTGAGTCCCCTCCTAGCGTGCCTTTTCCACCCAGTCTCCCCTCATACCGCGATTGAGGGAGACCTATCTTCCTAAGGTCAGGAATGAAGTCAACACAAAACCCAATGACATCCTCTGTTTGATGGCCCATGGAGATGCTTCCTTCTGGCCTAGCGCGGTTACAGACATATTTCTTTAGAACTCCCATGAACCTCTCAAAAGGGAACATATTGTGTAGAAACACAGGGCCCAGAACGACAATCTTGTCGACTAGATGAACTAGGACGTGCGTCATGATATTGAAGAAGGATGGTGGGAACACCAGCTCGAAACTGACAAGACATTGCGCCACATCACTCCTTAACCTTGGTAGGATTTCTGGATCGATCACCTTCTGAGAGATTGCATTGAGGAATGAACATAGCTTCACAATGGCTAATCGAACATTTTCCGGTAGAAGCCCCCTCAATGCAACCGGAAGCAGTTGCGTCAAAATCACATGGCAGTCATGAGACTTTAGGTTCGGGAACTTTTTCTCTGCCATATTTATTATTCCCTTTATATTCGACGAGTAGCCAGATGGGACCTTCATACTGAGCAGGCATTCAAAGAAGATTTCCTTCTCTTCTTTGGTAAGAGCATAGCTGGCAGGACCTTCATGCTGCTTTGGAGGCATGCCGTCATTTTCGTGCAAACGTTGCAGGTCCTCCCGTGCCTCCGATGTATCTTTTGTCTTCCCATACACGCCCAAGAAGCCTAGCAGGTTCACGCAAAGGTTCTTCGTCACGTGCATCACATCGATTGAAGAGCGGACCTCTAGGTATTTCCAGTAGGGTAGGTCCCAAAATATAGATTTCTTCTTCCACATGGGTGCGCGTCCCTCAGCGTCATTCGGAACAGATAGTCCGCCGGGACCCTTTCCAAAGATTACTTTTAAATCATTGACCATAGCAAGTACGTGATCACTGGTACGCATGGCGGGCTTCTTCCGGTGATCTGCCTCGCCTTTGAAATGCTTGCCTTGCTTTCGACATTGATGGTTGGTCGGAAGGAATCGACGATGCCCCACGTACACATTCTTCCTGCATTTGTCTAGGTATATACTTTCGGTGTCATCTAAATAGTGCATGCATGCGTGGCATCCCTTGTTTGTCTGTCCTGAAAGGTTACTGAGAGCAGGCCAATCATTGATGGTGAAAAACAGCAACGCATGCAGGTCAAATTCCTCCTGTTTGTGCTCATCTGACACACGTACACCGTTTCCAATACACAGTTGTAAAAGTTCTTCAACTAATGGCCTTAGGTACACATCAATGTCGTTGCTGGGTTGCTTAGGGCCTTGGATGAGAACTGACATCATAATGAACTTCCGCTTCATGCACAGCCAAGGAGGAAGGTTATAGATACATAGAGTCACGGGCCAGGTCCTGTGATTGCTGCTTTGCTCCCCAAAAGGATTAATGCCATCCGCGCTTAAACCAAACCATATGTTCCTTGCGTCACCTGCAAACTCCTCCCAATACGTTCTCTCGATTTTTCTCCACTGCGACCCGTCAGCGGGTGCTCTCAACTTCCCTTCTTTCTTACGGTCCTCTCTGTGCCATCGCATCAACTTGGCATGCTCTTTGTTTCTGAACATGCGTTTCAACCGTGGTATTATAGGAGCATACCACATCATCTTGGTAGGGACCCTCTTCCGGGGGCGCTCGCCGTCAACATCACCAGGGTCATCTCGTCTGATCTTATACCACAATGCACTGCATACCGGACATGCGTTCAAATCCTCATACGCACCACGGTACAGGATGCAGTCATTAGAGCATGCATGTATCTTCTGCACCTCCAATCCTAGAGGGCATACAACCTTCTTTGCTGCATACGTACTGTCGGGAAATTCGTTATCCTTTGGAAGCTTCTTCCTCAATATTTTCAGTAGCTTCTCAAATCCTTTGTCAGGCACACCATTCTCTGCCTTCCACTGCAGCAATTCCAGTACGGTACCGAGCTTTGTGTTTCCATCTTAGCAATTGGGGTACAAACCTTTTTTTGTGATCCTCTAACATGCGATTGAACTTGAGCTTCTCCTTTTGACTTTCGCATTGTCTCCTTGCATCAACAATGACCCGGCGGAGATCATCATCGGGCACATCGTCTGGTTCCTCTTGATCTTCAACAGCTTCCCCCGTTGCAGCATCACCGTATTCAGGGGGCACATAGTCATCGTCCTCTTCTTCTTCGCTGTCTTCCATCATAACCCCTATTTCTCCGTGCTTGGTCCAAACATTATAGTGTGGCATGAAACCCTTATAAAGCAGGTGGGTGTGAATGGTTTTCGAGTCAGAGTAAGACTTCGTATTCCCACATATAGGGCATGGACAACACATAAAACCATTCTGCTTGTTTGCCTCAGCCACTTCGAGAAAATTATGCACGCCCTTAATGTACTCGGAGGTGTGTCTGTCACCGTACATCCATTGCCGGTTCATCTGCGTGCATTATATATAATTAAGTGTGTCAAAAACCATTACAGAACATCATGAATAGATAATTAAGTGACCAAATTAATAGAAGTTTATCATCACATTAAAACCAAAGTACATACATAGTTCTCATCTAACAACATAGCTCTCCAGAGCATGTAATTAATTAAACCATACATTGAAACGATGTAAAACATTTCAATGCGAAAACAAATGTGATCATAATCGCAACCAAGGTAACAATTGATCCAACGGCATAATGATACCAAGCCTTGGTATGAATGTCATATTTTCTAATCTTTCTAATCTTCAAGCGCATTGCATCCATCTTGATCTTGTGATCATCGATGACATCTGCAACATGCAACTCCAATATCATCTTCTCCTCCTCATTTTTTTTCCTTCAAGAAATCGTTTTCTTCTTCAACTAAATTTAACCGCTTGACAATAGGGTTGGTTGGAATTTCCGGTTCACATACCTCCTAGATAAATAAAATCTATGTCACATTGGTCGGCATAATGGTCATAAACAATAAATGAACCAAATAATTATAAAGATAATATATACCACATCCGAATCATAGACAGGACGAGGGCCGACGGGGGCGGATACCAAAACCGTCGCACTATATAATAAGAAGCAATAATAAAAGTAAGAAAATTATACAAGTATCTATCTAAACATACAAGTAAGAATTTTTTCCTTTCAGAAAGAAGATAAGAACAAGAGGCTCACCACGGTGGTGCCGGCGACGAGATCGGCGCGGGTGATCGACGGCGGTGAAGACGGGGACGGGACGTGACGGACCACTAAACCTAGACAAATATTGAGGAAAATGAAGCTTGGAGGTCGAGCTTGGAGGGGAGAAAGCTGAAGTAGTGTGGCTCGGGAATTCCATCGAACACCTCATGTGCATAGGAGGTGAGCTAGAGCACCACAAAGCCCTCCCCTCGCCGGCCAGAAAAAACAGAGCAGTGTGCTCTGCTCGCCGGCGAGGGGGTATATATAGGCACATCATTGGTCCCGGTTCATGGCTTGAACCGGTACTAGAGACCACCCTTTGGTCCCGGTTCAAGCCACCAACCGGGACCAACGGTGGTGGGCAGGGAGCAAGGCCCATTGGTCCCGGTTCGTCCCACCAACCGGGACCAAAGGGGACAGACGAACCGGGACCAATGCCCCCACGAGGCTCGGCAGGCCCCCTAGGTCTCGGTTCGTGACTGAATCGGGACTAATGGGCTTATCTGGTGAAAGATCGTGGATGTTGCCTAGAGGGGGGGTGAATAGGCGCTTTAAAATAATTACGGTTTAGGCTTGAACAAATGCGGAATAAACCTAGCGGTTAATTTGACAAGCACAAAACCTACAACAACTAGGCTCACCTATGTGCACCAACAACTTATGCTAAGCAAGATAAACAACTAAGTGATAGCAAGATATACGACAAGAAACAATATGGCTATCACAAAGTAAAGTGCATAAGTAAAGGGCTCGGGTTAGAGATAACCGAGGCACGCGGAGACGACGATGTATCCCGAAGTTCACACCCTTGCGGATGCTAATCTCCGTTTGGAGCGGTGTGGAGGCACAATGCTCCCCAAGAAGCCACTAGGGCCACCGTAATCTCCTCACGCCCTCGCACAATGCAAGATGCCGTGATTCCACTAAGGGACCCTTGAGGGCGGTCACCGAACCCGTACAAATGGCAACCCTTGGGGGCGGTCACCGAACCCGTACACTTTGGCAACCCTTGGGGGCGGTCACCGGTACCCGTCAAATTGCTCGGGGCGATCTCCACAACCTAATTGGAGACCCCGACGCTTGCCCGGAGCTTTACACCACAATGATTGTGCTCCGAACACCACCAACCGTCTAGGGCGCCCAAGCACCCAAGAGGAACAAGCTCAAGGGCACCAAGCACCCAAGAGTAATAAGCTTCTCAACTTGTAACTTCCACGTATCACCGGGGAGAACTCAAACCGATGCACCAAATGCAATGGCAAGGGCACACGGAGTGCCCAAGTCCTTCTCTCTCAAATTCCACCGAAGCAACTAATGCTAGGGAGGAAAAAGAGAGGAAGAACAAGAAGGAGAACACCAAGAACTCCAAGATCTAGATCCAATGGGTTCCCCTCACATAGAGGAGAAAGTGATTGGTGGAAATGTGGATCTAGATCTCCTCTCTCTTTTCCCTCAAAAACTAGCAAGAATCCATGGAGGGATTGAGAGTTAGCAAGCTCGAAGAAGGTCAACAATGGGGGAAGAACACGAGCTCAAAAGATAAGGTTCATTGGGGAAGAAGACCCCCTTTTATAGAAGGGGAAAAGTCCAACCGTTATGTGCTCAGCCCGCACACGAGCGGTATTACCGCTCCACGAGCGGTACTACCGCTCTGGCGGAAGAAGCAGGGAAAAGGAGCAACCAAACATGAACCTTGGGGCGGTAGTACCGCTTATAAGCGGTACTACCGCGCACCCCAGCGGTACTACCGCTGGAGGAGCAGAACACGGGACCAAAAATGCAGTAGCGGTACTACCGCCCGACCGGAGCGGTACTACCGCCCATCGGGGCGGTACTACCGCTTATAGGCGGAACTGCCGTGCCTTACTGCCGTGCAACTACTGCTAAACCCGACACGAAAAATGCAAGACCCAAAATCGAGGTGGTACCAGCGCGGAACCGTAGCCGTACTACTGCTTATGGCCATAGGCGGTACTACCGCTGTGGACAGCGGTACTACCGCTTGGGGCGATAAGCGGTACTGCCGCTCTGGCCACGGTACTACCGCAGGGAGAAAACCAGAACTGCCATAACTTCTTCATATGAGCTCCGAATTGAGCAAACTCAAGCTTGTTGGATACAAGACGATGAGTAGCATCAAAACAGCGACTGTTCTTTCCCTGAAAACACAACCAGCACAACTATCCAAGTGGTCCTTGGAAGCATCGGTTTGTCCATTATAAAAGATATCAAGTATTTCATTTTTCTTGAGAGGATGATCAGGCAAAGCATTAAGTAATCGGAGAAGCCTCCCCCAAGCTTGTGGGAGACTCTCTTCTTCAATTTGCACAAAATTATATATTTCCAGCAAGGCAGCTTGTTTCTTATGAGCAGGGAAATATTTAGCAGAGAAGTAATAAATCATATCCTGGGGACTACGCACACAACCAGGATCAAGAGAATTAAACCAAGTTTTAGCATCACCCTTTAATGAGAGGCAGGGGAGGTATGCCAACAAATAGAGGAGTGAAACCTCCAACCGAGAAGAACCGGCATAACCTCCAACATCGAAAACATCATAGAAGATGCGAGTGAACTCCGTTTTTGATGAACTCGAGCTTGTCATCAAGATGACCATAAGCTCCAAAACTCACAAAGAGAAGAACCAAACAAGAACCAACAAAGATGATGCAAGGATGCAATGGTTTGAGCTCTCTATGAACGATACGATCAAGCTACTCATCGAGAGCCCCCCTTGATAGTACGGCAATCGATCCTATAACCCGGTCTCCCAACTACCATCATGAGACCGGTAAAATAGAAAACCTATCAAGAGCAAACCTTTGCCTTGCACATGGTCCACTTGAGCTAGATGATGACGATCTTGACTCCCTCAAGTTGGACCACCTTTCTTGGTTGTGTTGGCTCGATGAAGACTAGTTGATTGCTCCCCCATACTCCACTATGGGTGAGCCACTCTTCCGCACATCTTCACCAGTCCATTGTCACCACAATGGACGGCAAGCTTCAAGCATTTGATCTCGTCATGATGCTTCACTTGAACTTGCACGCCGCAACATCTTCACAAGTCCATTGTCGCCACAATGGACGGCAAGCTTCAAGCATTTGATCTCTTCATGATGCTTCACTTGAACTTGCACACCGCAACCTAACCCCACAAAGAACTCTCACGAAGATCATGGGTTAGTACACAAAGCGTAATTGACAATGCTTACCACACCATGGGATCGCTTGATCCCTCTCGGTACATCTTGTGCGCTTTGTGTGTTGATCAACTTGATTCACTCTTGACTTAGTCTTGATCAACCTTGACTCTTTCCAACTCTCTTCATTTCGATGATGTCTTGAAGGTAAACATGAATGATCACACAATCTTCTTCTTCAAGACATGCTTGCAATAAGCTCAACTCTCACATGACCAATCTTTGGATAATTCCTTAATAACACCTTGGTCACCACATAAACTCCTTGAAACCAATACATGAACTTCAAGAAATGCCTATGGACAAATCCTTCAAATATAACTTAAGGCAACCATTAGTCCATAGAGATTTTCATCAATTACCAAAACCAAACATGGGGGCACCGCATGTTCTTTCATCTGGCCCGAACGAAAGCCTTGTTTTCTACTAGTGAGTAGGGGCACAAAAGCTCACCAAGCAGGTCACCACTCATTCGCAAAATGAATCTTTTGATCAGTGTTATATTTAACTAGTGCATTATTTTAAAGTGTCAACATTCATCCTGGAAACAAACCGAGATGTTTTTTTTATATGAGCACGCCAAAAAAGTGAGCAAAAGGAGAGTGGGGCGTTTTCGTGACCCGGCTCCATGGAGCCTTTTATTTTTGAAAAATTCAAAACTCAAATTTTCCGGTTTCAAAAGAATATGAAAAAAATATGCAAGTATACAAGGATGAAATGCATAAGTGTACAAAAATCCAGGAGGAAATATCTTGAAGCGCGATCTGTCCAGGAAAAAAAAACAAATTCATAGACTTTGAGGATGAATAGTACTCTATGCTGAAAAGCCCCATATTTGTCTTTTTTGCACATTCCTCATATCAACGTATTACATCCTGAAAATGTACACATATACTATTGTGCCTCTCTGTATATCTGTATTTTTTAGAGTTTTTTACAGCATCTCCAGCAGGCGCCCAAAAACTACTTCGCGCGCTAAAATTCGGTTTTTTTTTGGCGCCGGACAACTCCAGCAGAAGCTGTAAAATAATAAGCGCCCAAAAAAGGTTGGACGCGTGCTGAAAAAGTTATTGCAAGCTGCAAATTTGAGACGCCGGATTGCACGCGCTTCACAATTTACACTGCGTGTTTTTTTGGGCGCGTGTTTTCGAGCATCCGGTAAATCAATGTTGGGTCCGGCGTGCTAAAAGTGCTACAGTGAATTTTGAATTTTACGGACGTGCTAAAACTAATTTAAGGTGCGAAACTTTTTTGCTCCTGTAAAAGATATGAATTTTGAATTTTACGAATGGAGGCCTTGTCTGGAGCTCGGCCTCCAAAGCACTTTTCGGAAGAAAGAACAGTAACTGAGAGTGGTGTGACGAGCATCTTATCATACTTCTTAGGTGCGAGTGGATGATACAATAATGTCAAGTGTTAGGTGTGAGTGGCCATGCCGGTGTTATATCACACTCGCACCTAGTCACACAGCATGACCATTCATGGTGGGAGGTCCCTCTCTCTCTCTCTCACTCCTATAAATATTGAGACACACAATCATTTGCAGGCATGCAGCAGATTAAGAATGGATCAGCATGAGATCCTCGTGCTCCTCGCGCTTCTTTTGTTCGGCCTCCTCGCCGTCTTCCGGCGCGGCCCTGCTCCTCCCCCTCCACCCTCACTCGCCATGCACAAGATCGCCCACCCAGCCATCGCCCACCGCGCGCTCGTCGACAACGCCGACGCCTTCTCGAACCGCCCGCCCGCGCGCCTGCACGTGGCCCTGGCCGCCCGGCGCGGCGGCCAGCGGAACGACAACCTCAACTCCGTGGCGCATGGCCCGCACTGGCGCGCCCTCCGGTGCAACCTCACCGCCGACACCCTCCACCCGTCGCGCCTCGGTGGCCTTGTGCCCCTGCAGCGGGAGGCCGTCCAGGGCCTCGTTGCCGCCTTGTCGTCCGCCCCACGGGGACGCGGGGAGGAGGTAACGGAGGTGCACCAGCACCTCTATGGCGCCGTGTTCTCGGTCGTCGCACGCGTGTGCTTCGGCGACGCCGTCGATGAGGCCCACGTGCACGCAATGCGCCACGTCATACAGCGCTTCCAGATCGCCATTGGGCTGGTCAAGCCATTCACGTCCATGGGCTCCGTGATGGAGAAGCTAGTGGAGTGGAGGCGGCTGCGCAGGCTCTTCGCCATCGATGTCCGGCTCAAGGAGCTGTTCCTCCCGCCCATTGAGTCACGGCGGCGGGGGGTTCAGTCTCCTCGACCACGTGATGACGACGGCCGTCATCCGTACGTTGACTCACTTGTCGACCTCCGCATCCCTGACGAGGACGGCGGCCGGCGCGCTCTTAGGGACGACGAGATGGTGCAGCTGATCTCGGAGTTCCTTGGTGCCGGCACGGGGACGGCGGTGGCAACCCTCGAATGGGCCCTCGCCCACCTTGTCGACAAGCCGGAGGTGCAGGAGAAGCTCCGCGGCGAGGTCGACGGCGGCGAGGTCTCCCGTGCAGGTGCAGGCATGCCTTACCTGCATGCCGTCGTGCTGGAGACCCTCCGCATGCACCCGCCGTTGCCGGTCATCCCACGCCATGTCCATGCCGATTCCGTCGGGGTGCTGGTCGGAGGAATGGCCGGGCCGCCGCCGGCCGGCGACTTTTACGTGAATTTCTCTGCAGGGGACATTGGTAGGGACAGCAAGATATGGAAGGATCCCGACGAGTTTCTTCCGGAGAGGTTCCTGACCGGCGGCGACGGGGAGGGCATCGGCCCGTTGCCGGGGCCCAAGCAGATAAGGATGATGCCATTTGGCGCCGGGCATAGGTTCTGCCCTGGCGTGGGCATGGCGATGGTGAACATGAAGTGCTTCTTGGCGGCGCTCGTGCGCGAGTTCGAGTGGGCGCCGCCGACTGGCACCGTCGCCATTGACCTCACGGAGCTGGATTCCTTCTTCAAGGTGATGAAGAAGCCGCTTTCTGCGTGTGTCACGCGACGCACCAAATCCATCTAAAGATCTCGTGAACCTACATGATATGTGTAGAATAAAATTGTTGTGTTTGTACCATTGTTGCAGCCGAGAGTAAGGGTGGATTAACAAGCTGCTCAGCTCGTTAAACTCGTACTCTTGAAGGCTTGACTTGTTAAACTCATTAAGCTTAACAAGCAGAAAACCCTCCTCGGCTTTGTTCATTTAAAACTCGTTAAGCTCGTGAGCGCTTGCTAACAGACTACAATGTGCTACGGCCTACAGGATAAGAATGTACGTGCTTTTAACGAAGAAGATGGTGACTACATAAGAAGGTGCACTAATTTGCTATCTTCTATGGACTAGGTTGGATCGATTAGATTGAATAGATCAACTTATATGCTACAAAAATGTTGTCATATAAGACAAAAATATGTATTGTGTTGTACTAATGACCTTAACGAGCTGCTCGTGAAACTCGTTATCTCGTTCGTTAAGCTTGTTAAACTTAATGAGCTAAAATTAGTGGTTGGCTCTGTTAATTATGAAGCGAGCTACAAGCTTAACTAGGTGAACTATCGAGCATTCATTAAGCTCGCGAGCTACCAGTTCTTGTCCAGCCCTAGCCGAGATCTATAGCTGCAGAAAGCTTCTCCATCCACTGTTTTCTGTCAGTTTCTCTCGTCTCCGGCAAGGAACCCCAGATCTATACACAGTGCACTCTAGTTTCCTTTAATGTTGGTGTCTTGTGTCATATTTCGAGGTTGGAGATGGTGCCTCAGGCTTCTACCCCCGTCCTGGTGTGATATGACATGGTTGAGACCGAGGAGTCTGTGGGGTTTTGGTCCCGCAAATCGTCGGCTTCCGGTCGGGTGTGGTGTCAAGTTTGGTGTGGTCGTTAGTTCTCAAGTTTCGTTCTTTGGTTCTCACGAACTTGTTCTACGATAGTGTGGCGAGGAGTCAACAGTTCAAAAATTTACCATGGAATGGGTCTGTCCTCAGCCACAATGCTTTTGAATAATATGTATTGAATTATTGGGGTGGACGACTCAAGCTGCTCCTTATAAATACAACTATGTGTGTATTGTTGTATACCGGTGTTGTTCCTTTTGCGCTAACAATGTAGGACTAAAGTCTTTACACATAGAGTGCAAGTATCTTTTTAGTGAACATCCGACTATGTTGATAAACTATTAAGAGTACATTAGCTCAAAAACTAAAACAGGAACGTGGATGACAAAGAGAGCAACAACGCCCGTTCACTCACGCGCCTCTCGCCATGTGTGTCTTTTGATCATGGTGAGCCGAGCTATACCAGGTATTGGTTCACTGGGGGTTGGAATCTTTGCCATTTATGATGATGAGAATTAATTAAGTAACGATCCACAAAGAAGAATTCATACAAAGAAGTTCGATCAGTCCATCTCCTAATGTCGGGTTTGATTTCCCTATCTCTCTCGTAGCCTCTCTCACACATTGCAAAATAATTTTTCTCTGTTTTCTGGTGGTACATTTTGTGTGTTGTTAGAAGGCTATCTCATCCTGACGGTTCTATGCACAACCATCTAGAAGATCATGTATCAAAAACTATGTCCCTTGAAGGCACACAATTTGTGAGTACTGCTAATCTATTTCAGAAGCGTCTTGGTGTGATTGCTTGTCTAACAGTTTGCTTTGATGTCTACCATTTCGTCGATCAACTCCTACGGTTGCAATCTATTCATGGATCGACTAATGCTGCTATGATGACTTATTTGGTCGGACTATTTTGTCTATGACCACTATTTTTAGAATGACGTCATTAGTTGCGTAGCTAGAAATTACCAATGGCCCGGGCCAAACTCAAGCTACAATATTAAACAGTAGCTGCAGCAGCAGCAATCAACAAAGGGAGTTGTTGCCATACCCCAGGCCATGGCATGTGTAGCTTGGGCTTGGCTACGCCCTGAACGTTACCACATTAGTACAAGTAACCAAGACTGTTTCTGCTATCTACACGTGTAGATGCATATCTACACGTATAGAAACATATGCTTGTAACATTAAAGCCACAACAAAATAAAACAATTGAAGGGAGAAATACGAATGTCGTCAGGGTTGTTAGTGTAGACCTTCTAGCGAGCTCCATGTCACCTGTGTGTAGTTCAGAATGGGTCGTGGTCTAGTGACTCCAACCTATATTGTTCGGTCCTCTCAAGGTCTTAAGTTGCATTTCATGCGTCGCCTCATGGAGATGATGTTGCAAAACATCAGAGAAGGATGAGGAAAGATAATTGTCATGTATATCAGGCAAGACAAACGAGGGGAAGATGAGGTGATGTGCGTGTGGAGGTGGGAAGGTGCAAGCGAGGAATAGGATATCAATTGCAAGTCTCTACTACCTAAATAGATGTAAGATTCAATCCTATGTCAAGTTTTCTCATGCCCATCCTTCGTCCGCACTCCATCCATATGTCACCCCCACCCTTTCATTGGTTCTTCATCCCTCCCGATTTTTCTTTGGTGATAGTTTTCATCTAGTCGGCCAAATCAAATCAATATTTAATCACACAATACATTCAAATTCGATAATTAATTTCTTTTTGGGTAATAAATATTGGCAACACAATAAATTCATAAAAAATCAATCATGACCGGTAGTTATTTGGTAACATAATAAATTCACAGGAAGGAATCAATCACAGTCGGGAAGGAATAAATTATCACAAAAGATGCATAGTTATATGTCCTCCTGCTCCCATGAGGGAAGACTGGCATGGAGTAGTGCTCAATGGCGCGCCCGAGCGAAAGGGCACGTGGGGGCGATTGTCTAGTTTTGGTGCTGATTACTCACCATATGATTTCCAGGTTTTGGTTATTAACTGTAGCATGCTAATTCCGCTAATTGTTATGGAGAACAGGTAGATGTGCATCCACTGATTGCAATTGCATTGTGCCGCTAGATCTATATGGTGCCCCTGAAAATGTGTTACTTTTTGTACCGTGTTTCGTATGTTGTACAACATACACAAACGCAAAATTAACATTTGGTTGTTTGTTTCGTGTGTTATTTTTGTATTATGACCATAATTTGATCATACCTCAACCCAATCTGTGCAATACACTCGACATCCAAGTTCGTTCCTTCCGACGAAGACAAGGAGAGAGAGAGAGAGAGAGAGAGAGAGAGAGAGAGAGAGAGAGAGAGAGAGAGAGAGAGAGAGAGCTCTACATGCAATAAAAAATTGCAGACATGCCAAGCCAAGAAAACGAACAATGTTGAAATATAACATAATTGCATGATTACATGTTTGAAAATCAAAGTGTGGATATACCAAGATGGGGTGGATGGCTTGTGAGCTCTGCGCCAGTGGGAGAGGATGGCGGGCTTGTATTTCTATGGCGGAGAGGCAGAGATAGTGGGTGGAGAAAGAAGAAGAAGAGTGAATTATAAAGCTAGAATCATACATTAGTCACAGTTGGCAAATCCACTAAAATATATACATCCATGTTGAACGCACATACACTAATCTAGTTAATCACTAAAAATGGAATGTGTGAGATTGCATTGAGCATATTTTAGTCATCGGAAATAGCGATAAAGGGGAAAAAACCAAAAGAAACGTTTCCTGGCCACATGGCAAAATAGCCAATCACAGATTAGAAAGAAACATATGGTATCATAATCCAACGTCATACCATGTTATGACTATCTCAAACCACGCGGTTGGTGTGGTCAGCTTTTTCAAGTTGATGAGTATGAACCATGCTACATATAGGACACTTCTGGTACGACTTTTGTACAACAGTTATGATCATATCATTCATGAATAAATGAAAGCGCAACATGACCATTAGATTGACTATTGTAAAGAAATCATAGCTAAATATCGTATGCGGAGTAGTTTTGTAATTATTGATGAACCGTGATACACATACAACACTTCTGGTATGATTTTTGTATGACAGTTTTGATCACATCATCCACGAAAGCAGTAGGACCATTGTATTGACGTCGTCCCATATTTTTTTTTTGACCATTTGACTGAATCATAGACGTTCTTCTTCCTTTTTTCGAAAAGAAGGATTGCCTCCGGACTCTGCATCAAGCGATGCATAATAGCCATTTCTTATAAAATGAATAAAGTATCAAAGTGCCAAGACCATCTCAAATAACCAAACAAAGATAAAAAAACAAATAGACACTGCGCGTTGCAGCATGTGCGCTTGCTTGCTTGTATATGATTTGCCAATTGGAGTCCATCGCACGATACAAAGTGAGAAGAAAAATCGAAGGACTCCACATTTCGAAGCAGCTAGCTTGAGCTGAGCTGAGCGCATTTCGACGCGCTCCAGGATGCCTCGGCCGCTCCTGGCAGTCCTCGTCGCCGCCCTCGTGCTCGTCCTCGAGCTCCCCGGTGCCCATGGCTTCCAGATCGAGGAGGCAACCGTGGCCAGCATCCAGATCGGCTTCAACAACGGGAGCCTCACCTCCGTGGAGCTCGTCCGGTTCTACCTGGACCGGATCAGCAACTTCAACCCGCTGCTGCACGCCGTCATTGAGGTCAACCCAGACGCGCTCCGGCAGGCGGCCCGCGCCGACGCCGAGCGCTGCTCCGGCCGCCGCCATCGAGCCATCGGCGCGCTGCACGGCGTGCCCGTCCTGCTCAAGGACAACATCGCCACCTGCGACGCGCTCAACACCACGGCCGGGTCGTTCGCGCTGCTTGGCTCCGTGGTGAGGCGTGACGCCGGCGTGGTGCGCCGGCTGCGGCGCGCCGGCGCCGTGGTGCTCGGCAAGGCGAACATGGACGAGTGGGCCAACTTCCGCAGCTTCTCCGGCGGCGGCTGGAGCGCCCGCGGCGGCAAGGGCAGGGTAACTAAACTAACCTCGTTTGACTCTATCCTTCTAATTAATGAAGAACCGAATGATCTTCTCTTGCTTTCGTTTAGAACCCCTACGTGCTGTCGGCGACGCCGTGTGGGTCGAGCACGGGGTCGGCGATCGCGGCGGCGGCGAGCATGGCGGCGGTGACGCTGGGGACAGAGACCGACGGCTCGATACTCTGCCCGGCGTCGCTGAACTCGGTGGTGGGGATCAAGCCCACGGTGGGGTTGACCAGCCGGGCTGGGGTTATTCCCATCACACCACGCCAAGACACTATCGGGTTAGTGTGATTAAAATATTGTTCAACAATCGTTGAGTTGAAATAGTCACGTGGCCTCTATTCAAACCTTGTGGATCGTATCAAAGCCTTGTGATCTTTTATTCCACCAGCTTCACATTGCCAATATAATATACAGTACTAGCTAGTTGCTCTTTTATTCGTGCAAATGATTGTCATGTCTCTTTATTTTGATTTCCCTGCATATTCACTTTATTATTCCTGATCATCTTAAAGCAATGTATATGTTGGTAGTATACATTCACAAGCAAACCTAAACACCGACATTTTGTTTTTTCATAAGGGTCATGTTGTTTTCTATTGACGTATTACCCTTAAATGCGCTTTAGATTTTTTATTCCTGTAGATACAACATTCTTTTGCTTTATTTTTACGATGCGCAGCTCAAACTCATGGCTGTTGTTTTATTTGCACTGATTTGCCAAAGAAATTTACACCATGTTAAACAAATGGAACTGACATTTTATGAACAACAGGCCGATTTGCCGCACGGTGGCTGATGCAGTCCACGTGCTGGACACCATCGTCGGCTATGATGCTCTCGACGCTATTGCCACGATGCAAGCTTCCAAGTACATCCCTCGTGGTGGATACATGCAGTTCTTGAAAAAAGATGGCCTTAGAGGGAAGAGGATAGGCGTTCCTAATGGTTTCTTCAACTTCCCAAATGGGACGGTGCAACAAATGGTCTACGAGCAACATCTCAGCACAATGAGGTACTTCTTCTGTCTGGGTTAAAAAGGATCATTCGATTTTTGTTGAGTCACGCCTTTTTTAAGTTTCTTTGATTTTATTGAGAAAAATATCAATATTTACAGTATGAAATCAATGTAAATCAATCATGAAATATATGTTCATATTGTATTTTTCCTTAAATCGTATATGCTTCTTTTTATAAATTCAGTCAAACTTAAACAAGTTTAACTGATGACTGAAATCAGCCTTGTCAACCCATATGGATAGAGTACTACTTAGCTAATTTCATTATATTTATTTTTATCATAAAGTGAAATATTTGTCCTCTTCATTTTTAGAGGCACAATGCACCTAATTATTGCTACTTTTGTTTGGGGAAATCGAAACATATGCCATATATGGTGCCATGTCACATCAACTTGTATATTTTTGTTTGGTTTGAAGGAAACAAGGAGCAATCGTGATTGAGAACCTTGACATAGAGAATTTAAGTGTCCTATTGGATTTCCAAAACAATGGCCAACTGATCGCATTACCAGCAGAGTTCAAGTTAAGCCTCAACTCCTATCTGTCAAACTTATTATATTCCCCAGTTCGGTCGCTTGCAGAGATCATAGCTTTCAACAATGCACATCCTGTTGAGGTCAGCTTGATTTAGAGTCAATTATTACTTTTCATGTATTTGTTTCTCATTATGATGCATATTTCCTTTGTAGTGACCTGTTTAGCCTTTTGAGAAACAAGTGCAACTTATCTTGTGATAATTCCATGCCTTGTAGGAAAACATGAAGGAAAATGGTCAAACCGTATTCCTGGTGGCTGAGAACACGACGGGCATCGGTGCCTCGGAGCGAGAGGCGATCAGTCAGTTAAATAAGCTGTCCGCCAACGGGTTGAAGAAGTTGATGAGGGAGCACGAGCTAGACGCCATAGTGACACCTAATAATGCAGCATCCTCGGTGCTCGCCATCGACGGCTTGCCGGCCATCACCGTGCCGGCAGGGTACGGCAAGCTGGGGGTGCCGTTTGGTCTTTGCTTTAGCGGGCTGAGAGGGTATGAACCGAGGCTGATCGAAATGGCGTATGCCTTCGAGCATGTTACCATGGCCAGAAAGATGCCCACATTCTTACCATAGAACTGACAATGAGGAAAGGTTGTGTATGGACTTGTTTATTTTCGTGTCACTATATTTATGCACGTCTATGGTGTAATCATTTTTCACAAACTAGTAGTAGTCGGTAAACATTATAGTTGGGTGTGGGGCCTTCATCTTTGTCTTACCTTCCACGCATTCATCATAGGCCCAAGAAAAGGAAGACGACGCCGAACGCCCAAAACACGGGATACTTCGGGCCCCAATTTTCATAGGATTCCCGCTCAGGGAGCATCTTTCAAACGATGGTCCGACATATGGAAAGTGCTAAGGGCATCTTCAATGGCAACCCACAAAAATCCTCCCGCATCCATCCGCGGACAGGGGGATCAGTCCACGGACACGGATGCGGGAGGCAGCCATCCAACTGTAGCCGCATATATTTTCACAACAACTCGAACCAACCGGACGAAATTCGTTTAGACAAACGGAGTTGACATTTTTATTAACCACCGACCAATTTGCTGCACAGTGGCTGATGCGGTCCACATGCCGAACGCCATCGTCGGCTATGACGCCCTTGACTCTACTGCCACGATGGCAGCTTCCAAGTACATCCCTCAAGGTGGATACATGCAATCGTTGAAAAAAGATGGTCTTAGAGGGAAGAGGATTGGCGTTCCTAATGGCTTCAACTTCCCAAATGGGAATGTGCAACAGATGGTCTACGAGCCACATCTCAACACAACGAGGTACTTCCTCTGTCCGGGTTTACAAGGCTCATTTGATTTGTATTAAGTCATGCCTTTTTAATTTTGTTTTATTTTATTGAGAAAATATCAATATTACAATATGAAATCCAGTAACTAGATCTATCATGAAGTATACTTTCCCGAAATCATAGATGGTAATTTTATTTATCTATACAAGTTTGGTCAAACTTATACAAGTGTAATTCATGGCTTGATAAATGAGCCTTATGACCCCATTTGGATAGAGGGAGTACTAACTAGCTAACTTCAATAATTTTATTTTCATCATAGAAGTGAAATATGTTGGCATATTCATCGTGAGAGGCACAATGCCCCTACTTATGGATCAAAACATTTTCCTTCTGTGGTGTCATATCACACCAACCTGTACATATATTTTTGAAACAAGAACCTCTATATTTTCTGGTTTGAAGGAAACAAGGAGCAATCATGATTGAGAACCTTGACATAGAGAATTTAAGTGTCCTGTTGAATTCTGTGAACAATGGCCAACTGATTGCATTACCAGCAGAGTTCAAGTTAAGCCTCAACTCCTATCTATCAAACTTATTATATTCCCCAGTTCGGTCGCTTGCAGAGATCATAGCTTTCAACAATGCACATCCTATTGAGTTCAACTTGATTTACAGTTAATTATTAGTTTTCATGTATTCGTTTCTCATTGTGATACATATTTTCTTTGTAGTTACAATTTTTTAGCCTTTGGAAAACAAGTGCAATTTAAATTTTGAGAATTGCATGCATGGTAGGAAAAGATGAAGGAAATTGGTCAAACTGTATTCCTGGTGGCTGAGAATACGACCGGCATCGGTGCCTCAGAGCGAGTGGCGATCAGTCAGTTAAACAAGTTGTCCGTCAACGTATTGAAGAAGTTGATGAGGGAGCATGAGCTAGACGCCATCATGACACCTAATAATGCAGCATCTTCGGTGCTCGCCATCGACGGCATGCCGACCATCACCGTACCGGCCGGGTATGGCAAGTAGGGGGTGCCGTTTGGTCTCTGCTTTGGCGGGTTAAGATGGTACGAGGCAAGGCTGATCAAGATGGCGTATGCCTTCGAGCAAGTCACCATGGTCAGGAAGTCGCCTACGTTCTTGCCATAGAAGTGACAATGCGGAAAGGTGGTGTTGGAACTTATATATTTTCATGTCACGGTATTTATGCATGTCTATGATGTAATCATTTTTCTCAAACTAGTAGTTCGTAAACATTACAGTTGGGTGCACGGGCATGACTTCATCTCGCTTCACCTTTTTTTTGAGAGCTCCTCTCGCTTCAGGTGAGGCAGAGCGCAGCCTCGCATCAACAGCTACCAAAATGGGTCGGCCCAGCGGGGTAGAGAGGACTTCAGCGCCTTTTCTATTTTTTCACATTTTGCTTTATTTTTAAGTTTTTCTTATATTTATAAATTTTCTAAATATATCTACTATATAAATAACTTTACATAAAGATTTGATAAAACTTGACCGCCCACATAGAAAAATGTTCCTGATGTATAAAAGAAATGTACGATGTGTATGGAAAAAAGAATACATCAAAACATATATATGAAAAAATGTTAATCATGTATATTCAAAAGTTTAAAAATGTATATAAAACTTTTTTTGATGTGTAAAAAATGTACAATGTGTATGCAAAAATGGACATAAAAAGAATGAATTTTAAAAGATCTATAAATAAAAATTGGATATGTTTTAAAAAAGGAAAAAAGATGAAACTCGGCAAAGAATCGTAAAGAAATCAAAGAAAACCGAAAAAACCTGTGCAAAGAGAAAAAACCAAAATAAACTGAAGAAAAAGGATAAAAAGGTAAACAAGAAACCAGAAACAAAAACAGTGCAAAGAGAAAAAAAACAAAATCACTGAAGAAAAAGGATAAAAAAGTAAAAAAGAAAAAAGAACAAAGAAATCCAAAGAAACCATTAAAGAAACTAAGACGACCGATAAAAAACCCAGAGAAAAAAAATAGTGAAGAAATAGAGAAAACCTGAAAAAAAGAATCATACTAGGGAGCCAAACATAAAGAGTGACGATGTGTCAGAGATGGAGCACACGAAAAAGGGCTGACCCAGTAACATAATATGCAGAGAAAAGTTTCAGACGAGACAATAGGTACTCCGGAATCACTAGTTAAGGGGTACCCCTTGCAAAGGTCACTCCCACCTTCTCTGGCGCTTACAAGAGGCGCATTGTATGTGCGCCACTTGTCGCAACAGGGGAGTTTTCCCATTTGTTGTTGATCTTTGGAATTATATCTCATATTATTAGGTTTCAATGAACTTTCTTTTTCATGAAAAAACCAGAGCGGGAGGCACGACTTTTCTCTGCATTTTTTCACTTTTCAAGTACCACATATCTGTGTATCCTTGAGATGCAAATCTATACTCCTCGTGGAAGCACAAAAATACTCACGATTTTTTCCCTTTCCAAAGAAGTACAGATGTGCTTCGCAGATGCAAATCTGTGCCTCCACGAGAAGCAAATTTGTGCCTCCGTGAGAAAAAGAAATTGATTTTTTTTGCGATTTTTCCCTTCCCGAAAAGTACAGTGCGGAAGAAAATCCATGCCTCCACCAGAAGTACATTTATGCTTCTCGGGGAGGAAAAAAAATTGCACAAAAAGTATCAAGAATTTTTCCGCTTTCGGAGAAGCACCTTGCTTCTTGCGGAACCAAATATGTGCCTCGACGAGTTTTTTTGGAGGCAAAAAGAAATCGTGAAAAAATCATGAGTTTTTTTCCCTACCTGAGAAGCATAAATTTGGTTCTCACGAAAACAAATTCATGCCTTCACAAGAAGCAAATTGTGCTTCTTGAGTAAGCATAAAAGAATTCGGGAGAAAAAAGATATTTTTTGCGATTTTTTTCTCCCCAATCTATGAGAAACCAGGCATAAACCAAAGCCAAAAAAATAGAAAAAGGTACCTTTTATTTAGGTACAAGGCGTACCTTTTAGTTAGGCACTCTCGCTACAAGCGATATATGTTTTTTGGGGGTAATCCGAGATTTATTTACGATCAAAAGCCACAGTTTGTGGGATACATCTTGGATCATGAGAATGGCCTAGCCACACATGTCGTTATGGGCTAAGGAATGAGCAATTTTCGCCAGACTATGTGCCTCAATGTTCGAGTCATGACTCTCATAGGTACAACTACATATAGAATGAGAAGCTCTCTGCCGAATTTCCTTAATCACCGTACCATATCTTCCTCGGTTACCTGTGTTTATATCACCCGCCACTTGCTTGGAGTCAGATGCAATCAGCATCCGCTGAATGTTCAGGTCTTCTGCCAAGGAGAATGCTTCCCTACACGCGATCGCCTCAAAGTGCAGCTGGATCTAGGACGCCTTGTACAACAAGTGCAGAGCTCTCAAGGAAGGCGCCGTGGTCATCCCTGCACACGGCGGCTGCAGCACCTCCTCCGGCCGGTGGCAACAGCCCTGCATCAACATGTATCTTGGCCACATCAACCGGTGGTGCCTTCTGGCGGTTGTTTTTTATAAGCGAGATATGTGCACCACCTTCATCTTTGTATTGCGTTCCGTCTTCATCAAGAGCCCAAGAAGAGGAAGAGCAGGCCAAGAGCCCAAACCAAGTGATACTACCAGCCTCAATTTTCATAGGATTCCAGCGCTTATATCATGGAGAATCTTTTCAAACGATGATGCAACATATGAGGAGTGCTAAAAAGACAAAAAGAACTGAGTGGATCCAACAGACTCGTGGAGCACGCGCAGCTGGCGGCCCCAATTTTCATAGGATTCCCGCCGCTCATGAAGCATCTTTCCAAACGATGATGCAGCATATGGAAAGCGCCAAACAGACAAAAACTGAGTGGAGCACGCGCGGCTGGTCATACTTTACTAATTTATAAAACATCCAGAACTAGCCATAGCCAGGCCACCAACCACACCGACACCGTCTAGTCCAGGGCTCAGCTAAGCAGGCATGGCTTGGCTGCGGCTGCAGGCTGTCGCCGCCGTCCTAGCTCTGCTAGCGGCCGCCGGCGTCACGCACAGCTTCGAGTTCCATGAGGCCACCGTGGACGCCATCCAGCTCGGCTTCCGCAACGGCAGCCTCACCTCGGCCGCCCTCGTCCGGTTCTACCTGGACCAGATCCGCCGCATGAACCCGCTGCTGCACGCCGTCATCGAGGTTAACCCGGACGCGCTCCGGCAGGCAGCACGCGCTGACGCCGAACGCCGTCGCGGCATGGCCACGGGCGCGCTGCATGGGGTCCCCGTCCTGCTCAAGGACAACATCGCCACCTGTGACGCTCTCAACACCACGGCTGGGTCGCTGGCGCTCCTCGGCTCTGTGGTGAAGCGCGACGCCGGCGTGGCGGCCAGGCTGCGGCGCGCTGGCGCCGTGGTGCTCGGCAAGGCCAGCCTCTCCGAGTGGGCCAACTTCCGAAACGTCCACAACGGGTGGAGCGCGCGCGGTGGCCAGACGCGCAACCCGTATGTGTTGTCGTCCGACCCGTGTGGGTCGAGCTCCGGGTCGGGCGTGGCCGCGGCGGCAAACATGGCGGCCGTGACACTGGGTACCGAGACCGACGGCTCCATACTCTGCCCGTCGTCGTTCAACTCCGTGGTCGGCATCAAGCCCACCGTCGGGCTCACCAGCCGCGCCGGCGTCGTCCCCATCACCCCTAGACAAGACAGCGTCGGGTACTTCTCCCCTATATCTTCTTTTTATCCCAATCACCGAGCTTTGAAATTTAGGCAGCATAAAAATCTTGGACCTCACTCACTCAATATAAAATTTCAATTAAGTTTACTCAACTTAAATTTAGTCTGGATTTAACTTGAATCTGACTGGGGATTTTGTGATTTGAAAAAATCATTGGAAATTTGAAATGTTCCGCATGCTATTTGCAATGTTGCAGACCGATGTGTCGGACAGTGTCGGATGCAGTCCACGTGCTGGACGCCATCGTTGGCTACGACAAGCTCGATGCCGCGGCCACTCGAACAGCATCCAAGTACATCCCTCGCGGCGGATATCTTCAGTTCTTGAAGAAGGATGGGCTAAAAGGGAAGAGAATCGGTGTCCCCAATGAATTCTTTCAAGGAGTTGGAGAGAAGCAGATGAGGGTGTACAAACAGCACCTCGCCACAATTAGGTTATCACACTTCAAATCTCCCTGACTAGTGCAAATTATACTTACATGAAACATTGGATTGATTATTAGTTTTCGTTGTAGGAAACACGGAGCCGTGGTGATCGAGAACCTTGACATTGCCACCGGCCGTCAAGATATTGTTTCCAATGAGTGGACTGCCATGCTGACGGAGTTCAAGTTGAGCATAAACGAGTACTTGGCGGACCTGTCCTACTCTCCAGTCCATTCTCTTGCAGGCATCATAGCTTTCAACAAAGCGCATCCTATTGAGGCAAGCATACGGAAAAAAAAAACTCATTCTAGCTTTCATCTCTTCAGTCCTGTTATAGATTCAAACAGTGTAGAATCATGCTGCAGAGGACATCAGGCAATAAAATTCTAACTAGGAGATGGTAGCTAATGGAGTTTATTTTGTATATACTTTCTTAGATATTTTACTTACATTTTGTACAGGAGAGGCTAAAAGATTTCGGGCAACAAAACCTTATCTTAGCCCAAAACACAAATGGCATTGGCCATGTTGAGAGAGCTTGGATCCGCCTGCTGAAGAAGCTCTCCGCGAATGGCCTGGAGAAGATGATGAAGGAGCAACAACTGGACGCGATCGTTGCACCCGAGCATTATGCTTCCAACCATCTCGCCATTGGCGGCCACCCCGGTATCGTTGTGCCAGCTGGGTACAACGAGAAGGGTGTCCCTTTTGGCATATGCTTTGGCGGGCTGCAGGGATATGAGCCGAGGCTGATCGAGATGGCCTATGCTTTCGAGCAGGCTACTGAAGTGAGAAGGCCACCTATGTTCAAGCCTTAGCTAGGTCGCATAACTTTCTTGAGTAGCAACAATGTGACGCACCATGGCCCAAAAAGTCTCCACTTGCACTGTTCTCCCTTAGTGTAAAAGAATAAATCTGAAATGTTACTTTTTGGGCCAACAAGGATTGTATGCAAGTGCTACTCCGAATAAATCGACAATGTGGTTCTAAAGGTGGAGAATTTCTTTTGTACCTATTTTTTGATCTTCTTGTGTATATGTTGTTGACACATATGTTAGTTATGAAACTAAACTTCCATAAGCGAGTACTTTTGCAATACCACTCTGAAATGCTACGGCGGGCTATGGA
Source organism: Triticum aestivum (assembly GCF_018294505.1). Taxonomy (NCBI): domain Eukaryota; kingdom Viridiplantae; phylum Streptophyta; class Magnoliopsida; order Poales; family Poaceae; genus Triticum; species Triticum aestivum. The sequence goes on along the minus strand of NC_057799.1, from coordinate 11,548,035 downwards.
TATCCGCCAAGTTGATCAAACTGGCCTATTCCTTCGAGCATACTACCAAAGTGAGAAGGCCGTCCATGTACAAGCCTTAGCTAGCCAGGTGGCACAATCTAAAAGAACTAGATATAGATTCATGGGTAGCGACAATGTAACACACTACGACACAAAGAGGTTTCACTTATATTTCTGGCCACAAAATCCCAAAACCTAGTATATTACTGCAAAATCGCCACAACAGTTGGAGACACTGCATTTAGTGAGATTTTAGTTTTTTTCTGGTATATTTCGTTGAACATAAATGGCATATAATTAGACTTAAGTAAGCATGTTCATTTAGAGTACCTCAGAATGGATTTAAAATCATCTATTTTAATCATTATAATTTCTCTGTGTAATCTAATCTGATACATAACACCATTCATTACCCCAAAAGGTGTTCACAAAGTAGGATTTCATCCTCTTAACAGGTGAAGCTAAACTGTTTCTAACAAATTAAAGTATATGAGAGGAAAAATAATACAAACAGAGAAAGCAACACAAACAATACATAACCAAATGCAGTATTGAACGCCACCATTTCACAACCGAGCATGAGCACATGAGTAGCCGAACAAGAGCAAGGACGACTCGTGGGCCCAAAGAAGAACCAAACCACGCCTCCTGGAGAAACCACCGAAAAATCCGCAATGCCTTTTCAAATATGTCGTTTCATAGTGCCACGACCGAGGGGTGCCGCAGGACACCGGAAGTCAGCCCATCATGCCGTCCTAGGACCCCAAGCTATTTTACGGCCCCATTTTCAAAGCAGCCTTTGGGCCCTCTAGAAGGAAGGAACCGACATCCCTGCAATGCAAGACAAGGAGGCCAGATCATTATGGGCTCGTGTCAGCCGCCTTAGATACTAGCTAGGATTCTTGTAAACCCTAGCCCCGGGCACCCTTTATAAGATGAGGCATGTCTAGTTGATAAGCACTCGGTCTTCACCCTTCTGTATACCTACGATCATTATGAGCTCCCATTTACTCATTGTACCCCATCCAATAAATACAATAAAAGAAGGAGTAGGGTTTTATCTCCACCGTGAGGGCTTGAACCTGGGTAAATCGATCTCATGTTTTCCCTCTAGACTTTTCAGGTAGTCACGGTACCCTACCGAAAGGTCTGCCGGAATCTACACCGAGAGTAGCGTGCCAGGCACGTGTCGTTCTTGTGGAACTGGCATCCAGATGAGATCTTCCAACAACTTCTGCATCTACACGTCGGGTTAGATTTTCACTTTTGGTTCAATAACTTTTGTTGCTAACTTTGTGGGCTGCCTTGAGTCTGCCGAGACCTTCTTTGCATGCCAAGTTTTCTTCTTTGACAACCTGGAATTCGTCGTCGACTTACGTGGTGAGCCTGTTCTATGCGGCCCAGTTCTCTATCGGCCACATGAAGAAGGAGCGGTCTTCTGCCACCCACCTGCCAGCCACTTCATCACCAATCAATCCACGACTTCCTCGAGGGGCATGACGAGCCTGAGGACGATTGACATGTCTCCAACGTATCTACTTTTTCAAACACTTTTATTATTGTTTTTGGCCTCTAATTTGTAAGATTTGAATGAAACTAATCCGGACTGAAGTTGTTTTAAGTGGAACAACCATGGTGTTGTACTTGTGCAGAAATAAAAGTACTCGAAATTGGTCGGGGATTTTTGGAGAATTATTTTGGAATATTTAAGGAACTTTGGAGCAAAGATGGCTCAGAGGGGGGCCGCCACACGGCCTGATGTGGCCGCGCCACTTGGCCGTGTGGGGCCCTTGGCCACCGCCTGACAATGATTCTACCGTCATAAATTATTATATATGCCGAAAAAAGCAAAAATATTTACCAGAACTTTTCGCGATATGGAGACACCGCCACCTCCCGTTCTTCCCCTAAAGTCCGTTTCTGGCTCCAGAGAAGGGAGTCGTCACCATCTTCATCACAAACCCTTCCTCATCCAATTTCATGATGCTCACATCCATGTGTGAAGAATTCTTCTGTAGGCATATGGAGGTAGATGACATTTGGATGAGATTTCATATGTAATCGATGTCAGATTTGTTACGGCTTGATGCCTAGTATCCACTTTGTTTTGGGATTGATCTTGCTATGACATTCTTATGCTTAATGTTTGTCACTAGGGTCCGAGTGCCATGATTTCAGATATGAAATCTCTATGTTTCCATGAATATATTTGTGTACTTGATCTCATCTGCAAGTTGTACGCACCTATTACTTTCTGAACCCTAGACCTCAAAGTGGAAACAATTGGAATATCAACGTGCATGACTTTAACTTGAGGATTACATGTATTCACAGTACCTGAATGCTTTGTTCCGCTTCTCTATTAAAAGGAGCATTGTAATTACTCTTAGTTTCCATTAGAACCTGCTGTACGGTAGGGTATGGCAAAGAATATTATGCAAGTTCTTATCATAAGCACGTATAACTATATATGAAATGGATGCCTACATATGATTGATAAACTGGAGCTAGTTTGTTGTCGCTCTACATTATGGCCATTGCATATTGAATCTAATCCGAACAACCCACCGCTTACAACATGCCTACGCTTTTACTGCTATTGTTTCCATTACATTCACTACTGTCGCGCTATGGTACTACCCTGCAAACTTGTTACTATTTCAGCTACTGCAACTTTACCACTACTGCTATTGTATTACCGTGTTACTAATAAATTGCTGCAGGCAAGTTATTTCCACGCGTGATTGAATAGGTAACTCAACTCTTAAGGCTTATAAATATATTCTTTGGCACTTCTCGTTCTGTCAGAAATTTGTACTTTGAAAACGAGCTGAGCACCGTTGGCAATTTTCAGAGTCTCGAGTTTGTACCTCTTTTTTTGTACATGGTAAAATAGGATTCCCACTTGTGGAGCATCTTTCTTTTAGATAATGCAGCGTCTGAAAAGTAGTAAAATTAGACAGGCAGCCAGGAAAAAAAGTGAGTGGAATATAGACAAACTCATGGGGGGGCCTCTGAACAAAGGCTAAAGGCGACCACCATGAAAATACACAAACGAGCAGACAAGCTCAGGCCACACCGACTCCACTGCCACCGTTTAGCTAAGCTAACATCATGGCTTCGCTGCAGCTGCAAGCTGCTGCTGCCGTCCTGGCTCTGGTGGCCGGCGCCGGTGCCGCGCACAGCTTCGTGTTCCACGAGGCCACCGTCGACGCCATCCAGCTCGGCTTCAGCAACGACACTCTGACCTCGACGGCGCTCGTCCGATTCTACCTGGACCAGATCGGCCGCCTCAACCCGCTGTTGCACGCCGTCATCGAGGTCAACCCGGACGCGCTCCGGCATGCGAAGCACGCCGATGCAGATCGACGCTCCTCTGGCAATGCCACTGGCTCGCTGCACGGCGTCCCCGTCCTGCTCAAGGACAACATCGCGACCCGCGATGCGCTCAACATGACGGCCAGCTCCTTCGCGCTGCTCGGCTCCGTGGTGAGGCGGGACACCGGCGTGGTGGCCCGGCTGCGCGCGCCGGCGCCGTGGTGCTCGGCAAGGCCAGCCTGTCTGAGTGGGCCAGCTTCCACCAAGTCGACGACGGGTGGAGCGCCCGCGGCGGCCAGGCGCGGAACCCGTACGTGCTGACGTCCACCCCCTGCGGGTCGAGCACCGGGTCGGGCGTTGCCGCGGCGGCGAACATGGCGGCCGTGATGCTGGGTACAGAGATGGACGGCTACAAACTCTGCCCGTCGTCGTTCAACTCCGTGGTCGGCATCAATCCCACCCTCGGTCTCACCAGCCGCGCCGGCGTCGTCCCCATCACCCTGTTGCAGGATACCGTCGGCGTCGGGTAACCCTTCCTGTCCTCCTAATTGGTGACAGGAATGTTTCAGATCCCGATCTATAAAATTCACTTATTTTGCATAATTTAAATTTAGTTTGTGTTTAATTTGAATCTCGTCAGAATTTTGGGATTACAAATATTTTCATTGGAATTTACAAAATGTTCATGCGAGAAAAAAACTTAAAAATTCCGAAAATTCCATTGGAAATTCAAAATGTTCAACGTTCAATTTGCAATGCAGACCGATGTGCCAAACGGTGTTAGACGCCATCGTCGGCTATGACCCGCATGACGCCGCGGCCACCGGAGCAGCATCCAAGTACATCCCTCGCGGCGGGTCCGCACAATTCCTGAAGAAAGACGGGTTGATGGGGAAAAGGATCGGCGTCCTCAATGGCTTCTTCCAAGGATATAGACAGCCACGACTGAATGTGTAGAAGCAGCACCTAGCCACAATGAGGTGCAGACAATTTAGGTTTCACAGTCGATCGATGAATATGACAAACATCAGACTAGCTTAAAGAATAGATCATTAATTGAATCTTGATTATTCCAAATGGAAACTCGGAGCCGTGGTGATCGAGAACCTGGACATCACCGTCGATATTGGATCCAACGAGGGGATCGCGATGCAAGCAGAGTTCAAGCTAAGCCTGAACGCGTATTTGGCAGACTTGGTCTCATCTCCGGTCCGCTCCCTCACCCAAGTTATAGCATTCAACAACGCACATCCCATAGAGGTAACACAGTATATATAGCTTCAGAAGTGTTCAATCTTTACTCTTCCAAAGTGTCATAAAATTGTCTACTCAGTTAACCCATGAATATTTTGGGCACTTACTTATCCCACGAACCTCAGACTGAGAGTCCATGTTTGCTGCTGGAGAGGATGAAAGATTTCGGGCAGAGTAACCTTATTGCAGCCGAGGATACAAATGGAATTGGCCCTGTGGAGGGAGCCGCAATCGGGCGCCTGAAGGAGCTGAACACGGATGGACTGGAGAAACTGATGAAGGAGCACCAACTGGTTGCGATCCTGGCGCCCAACGACGACGCTTCCAGCCTTCTCGCCATCGGCGGCAACCCTTGCATCGTTGTGCCGGTGGGGTATGACGAGCAGGGTGTCCCCTTTGGCATATGCTTTGGCGGGCTGAAAGTGTACGAGCCGAGGCTGATCGAGATGGCATATGCTTTCGAGCAGGCTACCAAAGTGAGGAGGCCACCAATGTTCAAGCCCTAGCTAAATATAACTTCTTGAGTAGAGTAGTGGTAATTTAACACTACGGCTCAAAAAGGCTCCACTTACACTTTTCTTTTTTCGGGCCAAAAATAAACCTGATAGTATTATTCTTGGGCAAGCAATCAACACTGAATAAACAAGCAATGTGGTACTGAAGGTGGAGAGACTACACTCTGTAAGCTTTTGTTTTAAGAGATAAATCATGATAAATTTAAGAGATAAATCATGATAATGAGCTGACATCAAATCGATGCTGGGAGAATCTGATGATGCATAAATATCCCCTAGTTTCTATTAGGACCCCGCTGCCACGGGAGGGTAGGACAAAAGATGTCATGCAAGTTCTTTTTCATAAGCACGTATGACTATATTCGGAATACATGCCTATATTATATTGATGAATTAGAGTTAGTTCTGTGTCACCCTAGGTTATAACTATTGCATGATGAATGCCATTCGACATAATTATCTATCACTAATCCATTGCCTACGAGCTTTTCACAGATTGATCTTTGCTATGTTACTTTTTTGTTGCCATTGTTACAATTGCTACAAAACTGGTGCTGTTACTTTTGTCACTGTTACCGTTACTTCCATACTACTTTGCTACTAAATACTTTGCTGCAGATATTAAGTTTTTCAGGTGTGGTTGAATTGACAACTCAGCTGCTAATACTTAGAATATTCTTTGGCTCCCCTTGTGTCGAATCAATAAATTTGGGTTGAATACTCTACCCTTGAAAACGGTTGCGATCATCTATACTTGTGGGTTATCACTACAACTTTTGTTTCTCTTGAGATTGGTCGTTTTGTTTGTCCTGATGCCACACCCAACATTATTTGTATCCCCAACACCATTTTAGTCTATCTAGTTTAAAAAAGGGAAAAAGAAACAATTCATTATAGCCGCGTCATCGGGTTCCCGTCGCCTTGAGATGTGCATCCTCCAGCACACGCACATTGAACTTGAAGGGGAACTCTACCCCGATAAGAGGAGCATCAGCACCCAGTTTCAATTCATATGAAATTGATAAGACAACCCGATCCAAAATCAGTTCAATGGGAACTCTTCCCCCAGGCTTTCAATCTCAAAAAGTCTGCCCACACTACCTATCCGTATTACATTTTCAGCATACAAAACTGCAACTGAGAGCAAAGAAACTGAAAGGTGACCATACCGCCAAGCCAAGAACATGAATCCATCCGCAAACCGCAGTACATCCTACAACAGACTTGTAAGCTACACGGCGATATAGCTGGACATCGTCATTATATTTTTCCTGAAGAAACTGCTTGCAAGGATAGGAGGAATGGCCTTCAACCATTTTGAAACCTCAGCACCAAGGACGGAATGACTCTTGAAAAATAGGTAGAATCAACATGGCACTTGGTGAAATTTGCTCTTTATGTATGTTCATAGAAAATTTATTTACATGTTGGTATAGGACAAACAGAGTCGATTGACTGGTAGGAATGGGGATAAAAATGAAACTAGATCATGGTTGGGTTCTGATTATGAGAAAATTTCTTCAGATCCAAAAATGATGGGGGCTATTGAGGATAAAAATAGAGAGAATATGAGAGATATTGCCTACAGCAATTCTGCCAGAAAAATTACTCAGAGTGATGGCACTAGTTCCATTAGAGAATCAAGTTGCAAGGTCGATCCAGACCTGGCTAGAAGAAGCATTTATATGGCTGAGAAATGAATAGTGTTAATTTTGCGCATATTCCTAATTTCTGGTCTAGCGAAGAAGTGTATCTAGATGATATGGTCTTTATTGGATGCCATGTTATAATTCCTGATGAGACGATGAGTAAAAATGAGATGTCTCTCCCCGATTGAGGCGAAAATACATCAAAAAAAGACATGGAAAAAGTGGACAAAACAAAAGGGGAAGCGGGTTTTAGCAATACGCTTTCCCGAGCTTTCCTACCTATAAATAGTATGCCTCTCCTCTGCTTTGAGAGAGAGTGTGACCCCCTTGAGGACTTAGGGTTTCCCCTTCCCACGCCGCCGCTTGGTGAGAGGGAAGAAGGAGAGAAGATGAACCGAGGGCCTGGTGGATATCGGGGAGGAGGAAGATTTAATAGAGGGGAAGAGATAGTTTCCAGTATAGAAGGAAGGAAGAGGACCTAGATAGATTCAGAGAGACCTACCCCAACAATGAGAGAGGCGGTGGGAGATTCGGATACAGAGAAGGATCGAGGAAATCTGATCAGCAGGGGGAGGAAGAGAAGAGAAAGATGGCAGATCTGAGGTTGCCTGTGAGCTCCAAGGAAGAAACTGTGAAGAGATTGGAAGAGGAACATATGAAAAGGGAGCTTAAGGGCAAAGATGATGTCGCGGCACTGGCTTCTCCTTTTGATCTGATCCAACAGCAGCAGTGGTTCGGGGCCTTGATGGCCCAGATGGCCCAACAAAAGATAGAAAGCACATCTGGGGGAGGAATCGTTGTCCTCCCTGGAAGCAGTCAAGGCAATTTACCTGATGAGACCAAAAGAGTGCTTGCTGGAGGGAAAGAATACATGGAAAAAGTGAAGTTGACGTAGATATGGGAAATAAACAAGGGCAGAAAGGCTGGAGTCAGAACAACAGGTTTGGGCAGAGAGAGAATATGGATAAAAACAAAGCTGGGGGTAACTTCAGAATGATTTGCAATAAGTGCAAAGACACCAGACATCTGACTAGAGACTGCAAGTTTCCTAATTGCATCATTTGTGGCAAGAACTCCCATGTTACTGAGGAATGTGCATGGCTGAAGCAAATCAAACCTACCCCAAAGTTTCTTGGATATGCTACCAGAGGTCTTGGTGTGCTGCTGGTGCAAAATTCTAAAGAGGTGGTCAGTAGTGAATAGACTAATCCTATGGCCATTGTGCACATTTCTTCAGGGGAGATCAATGAAACACAGTTCCTGGAGGGTTTCAATTACATGTTCAGTTGGAACTGGCAGTGGAGATGCAAAAAACATGGAGATAGAGCTTATTTGATGAGATTCCCTAGCAAGAGAAGCTGACAGAGCTCCACAAATTTGGAAACTTTAACTTGCTGGGAACCAATGCTGTGATCAATGTAGACAGTTGGACCTATGACACTCAGGCCGTTGTCAAACTACACACAGTGTGGGTACAGTTTGGAAAAATCCTTGAGTGCTTTAGGCACTTTTTTGGAATGTGTGAGGTGGCTGCTTCTATTGGTCCTGTCTTAGAAATTGATATGACCACTATCCTGAAAGAAAAAATTAGTGCTAAAGTGGGAGTCAGAGATTATGAAAAAATACCCCACCATACTGAGATAACTGACAAGGACCTGATGATTTACATAATCAGTATGGAGTTAGAAGAGGTGGTTGAACAGGGGTGGTATGAAGAAAAAAGGAAGTTTGAGAACATGGAGACTGAATCATACAAAATAGCAATGGGAGGCCAGAAAAAAATTAAGATTGGAGAAATGGGTTTAAGGAAAATATCTCTCTGGGAAGTGTGGGGCTCAAACAATTTGAAAAAATGCAACAGAAAAATGAGAAAATATTGAAGATACAGAAAGATTACCTGTTGGAAGTGGGTTTGAGAAAGAAAGTTGAGGCTGAGCTAGACAAAGTTTTAAAAAAATTCCAAGAGGTTGAAGAAATCAGATGCAGAAATGATGTCTGGAGAGCTGTGGAGGAAAAGAAGAATACTAATTGGGAAATAGAGAAGAAGAATTTGCTAGAAATGATTCAAGGCCAACAAGAGCTTATTAACAAGTGCATGGAAAAAATTGATGCTTGGGAAGATAAAGATATATATGGAGAAGACTTAGGTGAGAAAAATGAGCTTGAGTCTGAAACTCCACAGGACCACATTGCTGAAGATGCATATGCAGAACCAGTGGATTATTCAGCAAGCCAAGACTCGATGGAATCCCTAGGCTCAAAATTAGGAATTCACAAAAAGGAGGAAAATGACAAGGACAAAGATAAAGATGGACCTACTAGAAGAAGTGACAGAAACATGGACAAGAAAGACTCTAAAATAGAAGATCTGGCCAAGGAAAGGGCTGCTGAAAAAGACAATTATGGTAAGAGCTCTACTCTTTCAAATGAAAAAATTTCTTTATATGATATGGCAAGCAAAGTTGGGATTGATTTGGGGTGTGCTTTAGATTTGGTTGCACATAATCTAGACCTAATCTCTAATATGGAACAGGGTAGAAGATATATATATATATATATATATATATATATATATATATATATATATATATATATCCAAAATTCAATTAATAAAAATAGGGAGGAGAAAAAAGATGACTCTCCAAGTCTCATTGACATTGGAGATGTTGAATTGGAAGATTTGTATTCAGAAGGAGATAACACTGGGGATGATGTAGAACAAGAACACTATGATAAATTAAAAAAGATTTTTTTCTAGTAACAGAAAAATGAGAGGTGTGATGCCGGCCTTTGGAGCTGGAGAAAAATCCATCTTGAGTGGAGGGAACAAGGGGAGGAAAAATAAAAGGAAAAAAATGAGAGGCCTATTTTGGAATATGAGAGGAATTGGGCAAGATATTGAAAAGAATTTTATTAGAGATACCATCCTGGAGAAACAACTGGATTTTGTTGGACTCCAGGAAACTATTAGAAGTGATTTTACAAAAAATGAGTTGCATAACCTTGCTGGAGGGAGAAATTTCCTCTGGGAATGGATTGCCCCTAGAGGGAAATCTTGTGGAATCTTAGTAGGGATCAACAATGACTGTTTTGATGTGATACAGGTAGAAAAGAGAAATTATTTTGTTAAAATTCATTTGTTTGACAAAATAGCTAAATTTAGCTGGAATCTAGTTACAGTTTAGGGTGATGCTCAAAAAGATGGGAAAGCAGCCTTCTTAGCTGAGCTTTCTAGATTTTATCAAGATAATCCACAACCTTGTGTGATTGGAGGTGACTTTAATCTTATCAGAAACAGTTCTGAAAAGAACAAACCTGAAGGACTGGATCATTTTAGCTTTGTCTTTAATGCTATTATTGAACATGCTGGGCTCAGAGACCTCCCTTTGAATGGAAGGAAGTACACCTGGGCAAATAATCTGTCTAAGCCCACATATGAGAAACTTGACAGAATTTTAATCTGCCCTGATTGGGAAGACAAATACCCCCTGGCCATGGTGAATGCCATGGAAAGGGAGATATCTAACCACACCCCTTTGTTGTTAGACACTGGTGACCACAAAAAAAGCCAGTCCATTTTCAGATTTGAAAATGCCTGGATGCTTATGGAAGGGTTTAAAGATTTTGTGGAAAAAAATTGGAATATTAAATGTAAAGGATCTAGCTTAGACAGGTGGCAAATTAAAATGAGAAACATTAGACAGAAAATCAGAGGATGGATTATCAATGCAAATGCTGCTTACAGAAAAAGGAAGAAAGAATTGCTAGAGCTATTAGATGAGATAGACAAAAAAGCTGAAAATAATGGTCTTAGTGCACAAGATAGAGAGATTCAGAAGAATTGGAGGAAAGAACTGAAAGATATCCTTAAGATGGAGGAAATTAAATGGCAGCAAAGATATAAAGATAGAGAGATAAAGGAGGGAGACTCTAACACTAGATACTACCATGCCAAGGTTAATGGCAGAAGAAGGAAAAATAGGATAACAACTCTAGAACATGAGGGGGAGCTCATTGAGGGTGATGCTAAACTCATGGAACACATTACCAATTACTATAAAACCCTATTTGGTCAAGCTGACAAGTCTAGCATTAACTTGGACATCCAAAACCCTGAGGGTATTTCCCCACAGGAAGAATCTGATTTGATCAAACCTTTTAGTGTAGAAGAGATCAGGGATGTGGTTTTCAACATGGAGAAAAACAAAAGTCCAGGCCCTGATGGATTTGCTGTAGATTTCTACCAGCATTTTTGGGAGTTGCTCAAGATAGACTTAAAAGAAATTTTAGATGATTTTCATAGTGGCAAAGTTGACTTGGCCAGATTGAATTATGGGATTATTACCCTAGTACCAAAGGTTAAAGATGCTAGACAAATTCAAAAGTTTACGCCAATTTGTCTCTTGAATGTCAGTTTCAAGATTATCACTAAAGTGGTGATGAACAGACTGAGCAAGGTAGTTAACCCAATTATTTCTCCAATTCAAACTGCCTTTGTGAAAGGTAGATATGTTATGGAGGGTGTTGTGATACTACGTGAGGCTCTTAATTCTATTCACACTAAAAAAACAAAGTGCTATGCTATTCAAAGTTGATTTTGAAAAAGCATATGACAAAATCAAATGGCCCTTTGTCCATAAGATGCTCAAATTAGAAAAATTCCCTGATAAATGGTGTGACTGGGTAATGCACACGATGAGGGGGGGGGGCATGTTTGATTCAAAGTAAACGATGACATAGGTCCTTACTTCAAAACGTTTAAAGGGCTTAGACAGGGTGATTCTTTATCTCCCCTGTTGTTTGATCTTGCAGTTGATGCCCTTGCCATTATTTTAGATAAAGCTAGAATGGAAGGGTTTGTGAAAGGGGTACTTACTGATTACCATGAAAATGGGGTCAATATGTTACAATATGCGGATGACACTATCTTCCCGATTCAAGATGATGAAAATTCTGCTAGGAATCTGAAATTTATTTTAACTGCTTTTGAACAGATGTCTGGCCTAACAATAAATTTTCATCAAAGTGAAATATTGTTGTTTGGGGGAGCTATAGAGAGAAAAGATTTATATCAGGTCATTTTCACCTGCATTCTGGGAGAGACACCCCTGAAATATCTTGGCTTACCTGTGTCCAACAAAAGAATTAGAAATAAAATGCGGAAAAATGTAACTGAGAAAATTGAGAAAAGATGTGCCTGTTGGCAGGGTAGACTACTAAATATTGCAGGTAGAGTCACTTTGGTGTAGTCCTGCTTATCCAATATTCCTATATACATGATGTCCTTTTATCTTTTACCAGCTGGAGTTAGGAAAAAAATAGATTTCTACAGATCCAGGATGGTATGGCAATCAGAAGAGGATAAAAGGAAGTACCACCTGGTGAACTGGAAAACTTGTTGTCTTCCAAAACAGCAAGGGGGGCTGGGGATTACCAACATTGAGATGTTTAACATTGCTTTGATAGCTAAGTGGTTGTGGAAAATAGAGAACGATGAGGGTTTTTGGCAGGTATTATCAAAAAAATGCAGGGGACAATTGTCTCTCTGGAATCAAACATAAAAGTGGGGACTCCCAGTTTTGGTCTAATATCTTGGAAGTTAGAAAATACTTCTACCCACATATTAAGAAAAAATTGGGGGATGAAAAAAATACTAGGTTTTGGAAGATTGGTGGGTAGGGGATAAACCTCTTAAAGAGGCTTACCCTTCTTTATTCTTTATTAGTAATGATCATGGGATAACAGTTAGAGATGCTGTTGATAAAGGTTGGAGTGGTTTTACTTTAAGGAGATCACTTTATGTGACACTGAGCAACTTTGGAATAGCATGAAAGTGAGATGTGAGGAAGTTCTGATGCATGGGGGTAGAGATAAACCTCTGTGGATGCTGACCACTGATAGAAAGTTTTTTGTCAAGTCTTTATACAGACATTTGATTAAGATTGATGTGGGGTTTCCCAGGAAATTCTTGTGGAAAATTAAAGTTCCTGCTAAAATTAGATTCTTCCTATGGCTTATGGCGAGGAAAAGCGTACTTACTAGAGATAACTTGTTAAAAAGAGGGTGGAAAGGAGATAAACATTGCGTGTTCTGCGGTAAAGATGAAACAATTGATCACTTGTTTTACTCTTGCTCGGTAGCCAAATTATCTGGGCATTAGTAAGATGCGCGTTTGATTTAAAATGTACTCCTAGAGACCTTGATGATTGTCCTGGAAACTGGCTTAAAAATTTCTAGAAAGATAGTAAGAAGCTTGTACTGGTTGGCATCTTAGCGCTGTTATGGGCGATTTGGAGATGCAAAAATGATATTATATTTGATAGAAAAAAAATTCTGACCCAATGGGAATTGTGAAAATGCTATGTGGATGGATTTCTGACTGGGCTATTTTGCAGAAAAGGGACCCAGAGGTAAAAATGTTGATGCTGGGGGCAAAACTCATCGTGCAAGTAGCAAATGATGTCTACAAGGCTGCGCAAGGTTGGCGTTTTGGAGTTCTTCGAATTCAGCAGTGACAAGAATGAAAATCCCTCTTCTTTTGGTGCTCCAACGAAGTGAAGCGGGGGGACTACGTATGCGGCTCATCCTCTGGGGCCTGGCTCCCGGCTTCTTTTCTTTCGGTAGCTCCTTCTTGGCTTTGTTTTACTTTGAGACTCTTTATGGCTTTTAATAGGACTAGCTTAAGTTGTGCGGGTTTAAAAACATATCAGATGCTGTTTCGCTGGTTTCTTTAATGGAAATCGGAGGGGAAACCCTCTGTTGCTCAAAAAAAAATGTTGGTATAGGAGAGGTCGAAAGATTTTGGGCAGCCCGACCTTATCGCGGGCCAAAACACAAACGGCATTGGCACCGTGGAGAGAGCCACGATCCGGTGTCTGAAGGAGCTGAACGCGAATGGGCTGGAGAATCTGATGAAGTAACGCCAACTGGACGCCATTGTGGCACCTAACAGCGATATATATTTCTAGCCTTCTCGCCATCGGTGGTCACCCTGGCATCGTTGTGTCGGCGGGTTACAATGAGAAAGGGGTCCCCTTCGGGATATGCTTGGGTGGGTTGCAGGGGTACGAGCCGAGGCTGATCGAGATGGCCTATGGTTTCGAGCAGGCTACCAAAGTTAGGAGGCAACCCATGTTGAAGCCCTAGCTGAATATAACTTCTTGAGCAGCGACAATGGGATAATTTCTTGAGTAGCGACAGTGTAACACGAGGGCTAAAAAAAGGCTCCACTTACAGTTAGGAGGCCACCCATGTTCAAACCCTGGAAGTATTACTTATTGGGTCAGGAAGTAACTCTGAACAAACTAGCAATGTGGCACTAAAGGTGAAACAACAGGCACCATCTACAGGTAACCAACAGAGTACTCCAGCCAACGTCGCCGCAAAAGAAAGCACGTCCATCTCCCCATTACGCTTCACTGGGACAAGAAAGCAATTGAGGGACACGTTGGACTTGTCGCACAAGAACTGATTTGATTTATTTGTTCTAATAATTTCGATAAAAGGACCATCAGCCCCCAAATTTCATTTCATTTCATTTGAAATTGATAAGACAACCAGATCCAAGATCAGCTGAAGGGGACGACACTACCTTATTACAGTTTCTGAGTTTCTGCATACAAGACTGCAACTCTTCTACAAAGAAGCAGAAAGCAGTGCATCCTACATCAGGCTTCTAAACTACGGCGACGACACTACCTTACATCTATAACGACATCCGCAGCATCGGAATATATAGTAGCCTGCCGATGACACGCTCCTGGCATGTGGCGAGTCCGGTCGGAGGTAAACTTTTTCAAAGAAGGGCCACAAACCTGACTCGCCAACTGAACCTGGCCCATCTCTACAGATCAATTCATGCACCCTCTCGAGGTTGACTAGGATGCCTGATATGGCCGGCCGGTCCTCCCAGGCCAACTTGACGCAACATCGTGCAATCTGTGCCACACGCTTCAGTGCCTGCAACTGCCATGGCGTTGGCTCCGGTAAAAGTCGCCTATCCAGCAACTCCTCAATATTACCAGCCTCAATGATGGGGAGTGCAAAGGATGCCAGTTCTACATACATCTCCTCTTCTAGGGAAACCGACCTTTTTCCCTGTCAGAACCTCAAGCATCACCATGCCCAGGCTGCACACGTCGCTCGCCGGCTTCAAAAGACCCGTGTGGACGTACTCAGGGGCGGCGTACCCATATGTGCCTACAATGGGGAGCTCCAACCCCTCCTCACTCGCCATGTCCCAGGTTATCGACAAGCCGAATTTCCGATACACGCGGCACCCAGCTCGCGTAAAAAAGGATGTTACTCGGCTTGATGTCCCGATGGATGATCAGAGGGCTGGCATGACAGTGCAGGTGCTCGATGGCGCGCGACACGCCGAGGAGCACATCAATGCGCATCTTCCAGGACACCCTCACCGGCGACAGCATGGAGGAGCCCTGATTAGCGTACAGTTGGTCGAAGAGATTGCCGTTCTCCATGTACTCGTAGACGATAAGCCTCTCTGGCTCTTCTGGCTCCTTTCTCCTCCTTGTTAGTAGGCCCTTTTTCTTTTCTTTTGCGGGGTGGTTAACAGGCGCTTGTCCTTGCTCACACTCACACACGATCCAAGGAGATGGATGATGTGTTTGTGTTGGAGCCGTGGTAGGGTATGAATGCCATTATGGAGAACTCATTGTTATTGATGCGCTTGATGGCCATCTCTCGCCCATTGTAATTTGTAAAGCCTGCCCCTCTACACCTTTCCGGAGGCGCCTTCACCGATCAGGGTGCCCCGCCAGCCGCCGCCAAAAGTCGCGCGCGAGAGAGGGGAGGGCTTCAACGATGGGTGAAGGCAGTGAAGCCGTGGTCTGCGGGGCGAGGGCGGCTTCGAGGAAGCTCTCTGGAAGACCGCTGCTGCTCCCACACGGTTGTCCATGGCGACGGTACGGTGACGCCGTCTCGCTTTCTCTCTACGGTGCTCAGCTACGGCGGTCTCTCTCAGGCGATCCCAACGCTTATCTCTTCTTGGACCTCGGTGTAATTTCTGGTTTCTTTGGGGTGCTAGTACTCCTGTTTGATCCTTCAATATAGTGTCTCTACGGGGATGAGTATTTGTGGCTCTCCGGTGCCCCACACCCCTATATGAAAATAGCATGTCCAAGACCCACTACATGCAGAGGCAATGGCTTGTCTCGAGAGCTTGCAGGCTGCCCAGGCATGGGGTATATCAGAAGTCCACGTTGAAACATATGCATCCTAGCTTGTGCAAGCGCTTAAGTCGGATGACCAAGATATGGCGATAAATGGTGTTATCTTCGAGAATATTTTTTTTACTCAGCTAAATTTTAATTTTTTTTCCGTATTAATTTTTTTACTGGTATTTCCACGGGCACCCATTCTCCACAAAAATAAACACGGGTGTATAACGGGCGCTCAGGTTTCATATCCAAAATTTTCAGATTAAAAAAAATTCTGATACTTGTTTAATGCTATTCTCATACAGGGGTGTGTGGCATCCAAGAGCTGCATTGCATTTTCCCTCTATGGGTCCATGTTCAGTGAGTTTCGTTTGTGATGGCGTGCCGCCATGCCGGATGGTGGTACTCTATGATCACCAGAATCAGCTCTCAGTGATCGGCAATATCCATCATTCTGCTATAGCCTCTATGGATCCACCGAAGTGATGGGAACATTTGTTGTACTCTAATGCTATTCACCGATCTGATTCTGTCGAGGAACTGTAGTTCATCAGATTCTCATTGAGGAGCATTTAGGAATGCAGAAACTAGTGGCAGTGGGTGGTTATTTATATATTATGGGACGGAGGGAGTATTTTATTTGTATATAGCGATGTAAGCTGTTTGCAATTGCATACTGTTAGGGTTTCCCCGCTTTAGATTATAAAGCAACATCCAACTGATACAACCAGCTTGCTGGGCAGCAGCACAAACAAGCCCAGAAAAAAGGAGAGAAAGAAAAAAGAAACAAATGCCGACGCCGGCAGCTCAACTAAATAAAGATGGCCGACAACCGCTGCACCCTCCGGAGAAGTACCACCGCCCGCCAAGCACTCCGAAGCCTCGCGTACCAAGCAATATCTTCATGAAGAAATGCGACGACGACGACGCTGCTGCCCGGACAAGTCCTAGGGTTTCCCCCGGTACGCGGATGGTAGTGAGGAAGGGGTATCACCGACGCCTGTGCCACCACGGATACCGCACCATCTTCACTGTCTCACTGAGGCCACCAACACGAGACCTGGAGGAAGGACGATTAGACACCGGGCTCGGCGGCAACCGCAACGCAGCCGACAGGAGGGAACAACCTCCACCGCCGCGCGGAGCCGACCGGACATAGCGACAGGGACTTGCCAGGCGACCACTGGCCCGGCCGGATCCCAACGGGTCCGGACAGTCCCCGCAGCCACGTTGCAGCACGCCGGCCGCCGAAGCCATCACCATCGCAACCACGGCCGCCTCGCCTCATCACCAGGGAGCTACGCCGTCGCGCCCCGGACCACAGGTCCGACCCAGCCCAGATGGGGCCCAAAAGGGCCCAGATCTGGGCCGAGCAGGCGCCGCCGGCCAGCCGCCCCGCAGCCAACGGCCACGTCGTCGCGTCGAGAGCACCGGAGGCCCGCAGAACTCCGCCGCCAGGCCCCACCATCGCCAGCCGAACAGCACCGCCTCTGGGCAGGGGAGCCCCGACTCCTCCACCAGGCGCGCGGGGAAGGGACGTCCGCCGTCGCCGGCGCCACCCGGGCACGCCGGAGGCCACTGCCGGCGGCGGCGAAGGGGGGCGCTCCGCCGCCTCAGGGGGCGACGGGAGCGCCGAGGGAGGGGGAAGAGGAGGGAGGAGAGGGAGGAAGGCCGGGGGGCGCGCGCGCCGGCGGCCGGTGCCGGCGGGAGGAGGCGAGGGAGGCCGGCGGCGGCGGGGGGAGCAGGGGAGGAACCCTAGCTCGGGGTCGCTATACAATTTTTTTGGGAAAAGAAACCCCATCACTTCGTTTTAGCCGCACAGTCCATCAACATCGACACAATCTATGTAGCCCCAATTCTGAAGCGCTGGAAACAGAGTATGAACTCGGTGAAGACAGGGCAGCAACCTAACTATGAAATAGTAACCGTTTCCCTACAGACTATGCTTATGAAAAAGGTTGGTACGCAGTGAAAACTTACGGGAGGCAAAATTATAAAATTACTAGATTATTGCAGTGCCAATACAGGGAGCAACTCGAGATCTAAAGAAGTACTCCTCTGTCCCACAATATAAGACGTTTTTGCGAGCTATGTTAGCTTAAAAACATCTTACGTTATGAGACGGAGGGAGTAGAATAGATCTGGTACGTAGTACTTCTGCTAATCTGAAGTAAAGAATGTTTGCAGAAGTCAGCCCGGATCATCTGACACAGTTTGCAAAGCTGAAAACGTACAACACCAGCCCTTCATTTTTGTGCGCAACAGCAGGAACCGCAAAAGGCAGTCAAATAAATGTTTCCCAGTGTGCGCCCTTGTCAAGTAATTTGTGGTTCCTACGACCAGTACCGCAGTTAACATTTGGCGGTAAACTTATACAAACTCCCATAGGCATTGATGTCTCTCATCTTTTCGTCAAAACCACGTCCCTGGTGCTGAATATTTCTCTTCGAGCGAAGGACACACTTTCAGATATGTGACATGTAGTGGCTACAACTAGGACTGGAAACCAAAAAAGTTAAATGCTTGCTGTAGCGGTTGTCAAAGATAAATGACTCTCGCGAGGAGAAAGTACTTATGGGAGATCCAAATCCCTGTAGTCAAATCAAAGCTAACTTCAATTATACAAGAATTGATCAGGTTATGGAACTGTTAATCAGTTAAACACTCCTTGAAGATTTATAAAGGGCAATACCAGGAACATAGAAGCAATGTATATTGTTGTGACAACCTCTTTGGGTTGTAATCTACGGCTCCTCCTGGATATCATCGATTGATAGCTGGAATGCACCAGATTGCTGGTTAGATTTTCCTTGATTTATAATCTCTCGGGTGTTTTAATGCTGTTACTTTCAACATAGACATGATCTCGAAAAAATAAGTTGATTAGCATTTTAATTCCGAATAGACTTGTACATTTCAACCCAACCACTACATACAAAGTATATAATCTAAACGTTTTATAAGAGTGATCAAACTTTCGAAGTTTAACTTCAGAACAACTACTTTTTCAGAACCATTGTAAGCTTGTACTAAAGGATTTTTTTTACTTCAGTAGTGATGCAACACAGATTTGATTCACTTTATTCAAAAGTTGTTCATTCTTGCACATAAAAGGTGAATGCTACAAAATCATTTAGACTGCGGCTGTGCGTCTAAATGATGCAGAGGCCAGAGGTTTTAACCTCAACCTCCATTTCTAATAAAATTAATTAGACCTTTTTACTGATGAGTTCTAGCCAAAACGCCCTATCATTACATACAAGGGTCAGATGCAGACTAGGAATTCTAGTAACACTATTTAGCAGTACCCTAATTACAGTATACTGAAGAAAGTTTTGTTCAGAAGGAATTTAAGTTACAAAATGTCATACAAGGTAGGCATTGAGCACATAGCTTAGTCCTAGCTTCTAGGTTGCTACTTCCAATACGGACCAGTATTTGCGACAAATTATATCATTATTAACTTAGCGTAGGACATAAGCACACTAAATACATTATATGCTACACAATACAGTGGTGTTATCATAGGCTACAAGTGATGTTACCTTGTTGCGAATATACCAATTCATACTTACCACCCCTTGAAGCATATCTATGATTTTCTTCATTGTAGGCCTTTTTGACCACTCAGGATTCACACAGATTAGACCTATTTGAATGTATCTTTCTATTTGTTGGCAGTCTATTTCTAGTGTTGTATATCCTGGTTCCTTTTGCAGCTTATTTCTCCATTTTTGCATTTCCTGTGAAATTGAACACAAATTTGGATGTTACTATACAATGGTAATATCATATAGCCTTATGACGATGGACCTTCGTCTCAGAAGTTCAAACTGATTTTTCTTACTTCTTTGATGAAGTCCTTCGAAGACCTTCTAATATCATATGGGTAGTCCCTGTGCCCTGTTATTACCTCCATGATTATCACACCCAAACTGAATATGTCGGCCATTGGTGTGATTGTACATCGTAGCTGGTATTCTAGTGACATGTAACCTCTGTAGCAGAAAAATGAGCTGTTATAAGAGAAAAGTAGAGAGAACATATTCTGTCAATTACTAAAATGTGGTAAATAAGAAGAATGTTCTTCACTTACAATGTTCCAGTAGCAGCTGCCGTGTTAATAGTTTGTTTTGGATGTACCCATAGTGGATGTTTCCTTGCTATCTTCCCCTGTGCGGCACTACTGTTCTAGTGTAGGCTGGGTTCGATGGTCTCCTAGTCAGGGTCGTTTAGGTTCTCTAGATTGCGAGCCCATGCGTGCCTTGTGTATGTCAAGCTCGATCATGTGCCGAAGCTCGTGTGATGTGCGGCCAGGCCTAGACATTTTCGGCAGGGTAAATGAGCGCCGGCCGGGTCAGGTAGTTGGACAGAAGAGCAGAAAGATATGGAGTGTGTATCTGAATGCACCCTTGTGTTGCATGCGTGTTAGAGTGTGCGTAAAGGTGCATTTGCTGCATGGTGTGCATATATGCCTGTGCCTGTGCCTGTGCACCAACAACCCAAACTAAGCCCAAACCGCCACCATCCAACCTACCACGCACCAAGCCCTCGTACACGATGGTACTGGGGTTTGTACATCCGTAGATATAAACGGCCTTTAATACGTTCATTTGTTAGATCTCTCATTTTCACCACAGATGAGGAATCGATGACCAGATGTTACGGGGAACACTGCCCCCATATAGCACAAAATCCTAACTCGACATGAAACATAGAGAAACCTGAAATTGTTCAAAAAGAATATCTATATGTAATACCTGAAATGTAATCGTGAAGACTTCCACGAGGCATATATTCCAAGCAAAGAAAAAGTTCAGTTTTTTCAGCTGAAACGAATTTTCCTTCATAAGGCATAAGTGAAATTTCCGTTTCATAGCAGTAGCCCACTAGTTGCACTATATTCGGGTGCTTCAGTGCCATAAGAAGATCACCCTCGTTCTCAAATTGCTTATGGGAAACCAGATTTTTTTTTTTATGGCAAATAAGTTCTCTTACTTCTACAAATTCGTGTGACCCCATACTGCCAGACAACGAGTCTGCTCATAGGAAAAAAAAGACGAAACTGTCATTCACTACATCAGGACCTGAGTTTTTTTTTTTGAAGGAGAGGGCATGGGCTAGCTGACGCAGCCATGACACACTACTGCCAAAAACATGGCTCTGGCAGTCAGCCGTACCCTAAGCGACCAATAGCAGGCAGGGACGTTCATCTACTTCTGGCTATTATCATGAGCTAGTGTAATACTAGCATATGATGAAGAACAGTACAAAGTAAGGTAATACTACTAATTACTACAGGTTACTATATATGCTATGTATACGTACCTGCAGAATTAAGTCTTTTGCCTCTTTAGGAGGCAGTGATATTATTCTCTTAATTTTAGCTTCTAGCTCCTCCAGCTCACCGACAATATCCTCTATGCAGGGTCTCTTTTCTTGGTCGACATTCACACATCCTACTGCTATCTCAGCACATGTACACACTCGTAGAATGTCTATGTCGTGTGATGGGTACCCCAACGTTCCGTGCAACCTTCTCTTCCAGTTTTGGCGTACCTGCATGCGAAAATGGATAAACTAAACTTCCCTAGGAAGATAGTGCACCTAGATTGTGTGCAAACGTATGGACGTATGATGTGGAGAAGTCCTATGTATCTCCATGCATGTATGTTCGTGCTATAGAGAAAACATAATTTTCCTTACCAGCTCGATAAATTGTATGCGAGAGAATCCAGGATGAGCACGGTAGTTGTCCTTATTTCCGGCCATCATTCTTAATATTATGATGCCCAAACTAAACACGTCAAACTTGTTTGATATAATACGATTGTTTATGTATTCCGGTGGCATTTACCCGCTGCATGATATCATAAGCATAAGATATTGACATGGTTAGTGCAAATACAAATAAAATTTGGTTTAAAAACAATACATCAACACACAGCCCACTTAAACTAGCTTCTTTTTTAAATAATACATTTTTCTATTAATTGTCATAAATATTACGCTGGATAAAAAAATTTCAAAAATAATACACCGTCGGCCCGCTGCAGGCCGACTAGGCCTAGTCGGCCCACAGCAGGCCGATTGGATTCCAGTCGTCCTACAGCTGGCCGACTGGCCCCTGTCGGCCCACTGTGGGCTGATTGCGTCCTGTCGGCCCACTGTGGGCCGACTGAAGCTAATTGGCTCGCTGTGGGCTAATTTTTTTTGCAAAAAAGTAGGCATAAAAATATATGTTTAAAAAAATTTTAATCATGTAATTAAAAAATGTTAAACATGTATAAAAAAATGTTCCTGATGTATATAAAAAATGTACAATATATATGCAAAAAAGTTGACATAAAAATATGTTTAAAAAATGTTAAGCATGTATTTAAAAATTGTTAAATGTGTGTATAAAAAATGTTCCTTATTTATACAAAAAATATAGAATGTGTATGAAAAAAATATGTTTGAAAAATATATTTGAAAAGTTGACATTTTTTCAAATACATGATTAAAAATTGTTAAATGTGTGTATAAAAAGGCAAATTTGACAATTTTGAGCTGGAAACGAAATAAATTCACAGAATGAACTGGGTGCGAAACTATTTCACACCCCTGACCCTTTTGTGTAGCGCCCGCCACGCCGGCGCCACACCCTACGGTGCAGCGCCTAGCTCCGGGGCGTTGCACCTCTGTCCACCGTGGCAGCCCACGGGCCCGCACCCAGCAGTGCAACGCCTCCGAGCTAGGCGCTGCACCTGTAATGTGCAGCGCCTAGCCGCTAGGCGCTACACGTGTAATGTGCAGCGCCTAGCCGCTAGGCGCTGCACTGTGACTTATCCAGCCACTTGGCTGGGCCCCCCTCCCCCACCCCCCCCCCCCAACCACACACTCTCTCACTCTCTCCCCGAGCTTTGCCCCCTCTCCCACTCTCCCCCCTCTCAAATCTTCTTCCAAATCTTGCAAATTGAAGAATTTGTCCGTGGATTTCGAAGTCAAACCCTCCCTCAAGGTAATAATCTCCGATCCCCTTTTTTGATCGAAGTAAAATTCTCCCATTGCTCATTTGTTGGTAGTTTGGGGAAACCCTAGTTTTGTTTGGATCTAGAGATTTGCATGGAGATGTGAGATGTTTGTTTGCCAATATCTATGATTAGGCTTTGTTAGTATGCTAGGGTTATTCTTATGGGTGTTCTTATGTTGGTGCTAGGGTTAGGTTTAGGGCTAGGGTTATGGTTAGGGTTATGGTTAGGTTAGGGTTAGGGTTGTTGTTTCATATATATATTAGGGTTTG
Source organism: Triticum aestivum (assembly GCF_018294505.1). Classification (NCBI taxonomy): domain Eukaryota; kingdom Viridiplantae; phylum Streptophyta; class Magnoliopsida; order Poales; family Poaceae; genus Triticum; species Triticum aestivum. The sequence goes on along the minus strand of NC_057799.1, from coordinate 11,524,835 downwards.
TATTCGGTGTTAATCCATGGATTAGTACTCATGGAAGCAATGTTACCTTGTGTTCATTGCTTATAGGGATGGGAAGAACATGTGTGTTTGTTCATCATGGGGACAAAGACGCCTTTTTGAAAGGCAATAAAGAACCGGACCCGGATGAGTTTGACATGGTGTTTGATAGTAGTCCTAGCTATGCGGAGCTTTTGCAACAAGTTAGGAAAGATTTGAATTGGATGGACCCTAGTGATATCATTGAGTTGGAGGGAAGGCATAATGTTGGTTTTGGAATGCACATCCGTTGGAAGACAATGCGTGTAAACTCGGAGCAACGTTGGGTTGCATACAAGGAGATGGTGGCCGAATCACTAGACAAGGCTCTTGAGTTATTTGCAACGAAGAAGGTTGATTCAAGTTTGCATTTGGACTTGAACCGGAACCCCTCCCCTTTGGTTGCTAGTAGCCCCCCATCCTTGAAGCGAGATGAAATTGTTGAACCTCTTTTGACCCAAGAAGTGAGGCCAACATTGAGCCCGCATAGAAACAACCAAGATGAATCTTTGCAAAGGACAATGATGAGTATGCGGACGATGACAATGAAGTTGATCTCCATGACAACAATGTGGGTGATCTCGACAAATATCATTTGCAAGAGACAATGGACCATTCCATCCCTTTTTCCCGTGCATATGCATCGGACTCGGATGACGATGGTCCCGATGAACAAGTTGATGCGGAGGGGTTCACGGTGAAGGAGGCCGAAGCTTTCGAGAAGGTATTTGGTCGGGATCATCGGACTACATTGTTCAAGGATGTTAGTCTCGCGGATGAAGCCATGGTAGATGGTGGCCAATGTGTACCTCTTGGGGTTAGGCCAAGCTCTCACCGTGATTTGGTAGACGACAAGAACCGGATTGCTAAAGGTTCTAAGTTCGACAGCTTGTTGGATTTGAAGATGTGGCTCGACAACTACTCGGTTACGCATTATCGTCCACACAAGGTGGTGCACTCGGACGTCAATGTGCGCTACACGGTTGCATGTGCATGTGAAGATGAAAAGGAGGTCCAACTTGGACTTACAAGAGGCCGTGGTGGTGGTAGAGGCCGTGGAAAGGAGGTCCAACAAGGAGTGGCAAGACGCCGTGGCGGTTGTCCGTGGATTGTGCATGCAAGACCATGGAAAGGAGGTCCTACTTGGCATGTAGTGAGTTGTGTGCCAACTCACATGTGCCAAGGCAAAAGGGTGGATGGCAAGATTGTGTCCGAAGACCACAAACAACTCACGTCCGAGTTCATCGCTTACAGGCTCTCCAACTCAATATCCACACTTCCAACAATGAGCGTCCAACATGTCATTGACCTTGTGAAAGCCATCTTTCATTACAAGGTGAAATACGACAAGGCATGGAAGGCGAAGCAAGCCGCATTTAAGATGTTGTATGGTACATGGGAGGAAGCATACAACCGAATCCCTAGGTTGTTGTTAGCCATGGCCGCGACAAACCCGGGCATGGTTCATGTGGTCGAGCCTCATGGGCACCAAACAACGGTTCATGAAGGAAGGAAAGTCAGAGTATTTGGCCGTGCTTTTTGGGCGTTCGAGCAATGTGTGAGGGCTTTCGAACATTGTAGGCCGGTCATCGCAATTGATGGCACGTTCTTGACCGGACAATACAAGGGCACCTTGTTGGTTGCGATAGCAAGTGATGCCAATAACCGGGTGTTGCCATTGGCATTTGCTTTGGTTGAGGTGGAAAACAATGACAACTGGGAGTGGTTTCTGCATCTTTTGAGGACGAAGGTGTTACCCGCTCAAAGGGAAATTTGTGTCATATCGGATCGGAATCAAGGAATTCTTAACGCCGTGGAGATTGACATTCCCGGGCATGCTCCGTTGCAGCATCGCTGGTGCATGAGGCACTTTTGTTCGAACTTCTATAGGGCATGTGGCCTTAAGGAGTTGGCCGATGATCTTCAAGATTGTTGTCTCGCATTCTCCGATAAGCGCTTCGCCACTTTGTACAACAAATTGCTCGCACACAAAAAACTTGATCCCGGGGGTCAAGAGTTTCTCAATAGGCACATTCAATACCGGAACAAGTGGGCATGTGCTTTTGATGAAGATGGCCGGAGATACGGTCAAATGACAAGCAATATGGCCGAATGCTTCAATAGGGTGCTCAAAGGTGCACGTGGATTACCCGTGACGGCAATAGTTCAATACACATTTGACAAGATGAATGCGTACTTTGTAAAGTACTCGATGGAAACCGATGCACAGATAGCGGGTGAGAACCCACGGAAGTACAAGTACAAGTTCCCACCCAAAGTTGATGAATGGTTGCTATTTCAATCACGGAAGGCGGACTCAAAAGAAGCTATATTATATGACAATGAAGAGTGGAAGTACGAAGTGAAAGAGCCAGGAGAACCACAAATGATGGCCGGCAACATGGAGGTCGGGCTTTCAAGGTGTCGTTAACACAATGTGATTGCTCTTGCGGGAGGCCATTGTTGCTTCATCTCCCATGCTCACATTTGTATGCCGCCGGCCGCGTTAGGAATGTGGACATCAATCACCCACGCACCGTGAGGGAGTCGGAGTTCTCAATCATGACGGTCAAGAAAACATGGGCTCCCCGCAAGAGAGGAGGATGCAGCCAAGCTAAAGAAGAAGAAGGAAGAGGAGCTTGAGAAGGAGAGGAAGCGAAAACAGAGTGTGGCAAATGCGATGCGCGCTAGGGAGCAAGCGTTGATGAGGAAAGTTGAGGAGGCACAGAAGAAGCGTCAACAGGATTTTGAAGAAAGAACCATGAAGCTTTGGGCAATTGCAGCTGAAAAAGAAAAGAGGGACAATCAGATATTCATGGAGAGGGTGGTTAAGGAGGCTCACCTCATAAGAAAAAGGGAGGAGGAAGAGGAAGAAGAGAGGAAGAAGAAGAAGGGAAAGGGGCCTTGCTCTACGCAATAGAGCTATGTCTCCTCTTCGATTTGGTTGTGAACTACTATGTCTCCAATGTGATTTGGTTGTGAACTACTATGTGCCGTGAACTACTATGTCTCCTCCTCGATTTGGTTGTGTGAACTACTATGTGCGGTGAACTACTATGTCTCCTCCTTGATTTGGTTGTAAGAACTACTATGTGTCGTGAAGTACAATGTGTTATGAACTACTATGTGTCGTGAAGTACTTGGGCGCTGCAATCTACCATGTGGCGCCTAGCTGCTGTGGCTCTCTGGATAGCTAAAATATTCGCTAAGTCCAAGTCCAAGTGCCTCAAACTGTAAAGTACCTTCTGTTCTGGCTGCATAGCTACAGACCAGTGCAGCGCCTAGCTAGAAGGCGCCACACTGTACAGTGCAGCGCCTGGGGGCTAGGCGCTGCACTGTATAGTGTGGCGCCTCCGTGCTAAGCGCTGCACAAACACTTAGCGAAATTTTTGCCTGAAACTGGAGGCATACCTTCTGTTGCTTGCTGGATACCTACAGACATGTGCAGCGCCTAGCACGGAGGCGCCACACTGTACAGTGCAGCGCCTGGGGCTGCGGCCCCCAGGCGCTGCACTGTACAGTGTGGCGCCTCCGTGCTAGGCGCTGCACATGTCTGTAGCTATCCAGAAAAGCAACAGAAGTTTGGCTAGTTACAGACATATGCAGCGCCTAGCACGGAGGCGCCACACTCTATAGTGCAGCGCCTGCGCGCTAGGCGTTGCACTGTAGAGTGCGGCGCCTCCAAGCTAGGCGCTGCATATGTCTGTAGCTATCCATAAAGCAACAGAAGTTTGGCTAGTTACAGACATATGCAGCGCCTAGCACGGAGGCGCCACACTCTTTAGTGCAACGCTTGCGAGCTAGGCGTTGCACTGTAGAGTGCGGCGCCTCCGAGCTAGGCGCTGCATATGTCTGTAGCTATCCAGAAAGCAACAGAAGTTTGGCTAGTTACAGACATATGCAGCGCCTAGCACGGAGGCGCCACACTCTATAGTGCAGCGCCTGCGTGCTAGGCGTTGCACTGTAGAGTGCGGCGCCTCCAAGCTAGGCGCTGCATATGTCTGTAGCTATCCAGAAAGCAACAGAAGTTTGGCTAGTTACAGACATATGCAGCGCCTAGCACGGAGGCGCCACACTCTACAGTGCAACGCCTAGCTCGCAGGCGTTGCACTGTAGAGTGTGGCGCCTCCGTGCTGGGCGCTGCACAAACATTTAGCAATTTTTTTGCCTGAAACTTGAGGCCTACCTACTGTGCCTCCTCCCCCCCTCTACTGGGTCTTTTTCAGCCACAGTTCAACAACTAGTATAACAAACATTCAGGTACGACATCATTTCTCCAAGTATAACAATTAGTATAACAAACAAAGGGTTCACAAAAGACATCAGTTCATAGAAAGGACCATCACAATAAGTTCCAGTTTACCATAGAGCTACCACCACTCCAAGTTCAACGACATAAAAGGTACGACCACTCCAAGTTCAACGACATAACAAATCGCACTCGAAGTTCAAGATTATAAAAAAACTAAGATAACTAGTGCTTTCCACGCTTGCTGGGTCCTCTCCCCCTCTTGACGCTTATCTTCTTCACCTTCCTAGGAAGAGGAACCCGCTCCGGCTCCGGCTCCGCCTCCGGTTCGACATCGTCATCCAAATAGTCATCCAAAGCCGCCATCCGCGAGGTGCCGACCGTCCTTTTGCCTCTTTGGGTGAAGTCTTCAGGTGTGTACTTGTTGATTCCCCTCCTAGGCTTCAACTCGTATGCAGACCGAGCCCGGTACGTCCCCAAGGTCATATCATCAGCAACCTATGCATCAACAAAAGATATGAAAAGACCGTGTGTGAGGATATAGTTAGCAATGCATCAACAAATGGATATATATCGTCATGACATACCTCTTGGGTGACCACACCCACATCCTCATCCTGGAAAGGTTCACCATGGCTCTGCCCCGAAGCGGGATCTGATGGTGTCGCCGGCCTAGACCGTTCTGGTGATACATACTCGGGGTCACGACAACCGAAAAGGTTTGATAGCCGCCTTAACTTTTGGCCCTGGCGCTGCAACATGTACAAGTGAATGAGACATGGAACGTACCAACAAATGTTAAGTGCTAGTTTGAAGGAGATGTGAACCTTAATGAATTCTCGAAGTGTACCTTCCCCGTCTCTTTTGCCAGCCGGGGTTGTTTCCAGAATAGTCTCAGTCTCGTCAGCTGCTTTCTTGATCTGGGCACGCTATGAACAGAAACGGTATCAAAGTGTTAGGCAAGCGAAGATGTGAAAAGTGCGAATGGAAAAGCAAAAAGGGCTAACCACAAAGTTCATCATTGGAGCTGAAGGGATCACCGAGTTGCCTTTCCTGACTAATGCGTTGTACTGGTGCTGGGCTACCTCATCAAAAACGGTGGGTTCTTCCAGAATCTCCTCAGCATACGCCGACTGGCATACCTCCACGCGGGTACTTGCAAGAAACCATGCGAGATAGTTGTTGAACGCGATCGGGCAGTGCTCACGAAGCTGGGCTCGTTTTCCGGCCCTTGCTTGCTCCACACTAAGAGCGAACTGCACGACATACTTCCTGCGATGGCTGGCCCAATCCTTGATCTTCCGCTGCTTTTTCCTATCCAACCTGCAAGTTAGAAACAGAATATTAGCATCATCGAAACCGTCGAGAAGCTGCTAAGTGCTCAAGGTTAATTATATCTTACGCGTGTAGCAACTTGTCCGTGTCCTCCCACTCCAGCGGGTGTGGCTGGAACAAACCAAACTGGCGGAACACCCGATGTGGCAGGTGAAGCTCAACCGCCCAGTTGCATATCAGTGGGCACCGCATATGCCAGAGATCCCTATCCCTAATGCACATCGGATTAAGCCTGAACTCTATAGGGTTACCAAAACTCTCTCCTTTTCCATACGGCTCCCATTCCACCTGCAAAATGGGATTGAATGCAAAATTGATATCGAGTGAAGATACAAGCATGATAATCACTTATGCAAGGTCGGTTCACCTGCTCAGGCGTGATCGCGTCCAGCTCGCTCTTGTACAACTTGTACATTACAGAGGGATCATCCGTCGTCTCATTTAACACATCCCACTTGTAAGCCCAAGTGGGGAGCCGTAGTGGGTCGTCTTTATCGTCCCAATCCTCGTACTTCACGGTCTTAGGTCGTCCAACCGGCAAACGCTCCCAGCTCCATATGGAAAGTGCGAGCAGACAACCACCAATACCTCCAGTGTGCCTACAACTGGCATCGTCCAACTGCACATAAAAAAGAACATGGTCAAATTTGCCGCAAGAGCGCATTGATAATGTATCAATGAAGTGAAAAGGAAACAACTTCATACCTGTCGATACAAGTAAGCTAGTGTCGCCGAACCCCAACTCCATTTGCTATCGAAGACGGTCAACGCCTTCAGCCACATCCATGGAGCATTCTTGCCTGTGCCATCAGCAAACATTGTCCTCGATATCACGTACCACATGTAGACACGAGCATAAGTCTTCACCATGTCCTCATTAGCATCATCGGGGCAATGAGCGAAGTTCGATGATATCCACGTGAAAGTAGCGCCCGCTGCGACTCTTTCCTTCTTCTTATCTTCCCTTTCTGGCTCCCGAGGCTCCGGAGGAACCATACCGATAAGGGCATGCATCTGCGCGCGCCACCCTTCAGAATCGGTGTTCATACATAAAGGATTGCCATCGAAAGGAAGACCGGTGATCATAGCGATATCCTGCAGCGTCACGGTCATCTCCCCGGTCCGAAGATGGAAAGTGTGTGTCTCCGGCCTCCAATGATCAATAAGCGCGGTGAGTGCTGCAGCATTGTTGGGTGGCGTCGACCGGCGGACCAACTCAATGAAAGGGAGAAGTCCTGCCTCCCTAACATAAGGTGTGTACCGCTCATCATAGCTCATCCCTCCAAGGCTGATCCCGTGAGACCGAAGCTTCAGAGGTGCAAGCTCCTACAAACAAACAAATCATAACATTACATATGGGGCATATGTGTTTGAAAAAACATACGAAATTCGTAACACCGGCCACATTCAGTATTATCCGCTGCTCCACCGACATAGCGTACGACCGGTGTTGTTTGTCCCAATGATCATCGAGAAGCCAAACCATCCTAACAATTTCAACAAAGCATTCTTGTCAACACGATTATCTTTTCAATTCAATAAAACTAAAGTAGGCCTACTACATGCAAGATCCAAAGCATATGGTGCTTCCCCCTATTTGGGCCTACTTCATACAAATAACATGTCAATCTATGTATCCAAACTATAACATGTCAATCTACTTCTCCATAGAAATAACATGTCAATCTATGTATCCAAACTATAACATGTCAATCTACTTCTCCATACAAATAACATGTCAATCTACTTCTCCATACAAATAACATGTCAATCTACTTCTCCATAGAAATAACATGTCAATCTATGTATCCAAACTATATAAATAACATGTCAACCTATCTATCCAAACCACATTCTAATCTAACAAGGGTTCCCCAAATCTAATATATGCAAGATTCAAACAAAAGTTGCCCAAATCTAATACATGCAAGATTCAAACAAAGGTTCCCCAAATCTTCAAAATATAATATTTTCTATGGATAGAAAGAAGGGGATCGGAGGAGAGTACCTTCTACGATGGATTGGTGAACAAATGCACGGACCAAATCGTCGGATCGGAAGGATTTGGGAGAGGGGATTGAGAGGGGGAGTGCAGATGGCCGCCGCCCTGTTTTCTGTAACTGCCAATGGGGAGGGTGGGGGAGGAGAGGGCTGGCGCGTTTGCATATAAGTCACAGTGCAGCGCCTAGCGGCTAGGCGCTGCACATTACACGTGTAGCGCCTAGCGGCTAGGCGCTGCACATTACAGGTGCAGCGCCTAGCTCGGAGGCGTTGCACTGCTGGGTGCGGGCCCGTGGGCTGCCACGGTGGACAGAGGTGCAACGCCCCGGAGCTAGGCGCTGCACCGTAGGGTGTGGCGCCGGCGTGGCGGGCGCTACACAAAAGGGTTAGGGGTGTGAAATAGTTTCGCACCCAGTTCATTCTGTGAATTTATTTCGTTTCCAGGTCAAAATTGTCAAATTTGCCGTATAAAAAATGTTTCTTATCAATAAAAAAAATAGAATGTGTATGAAAAAAAGTTGACACCAAAAAAATATGTTTGAAAAAATGTTCCAGTTCCATAGAAAAAGAGCAACCAATCATACTTAGGTCCGTGATGCTCCCATACCGGATCCGGAGCTGGAACATTTTTTTTATACACGTTTAACCTTTCATTCCAATACATGAAACATTTTTGTGTACTCGTTGAACATTTTTTCAAATACATGGTTAACATTTTTTTTCAAACATATTTTTTTGGTGTCAACTTTTTTTCATACACATTCTATATTTTTTGTATAGATAAGGAACATTTTTTCAAATACATGATTAACATTTTTTTCAAACATATTTTTTTGGTGTCAACTTTTTTTCATACACATTCTATATTTTTTGTATTGATAAGGAACATTTTTTATACACATTTAACAATTTTTAAATACATGATTAAGACTTTTTAAAACATATTTTTAGTCAACTTTTTGCATATATATTGTACTTTTTTGTATACATCAGAAACATTTTTTTAATACACGTTTAACATTTTTTAATTGCATGATTAACATTTTTTAAACATATATTTTTTATGCCTACTTTTTTTGCAAAAAAAATTAGCCCACAGCGAGCCAATTGGCTCCAGTCGGCCCACAGTGGGCCGATAGGACCCAATCAGCCCACAGTGGGCCGACAGGGGCCAGTCGGCCAATCGGCCTGCTGTGGACTGACTAGGCCTAGTCGGCCTGCAACGGGCCGACGGTGTATTACTTTTGAAAAAAATTACCCAGCGTAATATTTATGAAAATTAATAAAAAAATGTATTATTTAAAAAAATAGCCTTAAACTATGCATGATAAATGTCAACTCACGGTGTTCCTATCATCCTATCTGATTGATACTCTTCTTCTGTTGAAGCAACAAGTGTTGACAAAGAAAAATCTGTAATTTTCGGCGTCATGTCCTTATCGAGCAATATATTAGAAGGCTTTAAGTCCATATGGAAAATTGGTTTTGGCTGCGCACTGTGAGGTGATTTAAGCCGTCGCAGGTCCCTTGAATGATTTTATAACATGTGGGCGAATCAAGTACACAAGATTCATCTGCCATTACAAGGAAAAAGAAAGACAAAGGAGAAAAATGGATGCACTCCTCATAAGCATTCATTGTTGTCATTCAAACTAGTGGTAATACATACCACAAACTGTTGGTCATAATATAATTATCTCCAATATGTTTATCGAGGCTTCCAGACTGCATATACTCGAAGCAAAGAAGTTGGTCTCTTATCTCCGCGAAAACAATATCCCCATGGTGTTCAAAGCATCTATACTGCTTTTCATAGCAGTAGCCAATTAACCGTATGATATTTTTGTGACGAGGCTTGTTAAGATTACCGAATTCATTTTGAAACGTTTCATCACCAAGTCCAGGCATATGATAAAACTTCTTCACAACAATCTCTTCCCCATTATGCACCGCCTGTTAAAATAACTTGTTAGCGCGACTGAGCTAGCGATCGGTGCTATTATTATTTGGTCTCTGCTTCAGTACACACCCCTCGAAAAAATTTAAAAAGGCAATATTGTCTTTTAACACTAATTAAATGCTAATTAATCTGAAACTGTGTTGGCCCGCTTCTAAACTAACTCCATACCCGACCCAAAGCGGCTGTTTATATATATATATATATATATATATATATATATATATATATATATATATATATATATATATATATATATATATACAAGGAAAAATAATGGAAAATAGATTGCTCGTCCCGCTGACGACTGCCGCCGCTCAATGGAACCACTGGCCGTCACCACATGGTTGTAGCGCCCCCACTGCATGGCCCCTTTTCTCTCATTTTCTCTCTTCCTCAAGCTTCACAGCCGCCGGCCACCGTCCCCCAACCCCTCCTCGGTCTGCTCCTTGTCTTCTCGTCGTGCGTGCTATCCTCCTTGGATTCTGGTGGTGGGCATGCGATGTCTGAGATCTGTCCAGCAACACCGCTCCCAAGGCCAGTGATTGATTTGCTAATGCTGGTCTCTGTTATGCCAACTCCAACAGTCGACCACAAACAAACATCCGTTTTGTCCGGATTTTGCCCGTTTGACATGGTAAAATGAATGCCCGTGCCTGGTTTGGTCCCTCCAGATGGCAAAATGGATGCATGTGCCTGGTTTGGTCCCTCTGCTGGTCGGTGCACCCAATGCGCGGCCAAATTGCATTTTGTCCGTCTCGAGATAAAAAAAGTGACCGGCCACACATTTAAAAACATAGAAATAAACTTAATTAAACAGTTTTAAAATATTTAAACCGTTTAAACAAGTCCTAGCCCACACATTAAACTTAACTTAAAACTTAAAAAACATTAAAAAAACTAGACGCCGCAGCCGCCATGGCCATCCTCGATGCCATCACCGTTCTCCTCGTCATCGCCCTCTGCGAGGTTGATGTACGGCGGTGGTTGTCAGAGGTGGGCAGGCGGCCCCTACGGCGGTTGCATGGCCGGAGGCGCCTGCTTGACCTCTTCGTGTGGCGAGGACGGCGACCGCACCTCGGCACCCACCCACGAGGGCGGCACGGAGACGAACTCCAGTGTGCATGGCGTCGGTTCGCAAGTATTTACTACTTGCGAACTAGAGATAGAAAAAAAATAGGTTGTGTACCTTGTAAACATCTGCATACCCGCTGCTGCCTACTTTTTGATCCTTTGAGAAGTTGTTTGTAATGGCTTCAAGCTGATGTAGTCTAAAACACGTACTGTCCATCTCCCCCATCAGGCTTAACTGATACGATGATCTTAAATCTTCCTGAGAAAGAAAAACAACGTGAGCTGATAGAACAGGCGTGACATTTAAAAATAGTAGCCATCCTCTCCAATCTTCACTCCTCTGCTCTCCAGATCAAGGAGCAGCGTGGAATCTGGCTAGTACGCACCAATGGCTACCTAAACTTTGCAGACGGGCAGCTATTAACTACTAGCAAAGGCTGAAACTATGCCCACCTAAAGAACTATATTGGAAAACTTGTTTGATCCTCACATAGAAGACGGCCAACTATTTCCCATTCCTCCCTAGCTTATTTCATTTGGGTTGCATTTCAATGAAATGGAACCCGGGGAGACCATTTCTATCTTAAAAACGCTTGCAACATTGGGGATGGAAATGGGGGAGCCACTCCGTGGTCGACGATCTAAACCAAATTAAGCATTAAGGGAGATGACTAACCTGGCGAAAGGTTGAAGGAGATCAATCGACTTGTTGTTTGCTCTTTGGAGATGTGGATCACACCCCGCAGCAGCAACCAAGCTTTAATTTAGATCCGGCTGGTGGGAAGATAAGGTAAACTCCTCGTTGGTTGCACGAAAGAAACTTATAATAGTATATACTGCTAAGCAAACAAGGTTGACTTGGGCCCAATCATATAGAGATGAGGCAGGCTGTATTGGAGTGGAAGCATAGTTTGAAATAGCCGGCTATAGCGGATCCGCTATAGCCTTTTCAGCAGGGTGTCGTTAAATGGTCGCCTTCATAAATAGCCTGCTATAGCCCGCTTTAACCCGCCCCGCCGCTATTTTCCATAGCCGACTATTTAAAACATTGAGTGGAAGGTGCATGTGAGGCCTGCACGTTTAGTCAATAAGATTATCTCCGATAGAATACGGTTCAAAACTTCCCAGCAGGAAAACTACACCATGTTGAGGATGGAGGTAAGACAACTGTCGCATCAGAAAAAACGAGAACAAGTTTACTCCTTTCATTCAAACAAATTAGAACTACTATAATGATGATGCTTATCTGATTATTGCTGGTTCCTTACTACTATTGAAGCATTATAGATTATAGGAACTCTTTACAAGTTTAATCTTAGTCCTATCTTCAAGTTCGTTGAATTGGTAAGGCATGACAACATCAATTCTCAAACAAAGGCAACATGTTTAGCCACTTGCAAAATACAATGATTTACCTTCCATCAGACCCGGACGCATTAACTTGAATGAATTGCAAAAAACATCGACATTGAAGTCTAGGGTTGCAGAAATCATGATTCTACATTTTTGTGCCAAAAATCACTAATTCTGAGACTAATTTCTTGAAAAAAACACGGTTTGACCATTTTGATGATGATTATGACAGGTGGGTCCCACTCGCCAGGAGCCAGCTTGGCAGAAAAATGCCAACTAGGCATGTTGAGTAGTCACTTTCTTCGACTCTCTCCTCTCTCCCTCTCTCTCTCTCTCTCTCTCTCTCTCTCTCTCTCTAAAAATCACGCCGTCGGCATCCACTCCCTCCATCCACTGTCTTTCCCAGCCGGCAAGGGCCTATGGCCGCCCACCTCGCCCTACCACCTCCCTACCCATAGCTGCACGGGCGCGAGCAGCGGCGGCGGCTGGCCGCTCACCGGAGCAAACAACAGCCACGCCGCCCACGCACGCACCGGTCGCGAGCAGGAGCAAGCCCCAGCCACGCCGACCGTGCATGGGCGCTAGCAGCAGCCGTGCCGGGCGCGCACCGGAGCAAGCAAAGCCACGCCGGTCGCGCACAGGCGCGAGCAGCGGTGCACTTGCGCGAGCAGCAACCAGCACCGAAGTACCGCTGCCATGCTACCCTTCCGCCGTAGTCGACTGGAGCCAGGAGCCTGCGCCGCAAATCCTGTACCATTCACGCCAAGCAGCCGCCCATGAACCTCCTCGCGTCGACCCGCACCGGATCCGAGGGGATCCGGCCAGGAATCGAACCGCCGTCGCTGGTCGCTGTAGCCGGTGATGGGGAGCGCTGGTGAGGCGGCGCGACGGCGCACCACCCCTATCCCCTTCCCCGCCCCCAACCACTTCCCTGCCTCCGCCGGGCTCGGGGGTTCCTCGACATGAATGCGGCGGCCAGGAGGAGTAGGCGTCGGAGGAAGCAGGGGATGACGGGCGCCCACTATAGAGAGAGATAGAGGAGGGGGAGAAGGGATTGAACAGTCAGCACCCATGTGGCAAATATTTCTGCCACATCACTCTGTCCAGCGTGACCCACCTATCATAATCGTCATCGAAGCGGTCAGATCGGGCGACTAGTGTTTTTTGCAAAAAAAAATTAGCCCTGGAATTAATGATTTTTGACACAAAACTGTAGACTTGTGATTTCTGCAACTCTAGCCTTCAATATCGATGTTTTTTGCAATACACTCCATTAATTTCTAACCATGTGACCAACTTGTCGGCGTGGTGGTCGGGGCACACGAATCCGGCACCCCTGTGTGTACTGGATGCAGCAGCGGGGGGTGGACATGTCGAATCATGATGATCTGGGGCGCTGCACCGGACGATGACTAAATCTCCACAGTTGATTCACAAGTCACATTTGCATAATGAATAGAAATATTTTAGTATTATTCGTTCATTTTTCAAAGCTGCAACTTGTTCAAATACAATATAGCTTGGGAGTACGAGTGAGCAGCACATACTCAAATTTCACTTCTCACAACCGGACACCTCAATTAGCACACCTTAAACCACACAAACTCATGCAACTATGTAACGATGCATTACACGTTTCGTCTGGCTACTACATCAGGACATGTCATCAGACTACCAAAAATTAGCATGTTTAACCCACATACTGGGTATGAAGAAGATCATCCACGGCCGCCCTTGCCTTTCCAGGCGCCTTTGCCGTCCTTCTCACGGAAGTAGTGGTCGAAGACGCGGTATGGATCGAGCCGGATCTGCTCATTGTCGGAGTTGTCTGACTCGCTGTTGTACTCCTTCTTCTCCTGGAGGGGCAGTCCGGCTATGGCCCAACCCGCCCGATTCTGCTCTCGGAAGAGGGCGCACGTGTTCCTCCGCTGCAGCTTCATCCCGATGCGGGCGCGGATGGCTTTCTCCTCTGCGGCTGCGCGCACCACCGCATCAGCCACCGCCATGTCGGCAGCGAGTCGGGCCTCGGCGGGATTCATCCTCTCCTTCCACGACGGGCACACCGGGCCCGGTAGGGCTCGTACTTCGATGTACCGGTGATGAGAAAAGTGAGATTGAAGGCTCCCGGGAGGACCGCGATGATCCAGCCTCGGAGGATCCGAGCACAATGGACTCGCACTCCGGCATACCATTAATGGGCTCGCGCTGGAAAGATCCAGCTGTCGGTCGGGCTCTGTCCTCGCGGGAGCGGCGGAGTGCAATGAGGACAACCATTTCCTCCTCCAAACCGCACGGGAAGACACCCCAGTTGATGAATCTGTACCGGTCGTCATCGGATCCACTGCCCGCCATGCCGGAGAAGGACGGAGATTCGTCGGACGGGAGCTTGGGTAGGAGAGAGGAGTGAAGTGGCTATCGTTTGGCCTGGCGAGCAGATGTGGAGGAATATAAGTGGGGTCGTTGATCCAGCGTGGGCCGGGTCCGACTTTGCGGTCGCCCCCAGGCGCCCCCATATGAACCCTACATTTGGGCTGAATATGGGTGGTGTCAGTTAGCCCGAAGGTTTTAGGCGCCCATCTAGACTGCTTTTTGTGATTTTCGTGCTGAACATTTTGATATATTATATGTTTTTTTTCCGACATCGTATGCAAAAGTTATAGCCGTTTCACTTTTTCATAACTTTTTTTGCAAAACATGTCCAAATTTATGTTTTTTAATTTTCCTAACTAGTAGATGTAGTAATATAACTACATCTCGAAGGATTTTATTTTTCGAAGATTTCATCGTTTTCTTTCTTTTTTTCAAAACTGAAATGGCGATAAGGGGGGGGGGGGGGGCGTGTAGACTTTGAGACACGAACCTCTTTAGTCCCGGTTTGAGACACGAACCGGGACTAAAGGGCATCGCACCCTTTAGTCCCGGTTTGGTCTCAAACCGGGACTAAAGGTCTAATCTTTAGTCCCGATTTAAGATACGAACCGGGACTAAAGGGCATTGCACCCTTTAGTCCCGGTTCGTGTCTCAAACCGGGACTAAAAGTTCCATTTGAACCGAGACTAATGCCTTTAGCCGCTCGAACATGACTAATGCTCACATTAGTCCCGACTCGTATTACAACCAGGACTAATGGATATATTAAGTTGTGACCAAAGCCCTGTTTTCTACTAGTGATGGGCTGGCCCGGCCTGGCCCAAATCCCTGTTTTCTACTAGTGCTTGCAGCTCCCATGGCGTTGGCTCCAGCGATGGTCGCCTGTCCAACAACTCCCCAAGATTACCAGGCTTTATGCGGGGAGTGCGAAGATTGTCAAACTAGTAATTCCCTTCTCCCCATAGTAAACTACCTTTTTCCCAGTCAGAATCTCAAGCATCAGCATGCCCAAGCTGTACACGTCGCTTGCCAGTTTCAGAAGGAATGTAACGTGGCACTCAGGGTCAAGGTACCCAAGTGTTCCAGCAGCAATGCATTCCATCCCCTCCTCATCACGCGTCATGTTCCAAGCGACCGACAAGCCAAAGTCTCCCACACGCGGCACCCAACTAGCGTCGAAAACGATGTTAGCCGACTTTATGTCTCGATGGATAATTGGTGGGATGGCATGACAGTGCATGTGCTCGATGGCGCGCGACACGCCAAGGAGCACATCCATGCACATCTTCCAGGACATCGTCACTGGTGACAGCGTGGAGGAGCCATGATCAGAATGGAGGTGGTCAAAGAGCGTGCCATTCTCCATGTATTCATAGACGATCAACCTCTCCCGCTCTTCCGGCTCCTTTCTCCACCTGGTTAGCAGGCCCATTTTTTTTCCTTTGTAGGGTGGTTTGTAGACGCTTGTCCTTGGTCACAGTCACACACGATCCAAGAAGGCAGATGATGTGTTTGTGTCGGAGCCGTGATAGGTTGTCGAGCTCTGTGCTAAAGTCCTTTACAGAGTACTCATGGTAATTGAAGTGCTTGATGGCCACCTCTCGCCCATCGTGAAGCCTGCCCCTGTACACCGTTCCAGAACTACCACAATGGATCTTGGTGTCAAGGGCGAAATTATTGGTGGCGGCCATGATCTCCGCCAATGTAAATTCCTGGGTTCCATGCGGTGGTACCTCCTGAGCAACTTCTGTAGGCTCCTGCAAAAGAGACCATAAATGAACGAGTGAATTGCAAAAAACCACCACATTGAAGTCTAGGTTTGTAGAAAACACTCTTCTATGAATTTCTGCCAGAAAGAACTGATTCTGAGCTTAATCTTTTGTAGAAAACACTAATCGGCCGCTTAGGCTGTTTTAAGCACAATTATGAAAGGTGGGTCCCATATTTGCTGATATGGCGTAACGGTTCAACACAAATGGTGTTAGAAAGTGGTTAGTTTTGAATTTACAAAATAGTCCCTGATATTTTGCATACACACCCTTCATTCATAATAGAAAAAAGCAATCAGCCCCCCAGCTTGCCCATCTCGCCGGGGAAGCACCCGAGCGCCGGCCAACCCCGCACGTGCGGAAGCGATGGCGGCTAGGGTTTAGGATCGACTTGCGATAGATACCATGTTAGAAGAAAGAGAGAGGGATTGGTGGAATTGTTCATTGTATTGCTTGAGCCTCGTGGACATATATATAGGAGTACATGATCTACTTGGAGTACAAGGCAAGCCAGAATATTTCCTAGTCTAAACTATGTTTTCTAATACAATCACATTACTCAACAAACACGAGGCCCAGCTCAAAAAGATGAAATGGAAGCTCAAGTGACTGACTGGTTCATCCAAGGCATTATCCAGCACAGCCGAAGTCCTGAAGTCCTTTTGCCTCCCCGGTCCTTCTGGTGCTAAAAAGGGACGAAGAATGGGGCTTCTGTGTCGATTACCATCATCTCAACGATATCACAATGAAGAACCGCCACCCATTACCTATCAGAGATGAACTTCTTGATGAACCAATTGGGCGGCGTGGTTTACAAGCCTGCATTTGAGGGTGGGATACCACCAGATTTCTTTCCATGTTGGTGCAGGCGAAACAAGGCAAAAGCAGGCCCAACTGCCGATCGACATCAATCCATAGTCACACAACAGACTTCTAAACTACAACAACATATAGCTGGACATCATTATTATTATTTTCTGAAGAAATTGCTTGAACGGAGAGGAAAGAAAGACCCTCAGCCATTCTCCAATCTCAGCACCATGGAACGTTTCACATCTGAAACCATGCTGCATCAATCACTGCTACTCCGTTAACAGCATAATAATCCTTCTTTTCCAGGCTCGTTCGGTATCAAAAGTGCCAACCTTATAATAGACCTAACTCAAGATTAATCTAACATTCTAGCTTTAAAAAAAAACGAGATAACACAAATGTTGGATCGGGCCTCCTACCCTATGAATGGCTTTGAAAGAGAAGCTAAACATAGAAAGTGGACCTGTTGTTGCGCAACTCCAGGCTAAAAACCAAAGTAATTGCGAAAAAAAAGGCTAAAAAGTATGTACAGTGGTGACCATCAGCCGCATATTACGTTCCTTTCCTAAGAAACCGCTTATAGAAGAACATAGCAGGGTGGGTGGTGAAGAAGCAAAATGAAACTACAGTTGGGGTCCATCCCAAGCTCTGTCCCAAACCACCCGTTCAAACAAGCACCTGCAGATTACCGAAAGCGACCATTGCATACGTGCCGTAACAGGATCCTCATCGGGTTACTGAAGCGCTTCACAGCCACCCGCCGCCCGTCGTGGAGCCTGGCGCTTGCCCCGGTCAGTGTAATGCGCCGTTGGAGAGGACGCCTTCAAAGATGGGTGTCGACGCCCTCCTCCAACACCTCAGATTCCTAATCAAGGAAGAGACCATAAAATGAGTAGTGAGCCCTCTTCATCAGTGTATGAACACAGGATTGAATATATTGATGTAAAGAGAGTTCAGTGAGTTTGTAGTGTACCAGATCGGAATAGTAGCTTGCCGATGAGACACCGCTTACACGTGGTGAGTTTGGTAACTCGTCAACTGAACCTGGCTCGTCTCTGCAGATCAACTCGTGCGCCATCTCGAGGTGTGCCACGATATCTGATATGGCTGGTCGGTCCTTCCTGTCCAACTACACACAACATCGTGCAGTCTGCGCTACCTGCTCCAGCGCCTTGAGGTGCCCTGCCGTTGGCTCCGGCACCGGTCGCCTGTCTAGCAACGCCTCAAAATTACCTTCCTCGATTATGGGGACTGCGAAGGAAACCAATCCTGCACTCATCCTCTCATCATCTTGGGAAAATGCCTTTTCCCCTGTTAGAACCTCGAGCATCACCACACCCAGGCTGTACACATCGCACGCCGGTGTCAGACAACCATAGAGGGCGTACTCATTGGCGACGTACCCCATTGTGCCTGCAACGGCGAGAACCAATCCCTCCTCCTCACTCGCCATGTCCCAGACAACCGACAAGCCAAAGTCCATCACACGTGGCGCCCAACCAGCATCGAAACTGATGTTACTCGGCTTGATGTCCCGGTGTATGATCGATGGGTTGGCATGACAGTGCGGGTGCTCAATAGCGCGTGACACGCCGAGGAGCACATTGGCGCGCACCTTCCAGGACATTGTCACCGGCGACAGCGAAGAGGAGCCGGCCTTATAAGGGTGCAGGTGGTCAAAGAGTGTGCCATTCTCCATGTACTCATAGACAATCAACCTCTCTGGCACTTCCGGCTCTTTTCTCCACCTGGTTAGCAGGCCTTTTTTTTTTTCTTTTGCGTTGCGGTTAGCAGGTGCTTGTCCATACTCAGAGTCACACACGATCCAAGGAGGCGGATGATGTGTTTGTGTCTGAGCCGTGATAGGATGGCGACCTCTGTGTTGAAATCTTCTACGGCTCCCCGATAGTTACTGATGGTGTGCTTGATGGCCACCTCTCGCCCATCCTGAAGACTGCCCTTGTACACTGTTCCAAAGCCGCCGCAACCAATCTTATTATCAAGGGCGAAGTTATTGGTGGCAGCCATGATCTCCACCAACGTGAATTCCTGGGTTTCATGCAGCAGTACCTCTTGTGCCACCTCTGTAGACCCCTGAAAAAGAGACCACAAATAAACAGTGACAAATACCGTTCATGACCAACATACATATCAATTTCTGTAATTAGTATTGAGGTTGTACATACCTGCCGATGTGGAAGTGGAGACGGTTCAATACTGGTGGAGTCATTTGGGACAAGGACATTGTAGATCCGTTCGAGTCGGCGCGTGATGCCGCTGTGGCTGATCACGGGAAACACGATGAGGTAGGAGTCGATCTTGCTCTGGACCTCCCTGAATCTTTCGGCCCTCCTGCCGGCCATGACAAACTGGTACGCCGCGCTCCTTCCCTGGCAGGACACGACGAGCTCGTGGGCGTCCCGGAGTGTGTCACCTAGCCCCGCCAGCGGTTGCATTGCCTCCGGCTCCTGCACGTGCGCGCGGAAGCAGCTGGGCGATCATGAGGAGCCGACGCGCGAGCTGCTCGCACTCCGATCTGTTCTGCCGAGCAGTCAGAGCGGCCTGCACGATCATGGAGATTAGCCCGCCGACGTCCGCGCCGACCAGCTGCGCCACCGTCGCCGCCTGACCCAGCCCAGTCCACAGCGCCATGGCAGCCGGATCTCTCTGCACACAAGGTCGAGCCTCGAAAGGATGGCTCCTGTTTGCTGCTCCTTGGTTGCCGTGAAACTTCTGCAGCGGAGATTCAGCAGATGAGTACAGAGACGCAAGGACAGAGGAGAGGAGGCATGCCGGCACACAGCAGCTCACACAGCAAGTGCAAAGCATGCACGCCGGCCGGCAGCACAAACTCAAGCACACAGCAAGCACGCCCGCACACACTCAAACATCCCTCAACTCTTCCCGCCTTCTTCCCCGCCAGGCCGCAGCGCCCTAAACCTCTCCTGTCCAGGTATTGTCCTCATTGTCTGCCCGGATGTAAAGAGACAAAGTGTGAGTCCGGTTATACATGCCCCTAGATCAACACGCTTTGCATATATACAGTAGAAAGATTATCTAATTCGTTAAATAATACTTATTAGAGCTAAAGGCAAAGGTTCTCATTAGTAACTCGCAAAAAAAAGGTTATCATTAGTTGTTCAGTTTATGGCCGGATCGTTCATAAGAAAATCTTGGTAAGATTTAAGCAGCTATTGCAATATGTCAGTGTGTTTCGGCCTACTCGCCTCAATTGATTGTAACGCCACTAACGTTCTCAATCTATCAGAATTTTCATTCTTGTGATTAAGTCACTTTTTAATTTCTAACCGTTAGTGTACCTGAGTTCCATTCATTGCTCGCAAAAGAAAACTGAGGTCCATTCATGTTAATCAGTCGTTGGTAGATGGATCCGCATCTGGCTAGCTCTTTTCGCCTACCGAGGCCGGCCATGTGGTCTCGGCTCTCGAACCACTCGGTCGAGCGACAAACTCACATGCTCCCCACAAGCTCAATGCTCTAAAACGCGTTCCCAAATATTAATTGCCACTAAGATGAGGTTATGGTCGATCGAGGCATCCATATGGTCCACCATCACAACGGGCAGAGAGCCTGTTCATCTCAACACCATTTTAAAGCTGTGATTAGGGGATCTTTCGAGGGGTAATTAAGCTCCATCGCATGCTTCCTCTGGAGGCCTAACGTGCATTTGGTTTGAAATACTGGTTGTAAAGATTGGAGAAGCGTTGAACCCTTTGGTATCGGGCCGCTGTATATATTGATAAGTTGTCGTGGGTTACAAGTTTTGGGAGGTCGCTAGGAATCCTCAAGAGTTCGTACACGAGGAGGAAAGGAGATTACAAAGAGAGAAGGAGCCGGACAGAAGAAGAGATAGATGAGTTTGAAAGATAAACGAATAACTCTATCTAACTATCTAACACTGGTTACTTAAACTCTAGTGTTGTTGGGTCCAAAAGACACATGCATTACTAATCTGCAGACAAAGTTTTGCTGGAGGATTGAAGTTTATCGTGAGTTCGGAACATGAGTTCATGATCCCCTGCCGTGGAACTTGACACTAGTAGAAAAAGGGGCTTTTACCCCGGTTGGTAAGGGCCTTTTGTCCCGGTTTTCGAACCGGGACTAAAGGGTCGTTACTAAAGCCCTAACTCTTTAGTCCCGGTTCTTACATGAACCGGGACAGAAGGTCCTCCACGTGCCTCGTCCAAACATTATAGTGTGGCATGAAACCCTTGTAAAGCAGGTGGATGTGAAGGATTTTCCGGTCAGAGTAAGACTTCATATTCCCACATGTAGGGCATGGACAACACATAAAATCATTCTGCTTGTTTGCCTCAGCCACTTCGAGAAAATCATGCACGCCCTTAATGTACTCGGAGGTGTGTCTGTCACCGTACATCCATTGCCGGTTCATCTGCGTGCATTATATATAATTAAGTGTGTCAAAAACCATTACAGAACATCATGAATAGATAATTAAGTGACCAAATTAATAGAAGTTCATCATCACAATAAACCAAAGTACATACATAGTTCTCATCTAACAACATATATATAGCTCTCCGGAGCATCTAATTAATTAAACCATACATTGAACTATGTAAAACATTTCAATGCGAAAACAAATACGATCATAATCGCAACCACGGTAACAATTGATCCAACGGCATAATGATACCAAGCCTCGGTATGAATGGCATATTTTCTAATCTTTCTAATCTTCAAGCGCACTGCATCCATCTTGATCTTGTGATCATCGACGACATCCGCAACATGTAACTCCAATATCATCTTCTCCTCCTCAAATTTTTTTATTTTTTCCTTCAAGTAATTGTTTTCTTCTTCAACTAAATTTAACCTCTCGACAATAAGGTCGGTTGGAATTTCCGGTTCAACCACCTCCTAGATAAATAAAATCTATGTCACGTTGGTCGGCATATTTGTCATAAATAATAAATGAACCAAATAGTTATAAAAAGATAATATATACCACATCCGAATCATAGACAGGACGAGGGCAGACGGGGGCGGATACCAAAACCATCGCACTATGTAATAAGAAGGTATAATTAAAGTAACAAAATTAGACAAGTATCTATCTAAAGTAAGAATTTTTTTTCTTTCAGAAAGAAGATAAGAACAAGAGGCTCACCACGGTGGTGCTGGCGACGAGATCGGCGCGGGCGATCGACGGCGGTGAAGACGGGGACGGGACGTGACGGACCGCTAAACCTAGACAAATCTCGGGGAAAATGGAGCTCGGAGGTCGAGTTTCGAGAGGAGAAAGATTAACTAGTGTGGCTCAGACATTTCATCGAACACCTCATGTGCATAGGGGGTGAGCTAGAGCACCCAAATGCCCTCCCCTCGCCGGCCAGAAAAAACAGAGCACTGTAGAGTGCTCTGCTGTGGCGATGAGGTATATATAGGAAACACATTGGTCCCGGTTCGTGGCACCAACCGGGACTAAGGGGGGGCATTGGTCCCGGTTGGTGCCACGAACGGTACGCATGCTCCCGTTTAGTCCCGGTTGGTGGCACCAACCGGGACCAAAGGCCTTGTGCTGCCCCGCGTCAAAATTTTAGTCCCACCTCGCTAGTTGAGAGAGCTCGAGAGTGGTTTATAAGCGCTGCTGCGCCCACCCTCTCGGGCTCCTCTCAACTGCAGGCTTCCGGGCCTAACCCTTCTCTTTGCCTGTGGGGCCTATTGGGCCTTCTGCGGGCCTGAATCCTGGCCCATGGATGGGTTTCAAGTCGTATTCAGGCCGTGGTGGCCCAGTAGGTGACATAATTTTTTTCCCTGTTTTTTGTTTTCTCTTTTGCTTTATTTATTTTGTTTTGTTTCTACTTACAACAAAAAACTTATTTATTTTATTCCATTTTGTTTCTAATTACTTATGTATTTTACTTTATTTCTTTTGCTTTATTTATTTTATTAAGGTTTATTTATTTTATTTACTATAGTTTATTTTATTTAATTTTATTAAGGTTTATTTATTTTTATTTAGTTTATTAAGGTTTATTTATTTTATTTACTATAAAAAAAATGAACATAGATGCGCCTATAGAGAAAATTCAACCTAAATTCATAATAAATTTCTATGAAATTCAAAGAAATTTACTCTGGATTTAGGTCAAATTCCCTGTATAAGGGCATCTATTTTCACTTTGGGAGGAGCTCAACAAGGCAGAGAGGGACGGGCTTATAAACTGGTGTGAGCGCCCTTCGGTTGGCGAGGTGGGACTAAATTCTGACCGCAACTAGGACCAACCCTTTAGTCTCGGTTTGTGGTATGAACCGGGACTAAAGGGTGAGCCTCTGGTCCCGGTTCAAGCCACCAACCGGGACCAATGGTGGTTGGCCAGGAGCGAGGCCCATTGGTCCCGGTTTGTCCCACCAACCGGGACCAAAGGGGCCGGACGAACCAGGACCAATGCCCCCACGAGGCCCGGCAGGCCCCTGGCCGCACGAACCGGGACCAATGCTCACATTAGTCCCGGTTCGTGACTGAACCGGGACTAATGTGAATATTGCCCTGTGACCAAAGCCCAGTTTTCTACTAGTGCGATCAGGAGAACCTCGCTTGGTTCTGAAGTCTGAACTGATGAACTTTGCTGCGCACCTAGGACTGGAGAAGAGAACTTATCTTTCGACACCTAGGAACGCTGTGTTCGAGGAAGATGAAAACGTAATTGACAAAATGTTCATGCAAAAGCAAAACTCATATACTATCCACGAGTTTATCTTGTCCTTTCCAAAAAAATCTTGTTCGTTTCCACTAGCTATATCACATGCTCGACACTTGACACAATCCCCAACGACCCAGAACGTGCATGCAGGAAATGTTGCCGGGTGGGTTTTGTTGAGGCAACCCACATGTTCTCAATAATCAAGCGGAATGCCGGAAAAGGCCCCAAGATGGGATCTCACAAGAACAGAAGCTTGCGGCGGCGGAAAAGTATTTTTGGTGTGCCCTCTGGTATAGGGGGGATATTTGAGGATTTATAGTGCAAAGATTAGGGCTGGAGGGTCTACGAGGGGCCCATAAGCCAGGGGGCGCCCCCCCACAGCTTGTGACCTCCTCATAGGTCTTCTGGCCTCCTCTCCAAGTCTCGTGGGTTTCTTCTGGTCCATGAAAAATCACCATAAAGTTTTATATAATCAAGGATAAAACAGAAACTGGCACTGGGTTGTAGGTTAATAGGTTAGTCCCAAAAATAATATAAAATAGCATATTAATGCATATAAAACATCCAAAACAGATAATATAATAGCATGAAAGAATAAAAATTATACATACGTTGGAGACGTATCAAGCAACCCCAAAGCCGACCATCTGGTAGGAAGTGACCGAGATATTCTCATGGTTTGAGGAACTAAAACATATGCTAACATTCTGTGTTGTAATAGATGATTTCAGATGATATAATCATAAAGTAAAGCAGACAAGAATTGGGTCAATTCAATATGATCGTTCTTCTAACGTCTACCCTCAATGTTGTTTTAGCACTATCTATATACTTAACGATATTTTAAGATCCGGAAAACGTGATCATCAACAACACTTGAGCCAGTCTTAGAGGCGAGACCGGGAACCTATTGTTACCATTTATTACTTCACACATGCATAAGAGTTTTCCACTGAATCGCATATTCCAGGACCATAGCAGTTATAGCATGAAATATAAACTCTTAATTATGAATAGTTGAACTATAATAGTACAATATTATTGTCTCTAGGGGATATTTGGAACACTGGTGTCGACCGAGGCCGCTCGCACCCTAATTGCCGCACGGCTCTGGCCCCAAGCTCGCCGCCGGCCACCACCACAACCTCGTCGTCGACACAATTTCCTTCGGGCCAACCACCCCTCCCACCTCGGCGCCCACAACCCCAAGGTGAGCTAACTATGTATAGCCCCCCCCCCCCCCCGCCCCCCTTTTCCATTTATCTCAATATTTTTCTACATATGAAAAATCAATATATACATATGTCATGACATGATGGATATGGATAATATATATGCATCTATGGATTGTATGAAAAGTTTGGATAATTTTCCGCAAAAAAAGAATATCTTTTGATGGATATATATAGATTATATATAGATTTTATATATATGGACGTTTATGGATATATGTTTTTATTTCTTGTTTGTAAATGAATGCAATGCATGTATACTTTGAGAGAATACGTATAAAATTTTATATATGCATCAATGGATTGAATGCAATATGCACCATGTATGTTTATGAATATGATTGTTATATTTTGTTAATGTGTGGATCGATATGCGTGAAAATATTTGAAAATGCTTTATTTTTTGGTGATCGATGATTAATGACATGTGGTGTGCCAAGTATGCATGTCAAAATGCATCTTATAAATGCTAGTTTTGTTTACGTGTGCTTGATGGTGGTGTGCCAAATATGCATGTCAAACAGGATATGACGGCGTGCCAATTATGCATGTAGGAGTGCGCGGAAAAGTTTTCAAGTGGGTCATTGTTCAATATCGATCTGCTCTTTGAGGGCTTCCAACATTCAGGTAACAATCTCTCTCTCTCTCTCTCTCTCTCTCTCTCTCTCTCTCTCTCTCTCTCTCTCTCTCTCTTATTCTCTCTATCTCATATTCACTCGGGTGCAGAATAAGTTATTCTTCACCCGGGGTAATCTTACGATCGCTACCTAAATAAATTACGTTTAGAATATAAATAGTTACATGCATATTGATTCAATATGTAAAATTTGGTGTAAAAAACAAAAATATAGGTTATAAGACCAGAAAAATAACATTTTATGTATGTTTTACACTAAGTTTTTACATTCGTAATTTCACGTAACATAAAATATTTTTTACAGTGAGTACATATTTTCTTGCGTTCTCTTTTTATGTATGAAATAAGGCAAAATTTAGGAAACGTAAAAATACGGTGCATTGATGTCAAAATAGAGAAGGGTGAAGAATTATATATATATATATATATATATATATATATATATATATATATATATATATATCATCACCCAGGGTGCAGAATAAGTTATTCTTCACCTGAGGTAATCTTACGATCACTTCATAATTAAATTACATTTGGAATTCAAATAGTTACATTCCCTTTGATTCACTACGTAAAATTTGGTATAAGAAACTAAAAATATAGGTCATAAGACAAGAAAATTTGGAGTTCATGTATATTTTACACTACGTTTTTACGTTTGTAATTTTACATAACATAAAATATTTTTTACGGCGATTATATATTTTCTTACGGTCTCTTTTTACGTCAGAAATAAGACAAAACTTACGGAACGTAAAATTACGGTGCATTGGTGGTAAAATAGAGGGGGGTGAAGAATAACTATTCCTCACCCAGGGTGACGAATAGTCCCCTATTTGCATAAAGTTGTAATCATTTATGTTTAAATTTTAGTGCTTTTAATTACAATTTATATAATGTGTTTGTTTTGTGTTTGTTGCACAGATTGTCCCATGCAATGCTAGGCTAGAGTTCAATGAATTAACGGAAGAGAGTGTGCCATTTGTGTGTCTTTGGGTCACTTACATCATTGAACTGTAGAAAGGACTGATAAGGACCCGTATGGGAGGCGAAGGATGGGTTCTGTTCATTACACATAACGGTCTAACCGGTGGAGAGATGACATGTTTTTCCTTGACTGGACTAGTTCCCACAATGCATGTTGTCTATCTCGCCGATTCAAACGATGATGACCCACTTCAATCTTACGTCTTCAACAGAAGAATCGGGCTCAACCATGATGAGACTGGCCACCTCCTTGACATACAACAATGCATGTTGTTCATCTTTGCCAAGTGCCTACGACAAGTACTCGGCAAAGTTTCCGCCACATGGCACCCGCCATCTCCGTCCGGTGCGTCAAGTGTCTTTTTTTTTTGCCGAGTCCCCGTGTTTTGGTTCTCGGCAAACCTAGCTTTGCCGGCAGGATTCGGGCCGAGTACCTTGGGCCGAGAACAATACTGGGCAAAGGCATCGCTGAGTGGGAAACGGCTTTCGCCGAGTATTTTCGGCACTAGGTAAAGTTGTAAATTCCAGTAGTGATTGGTGGTGTTGATGATTTTCAATCACGTTGGCTTAATTTACAGTAGAAACCGATGAACTCTGATTATTCTTCCAACTCTAGTGGGTGCGAGATTGTATCGCGAATGGTTGTATGTATCTCCAAGTAACATGCATTAACTCATTAGTCATCACACGCATGAGAAAGTTATTGGAACTATTGTTGTACTCTAAACTAATTCATCAATCTTATCCTGTCAACGGCTTGTAGTTCATGGGATGCAGAAGCAAGTGGCACTTGGCAGGAAGTTGGGCGTATGAGTATCCTAATGGAGAAATGAGCACACATTCTGCTCTGTGAGTCCTTTTATTTTTTTGTAAGTACCAATTTCTGCTGTTTGCATATTTTCATATATTGTGAATCACACGGTCCATCACTTTCTTTTCTACCAACACTGTCCATCAAAATCAAAACAATCTTGATAGCCCAAATTCTGGAGTGCTGGAAATTAAATGGAGTAAGAACAAATTATCCGTGAGTTAATTGTTTCCTCTACAGTTTATGAATGCGAAGAAGGTTGCATGGAGTGAAAACTTATGTGCAAAGTTAGGCCAAAAGTATATGCAAAGTTTATATTATCGAATTGTTGCAGTCTCAATAAAGGGAACAAATCGAGCTGCAAAGGAAGTAGGATAGATCAGTTACAAAAAAAATAATACAAACTCCCAAAGACCATGATGACCCCTCCCCCCCCCCAACTGTATGAATTTTAGTTAAGGATGTAACCCTGCTTTCTATTGAATAAAGAGGTTCTTTAGGAGGTCCATAAAAAAGTAACTCACAAAGGCCTGCATATCCCACGTCCTTCTGCTGAAACCATGTCCATGGCACTGCATATTTATCTTCAGAGCGAACACACTTTCAGATAAGTGACATATACAGCTAGAACTAAGACTGGAGACCAAACAAGTTAAATGCTTGTCTAGTCAGGTCGAGTTGAACATAAACGCCACTCACAAGGAGCAACTATGTACGGAGGTTCAAAGCCCTGTGGTACAATTAAAGCTAACGCAAATTAGATATGCATCGATCATGCTATAGAATTGTTAAGCAGTTAACAAAGTTATATATTAAAAAAAGCATACCAGGAAGATAGAAGAATCAGATATTGTTGTGACAATCTCCTTTGCTAATCTACAGCTCATCCTGAATGTCGTGCATTGATAGCTGGAACAGAAAAGATTGCTGATTACATCTTGGTTGATTTGTAATCTCTCCGTTGATTTAAATCTGTTGCTTTCAACATGGAGTAATGGACACGATCTCCAACATGCAAGTTCATTAGCAATTTAAGTTTTAGTGGACATATTCAATTCCACCCATCTACATACGAAGTATATAATCTAAACATTTTGTAAGGCATCGGTGGAAAAAGTTTTAAAGCTGACTTTGCATTTCACAAGATACCAGTGGTGAAAGTTTGAGTCCAGAAGTACATTTTTTTCAGAACCATTGGGAGTAAGTACTAAGTTATTTTTAACTTCAGTAGTTATGCAACATGGAGTTGACTTCATGCAGACTAAAGGTAAATCAATACAAGTTCACAAAAAAGCCGAAAAAGTGAATAAACGGCTGTGTGCATCACTTGATGCAGAGGCCGGGGGTAATCCTCCTTTTGGAAAAAAAGGACTAAAGGTAGATACACGAGTTGCCAATTTCAGTTTATTCAGAAATTCTTCATTCTCACGCGTAAAAGGTGAATACTACAAAATCATTTAGACCTTTTTTTTGATGAGTTCTAGCCAAAATGTCCTAGCTACTCTGTTGAGCAGTACCCTAGTTACATTAGACTGAAGAAAATTTTATTCGAATGGAGTATAAATTAAGTGCCGTACAAGGTATGCATTAATTAAACACCTACCTTCTTCTTTCAATATAAACTAGTATTTGGAAGAAGTTGTATTATTACTAACTTATGGTAGCAAATAAATATACGAAGTACATTTTATGTATCCAATACCTGATAGTATAACATACATGGGCTACAGGTGATGTTACCTCGTTAATAATGTACCAATCCATACTTTCCAACCCTTGAAGCATATCAATAATTTTCTTCACCGTAGGCCTTTTTGTCCGCTCAGAATTTACGCAAATTAGACCAATCTGAATGCAGGTTTTTATTTGTTGGCAGTCTGCTTCCAGAGATGTATATCCTGGATCTTTTTCCAACCTATTTCTCCATATTTGAACTTCCTGTGAAATTCAACACATTGTGGATACATTACTATGCAATGGTATTGTTATATAATGTTCTGCAAATGGATCTTTTCATCTTGAAAGTTCAAAATCATTTGTATTACTCGCTTGATGAAGTCCTTGGAAGACCTTCTGATATCATGTGGGTACGGGTACTCCCTATGCCCCGTAATTACCTCCATGATTATGACACCCAAACCGAATATGTCTGCCATAGGTGTTATTACACCTCGTAGCAGGTATTCTGGTGCCATGTAACCACTGCAACGTAAAATGAGTTGGTGAATATGAACTGACTGTCAAGAGAAAAGTAAAGAAACCATTTCCATCGTTACCAAAGGGAGATAAATAAATGAGGGGGTTCACTTACAGTGTTCCACTAGCGACTTTAGTCTGCATAGTTTTTTCATCACACAGTCTTGAAAGACCAAAGTCAGTAATTTTTGGTACAAAATTTTCATCCAGCAATATGTTCGCAGGTTTTAGATCCAAATGAATAATGGGGACATTAGATCCCTCGTGAAGGTACATGAGACCAAAGGAAATGCCCTCAATTATTTTGCAACATGTGTGCCAATCAAGTACAGAAGACATGCCTGCAACCATATACATATACAAATTAAAGAAGATCATTCAACAGATGTTGTCTCAAATATCTTGTTTCTCTATGAAAATACAAGGGCAACTTCATTCTTCGTATACTCTCCTTTTTATTCATATATAAGAACAACAATTTTTAGTAACTAATAACGTGAAAGTGAATGGTGCCCATGGTGGCATGTAACCAGCGACTATGAGCTATCAGACCCATGAAAGTATAAATGGATGGAGATGGATCATCATAAATTACATACTTAAAGGATGCAGATTAATCTTACAGACCTGATGGTACCGGGATGGACATGTCTATATGCGCTTCTTAGTCTTGTAATGGCCCATAGTGATTTCAAGTTGGGAGAGGTGCGGCAGAAGCCGTGAACCTAACAAATGATATGTAGCTCATTTAGTGGTCCCGGCCATTTTTGGGAAGTGCTCCTGAGCGCTTTATGGTTTAGGAAGCTTCTGGGTGGTCTATTTTTTTACTCCCTCCGTCTCATAATGTAAGACGTTTTCTGACACTACGGAGGGAGTACTTTTTTGTGTTTTGCAACGGGCTTTTCTAGTTTTCTAATCTGCTCTTATCTTCTATCTTTCCATTTATATTTCCATTTTTTTTCTTTTTTGCTGTCGCTGAACTTTGCAGACATTCTTTCATCCTGTGAATTTTATTCAAATTTGTGAACTATTTTAGAATTGGTGAATTTTTTTCCGTTTGTGAACATTTTTTGAGTTCACAAACATTTTTGGAATCCATGAACATTTTTTTGCAATTTTATGACAATTTTGAATTCACAATTTTTTTTCCTAATCCATGAACATTGTTTTGAATTCTGAAACATTTTTTGAATTCATGATTTTCTAAATTCATGATCATTTTTCAAAGTTCAAACCATACATAGTGGAAAAAAGTACAGGAAAAAAAAACCGTACTAGGCTGTTGGAGCTACCCATCGAGTTGTAGCTGGTAGGATTGGGCGTTCGGTTTTTATGGTTAATACGGTTTGGCTTATTCGGATTTCTATAATTTTGGTTTTGAGGAAACGACAACCGAAATAATTACACAAAATTTAGACACCGAACCATATTAAGCAAAATATATCGGTTCGGTTTGTTCGGTTAACCCAAAAACCAAATTTATGTCCACCCATCAGTTTAAGTGTCATGACTAATGAATATCAGGGTGTGCATTGTTCCTCAATGCACAAAATAACTAGTTTCATGAGGCGTGCATACAGTGACGGAGCCAGCTTCAGAAGAATGGGTGTACAGAGTTACATATTAGTGTTATCTAGTTTCAGAGATATGGACTTTGTTTTTAGAACGTATCAAGAGATTAGAACTTGAAGAAGCCAGCGAAGTAATACTGCTTAGCGGCCGGCAGGCCGGATGTCGCGGCAACCATATATCAGTGTTTGTAACGCAAATATTAGTTAAATACGACTGTGGAGAAGCTATTGGCTTGGGCCGATGGGCAAAGTGGCGTGCTGGCTGCTGAGTTTGCACTCACGGGAAAGAACCCACTTACGGACTTATCGGTTTGTTCCGTGAACTAGTAAATGAGCACGTGCAATGCACGTTCATATTAGGAAAAAATTAACTGCATGTTGATATTAGGTAGGATATCAATTGCATGTTAATTATAAGATTAATATAGGAGAGAAGTCCACATTTCAATCTCGAACTAACCACCCGGTTTACTTTACAACCCTGAACTTTGAAACCAGTCAAATTACACCCCGAACTAACCACAAGATCCAATACTCAACCCTGGTCTTGGTTTTGCTTTGGTCAAGCGGTTTTGACCGCAGTCGATGCTGACTGTGGGCTGCACCACATCAGCAGCTAGGGCTGGGAGGAGAAAAAAACGCTTGTTCTCTGGTTCGTTCTATGCGACAACAAGCACCACCTTGCCCGCCGGCCCTGCCGCCCTGCCTTCATCCGCCGCAGCGAAAGGTGACCCTGGCGGTGCACCTCCGCCACCATCTCTCCTGCCCCCGATTTTATCAATCTTCCCTCACCCATCGCACCTTGTAGCACCAACAAACAACAGCAGCTAGCAATTAGCGGCGGCATCGGGCAGCCATTAGAAGATGTGCAACACGCAAACAGGAGAGGAGAGGGGCCCGCGAGGGGCAAGGAGGAACTCGCCGGCTGGGAGAAGAGGCGATCGTGGCCAGGGAGAGGAGGGCTCATCGCTCCCGCGATTGGGGCATCAGCTACCAGCGCAGATGTCGCCACAGAGCTCTAGCAGCAGGTGACGGTGGCGCTGCTCGGGTGGCGGCGCTGCTCGGGATGAATATGACAAGGCGATGCACGAGGTGGCTGGAGCTGGCCCGGCGGTGTTCATCGGCCGCGTCCAGCGACAGACGGTGGTGCATGGGGCGGCGGCTGTCGGCCATTGTGCTGCACGTAATCCGAGGTGCGGAGGTTGAGGAGGCACTGGCGGCGAGATGTGGGAGACAGCCGTTGGTGTTCTGCGGTGTCCGGCGACATGGCGACATGCCATGGGTGCGGCCAGAGCCGAGGCGGGCGGCGCCCGCTTGAGCTCTCTCTCTCTCTCTCTGGCGCGTCGTGGGGCATCGAGAGGAGACGAGGGGGTTATCAAAAAAAGAATTATATAAAAAAAGAGGAGGCGAGGGCAGTGGATGGGATTACAGGTGGGCTGTCGTTCTTTTTTTCATGAGAACAGGTGGGCTACTGTCGCGAGAGAACAAGCCAGAGTAATAACAAGCCCTTGTTTTTAATTTTAACTCATCCCACCCCTAGCAATGCACTGCATTCAAAACCGCTTGACTGAAGTGAAACCAAAACCAGGGTTGAGTTTTGGACCTTATGGTTAGTTTGGGGTGTATTTCGACTGGATTCGAAGTTCTGGGTTGTAAATTAAACCGCGTGGTTAGTTCGAGGTTGAAATGTGGACTTCTCTCTTAATATAGGCATTGATATTTGGTATGGTATCAATTGCACGCTCAACATATTGAGAGCTCACCATTGGAGCAATTTAGGTCGTTGTATTGACATGGTTTGATGACTGAGATTAATTGGATCTGCCCCTTTAGGCTTTTTTATATTGGTATAGATATAGATATGGTTTGTCAGAGGTGGAAACCAAACGCAACACAGAACACCGAATAGTGATCGACTTTCACACCAAATTGTACAAACGAACGCCGAATAAACTGAAAAAATCAGTTAATACTGTTCGATTTGGTTCGGTTTTTCGGGTTCAAAATGCCCACCCCAGCCTGTAGGCATTGATCGGTTGGTATTTTCCGACCTACAACACATCCAGCCATTGTATATGATGGTACCGGGATTTGTACAGAGAGCGGCGTCACATATTTTGAAAAGGAAAAAAATACTATTCATAAGTTTCAATAAATAATTACTCTTGCAAATATATTTTCTCTTGTTTTCCTCTCCTAACCCTAGGTGTCAAGGACAAACTCTCCCCTTCAGACTTCACCGGCGAGTTTGTGGATTCACCTCCCCTGTGCCTGTCGCTCCTGCGGCTGGTGGCGGAGGGGAATCCCGAGGCCTTCGCACCAGTTAGTGCGGTGCCTGTGCGGATGACGGCGGTTCTTCTTCGAGATTGTCTTCTGAAATTCGATCCTCCTCGAGTTCGTCCGTCTAGATGTAGTCGACTGAGCTCCGGCGTAGATTCATGTCGTCTTCTTAGGGCAGTGACGTTAGTGTTTCTCTTCATGTGGCGAGATTTGTTGTTAGATACTTCACATCGATGGAAGGGTCGACGGCGACGACTGCGGCTCTAGGGTGCCAGTCCTTAGGGGAACGTGCACAAAGACTTCCCGGCGGTCATCGACAAGGTCAAGCTGGCTCCGGCAAGGAAGTGACGACATCGGCGTGTTGGCGGCTCGTTCTGGCGGCAGTAGTGGTGGTTTGGTGGTCTCGGAATCTTGATATAATTTTTAAAACATTTGAGATGCTTTGTACTTCCAGTAAGCTTTTATAATATAGGTCTGGTCCTTTTTGCAAAAAAAAATGGTTAATCTCATTTGCATGGATATTTATAGATGTTGTTTACATGTATGTGGTTTGTAGCCTACGAAAAAAAGTCAAAATCTTGGCCCAAAAACAATAAAAGGAAGCCCCATTTTTATACACATATCTGTCGTTCTTATGTACACCACATACCAAAATGTATATTGCTGAAGATTTGTACGCACACACTACACATTTATATGCATATGCACACTTTTTTCAGAATTTTCTAAGGTATATAAACCAAGTTTCCGGCTAACAAAAATAAAGAGCTTTGTGGAGACCGGTCTCGAGAACACATTGTTGGATTTTTACATCGATATATAAGTGGCCTTTATTACGCTCCTATATTACATCTCTCTCTTTTCACCACAGATGAGGAATCAACGGTTTAATGTCACGGGGCACACTGTCCTCCAAAGTACCCAATCCTGACTCAACATGAAACATAGAGAAACGAGAACTATTCCATATATAAATGTCATACCTGATATGTAATTGTCAAGACTTCCATTGGGCATATATTCCAAGCAAAGCAAATGTTTCGTGTCTTGAGCAAAAACGAATTTATCTTCGTAAGGCCGATATATAAGTTCTGTTTCATAGCAGTAGCCCAATAGTCGCACTATATTTGGGTGATTCAGTGTCATAAGAAGATCACCCTCATTCTCAAATTGCTTCTGTGACTTCAGCGTTGACAGCACAAGCTTCTTCACTGCAACCATATTCCCATTTCGCAGCACGCCCTGCATAAAGTATCTTATTTATATGATATACTGTATATGGTTTTGCGGATCAATTATGGATACATATTTGAAGAAAAAATATATTCCTTAACTTTATACCTTATATACCACACCAAAACCACCACTACCAAGTCTGCGGGCATCAGAGAAATTGTCTGTGATGTCTTTCAAATGTTGTAACTGTAGGTGGTATGGATTGGATCCCATCTGCATAAAAAGCTTCTTGGGTTCATGAGGGATTGTGTTTATATATACCATTTACATAAAAAAGAAATAATCCCTTTCGCCCAAATTAATTGACACAGACTTTCTACCAAGGGACCTGATTGCTATTTGTATTTTTATTGAGGTGCTTTGTACCATTGTTTCATGATATTATATTCTGGAGCCCTTTTCGCAAAAAAAAACAATTCTGCGACAACTAATATGGATCGGAGGAGTAGTATATTATTCTGTAAATATTTGAACAACTTCAAATTATATGGAATGTTTCTTTGAAAACAGAGATTGATTCCTATAAAGAGAATTTTTCATCCTTTCAGTCAGAGCAAAGAGAATTTTTCATCCTTTGCAATTTTAATAATATAATTATTTTTCCCACAATATGTTGGTTGTTGCATGATATTACTTCCATCAGTCAGAGCAAAGATTATTCATTCATATTCTGGGATTTAATTTTTGGGGTTGGAGGTATTCTGGGATTTGGATTATTGATTATGTGGATCGCTGAGAACCTTAAAATCAGAAGAGAATCGTCTGCTCAACTCTAGTTCGACTTAGCAAGACCGGAAGACATTAACGAAACGACAACATGGAATGGCAAATAAGCAAAACACGTGCATTCTACTGATGGCATCGAAGCAAGATGTGCTTGTTTAGCGCCATGTATATACCAAACTGAAAGGTTTTCGTCGGTTTGAATGGCCATCTGATAATAGGCTTGGTGTTTTGTCATCTCGTTTTGTTTTCACCGGTTCTGGCAATTTTTAACTTCCTCTATTTTTGATCTTCGAGTGAACTTGTACTTCAACACAGATGTCTTGAATATTTCGTTTAATAATATGGCTGCATGCATCATTTTGATGCAGAGGCCGGGGGTATTGCTCCTTTTTTAAAAAAAATATAGAAAACCGAAAGTTTTTGGATGGGAAATAAGCAATTTTCTCGTACTGGTACAAATCCGCGACCCCATACTGCCTGACAATGAATCTGCTGATAAGAACAAAAATGGAACTTTCATTCACTACATCAGGACACGAGCTAGCTGTTAAGATTAGCATACGCAGCTATGGTATAGGACTGCAAATCGAGGCCTTTTACGGTACACCAAAATATTTTAAGCCGCCGGTTCATTATTCACCATAATTCAGGTAGTATATTCAGATGACATGGGCACTTTTGGCAGTTCATTATTGTAAATCGAGCGGCAGCGAGAGGGAGGCCGATGGTGCTGCCATTCATGCCGCTGGCATGGTGGTGTGGGGCCGCAATAGGTTGGGGATGACACGGTGGGTGGGCTGCCGTGGGCGCGGGCCTGGACGGGAGGGTGCGCGAGAACGGGTTGCTCTCCTTCGGTCACGCAGTCACGCTGCCGGGCACGTCGCCGCTGCAGAAGCGTGAGAACATGGTGCTGGTTCGCGCCGCTTTCGTTTCTCATGATTCCTGGTTGATAAGGTGCTAGCTTGCTTAAGCTAGGTTTCAGAATTGACGGCCAAACATCAGGAGCTATATTCTTACGCAGTGTGGTTGGGTGAGCAGTTTTTCGTAGTGCTACAGTTTTGCATGGCAAAGCTCCCGAATTCCAAGTATCTTATTTGTTGGTGTTGATGGAGTCGGCGAGCAGCAGCCGGTGTCGTCGTTGCTTCGTCTACCTTCGGCGACGGCTCAACAGGATGACCGGGCCTGCCTGCGCTTGTCGGCAGCGCAACTTGAGACTGTCCCATGGGAGATGAGGGCGTACAACGGCAATCGATTAATTCTGTTTCCCTGCTCGATTGATCGTAGGCCCTAAATAGATCGTTTGACGGCGAGAGTCAAAGCACAGACGAACATTAGCAAATGACCAAGCTATCCTCGGACCAATCTTTGAGTGGAACAATATCAGTCGTTGGATCAACTTAATACTACCTCTTAAATTCGGTCGTATGATGTACCGTAAAAAATCTCCTGCAAATCACATGGCTCAGCCAGCCATGCCGTAACATAGGCGACCAATAGCAGGCAGGGCCGTTCATCTACTGCGATTAATCGTGGACTAGTATAATGGCATACCATGAAGTAGTCATACAATTGATAATAAAATAAATTGGTACTCCCTCCGTTCCATAATATAATATTATGGGACGGAGGGAGTACAAAGTAAGCTAATAATTACTAGAGGTTACAAAGGCCTCCAAAGATGTTTGTGGTTAATCACCATGCAATTATTTTGGCTGATGATGATCGATGTGATGTACATACCTGGAGAATTGAGTCTTTGGACTCATCAGGAGGTTGTGATGTTATTCTTTTAATGTCAGCTTCTAGTTCCTCCAGTTCACGGACAATATGCTCTATACAGGGCCTTCTTTTCCTGTCCACATCCACACATCTTAATGCTATCGTAATACATGTACGCACTCGTAGGATGTCTATGTCTTGTGATGGATACTCGGATGTTGTGTGCATCCTTCCCTTCCAGTTTTCGCTTACCTGCATGCAAAATTTGGACAATTAATCTCCCGTATAATGACAGTGCACCAAGATAATGTGCAAAAATAAACAAGTAGAATTGGGAGAAGTCGTATATGCTCATGGAATATATAGATGTTTTTTCTCACGAGCTCAATAAACTTTGTGGGACTGGGAGACACTTGAACATAACGGCGGTAGCCCATGTTTCCTGCCATCACTGCTATGATGGTGCTCCCCAAACTGAATACGTCAAACTTGTTTGATACAATACATTTGTCTATGTATTCCGGTGGCATGTAACCGCTGCATGATATCATAATAAGCATAACATATTGACACGGTTAGTGCAAACACAAATAAAATTTGGTTTAAAAACATCACAAGAACAAACAGCCCACTTAAACCATGCATGATAAATGTCAACTTACAATGTTCCTCTCATCGTCTCTGTTTGATACTCTTCTTCTGTTGAAGCAACACATGTCGCCAAACCAAAATATGTAATTTTGGGTGTCATGTTGTTATCCAGCAATATATGAGAAGGCTTTAAGTCCAGATGGAAAATTGGTTTTTCCTGTCCATTGTGAAGGTGATTTAAGCCCTCACATGTCCCTTGAATGATTTTATAACATGTGGTCCAATCAAGTACACTAGATTCATCTGCCATTACAAGGAAAAGAAAAACAGAAAAATGTGTGGACGCCTCAGAACCATTCATCTTTGAAATGCAAACTAGTAGTACTAGTAATACATACCAAATTGTTGGTCATGATATAATTACCTCCAATATGCTTCTCGAGGCTTCCCCCCTGCATATACTCGAAGCAGAGAAGTCGCTCCTGTATGCTCGCTAGGACAAGTTCCCCTTCGTATTCCATGCATTTCTTGTGTGTATCATGGCAGTAGCCAATTAACCGTATGATATTTTTGTGTCGGATCTTGTTCAATTTGCGGAGTTCATTGCGGAAATCCTTATCATCAAGTCCTTGCATAGAATGAAGCCGCTTCACGGCAATCTCTTCCCCATTAAGCACCGCCTTTTAAGATCACTTGTTAGCACGACTGAGCTAGCCAGTGGTGGTATATATATTTTTATTATTGCCAAACTTGAGATATAAAAAATAGAACAGTCAGTGTCATACTACCTTGTAAACATCTCCACGCCCGCCCCTGCCTACTATTTGATCCTCTGAGAAGTTGTTTGTAATGGCTTCAAGCTGATGGAGTCTAAAACACGTACTGTCCATCTCCCCAACCACGCTTAACCGATACGATGATCTTAAATCTTCCTGAGAAAGGAAAACAGCCTGAGCTGATAGAACAGGCGTCACATTATAACATAGTAACCATCCTCTCCAATCTCCATTCCTCTGCTCTCCAGATCAAGGAGCAGCGTGGAATATGGCTAGCATGCACCAATGGCTGCCTAAACTTTGCAGACGGGCAGCTATTAACTTCTTAGGGCATCTTTAAAGCTGACCCGCAAACCACCCGCATTCGTCCGAACCCCGTGAGCCCTCTAACGCCGACATGTATTGGTTCGCGGGGCGGTCCGGACACGATTTCTCCCGTAAACCGAAGACAAAAGTAGGGAAGGTTTGCGGGAGTCTGGATCGATCCTAAACCCGTTTCTGACCGACCTGGCCCACCACAAACCGCTCCCCCCTCATGCGCATTTCGGTCAGCGCCGCTACAGAGCGTTAGTGCCCGCATTCATGCCCGGCCAGAGCGGACGCGACCCCTCACTAGCGCCAGCATTGAAGCGGCGCACTGGTCGAGAGAGCGCTACCCGCGCCTCTTCCCGATGCAGGCCACTACTGCACGTTCAAATGACACGACGGCCGCCCGTCCGTCCGTCTGCCGCCCGCATTGATGGCATGCGGTTGCCGAGGCATCTTCTCCGGCGCCACACGTCTGTCCCTCGGTCGTCCACCATTGCTATAAAAGCCGGTACTCCGTCCATAGCCGCTGTCATCCACCTCCGATCCCTCTTCACACCACTCCCACCATGGACCCCTCCCCCGCCAAAGCTCTCCGGGACGGGCTAACGTCGGACCAGAAGATGGAGATGGCCGCAATTGCTTGCGGGCGGCTGGCCTGCAGGCAACCAGAGGACGATGACGACCTAATGGCCACCGCCGCCGATGACCCGACGCCGCCCTCATCCTCCGCGACACCCTCCTCCTCCTCCGTGCCACTCTCGCCGGTGCATTGCACTTTAACCATCGGCGAGCCCCATGCCCATTACATGGACATGGTGCGGGAGGAGCGGGAGGAGGCGTTCTGGGAGGCACTAGCCAACAGCGGCTACAACCACCACGTCCTTCAGGAGCACCTGTGGGCAAAGGAGCAGCTCGGCGCCGGACACGGACCTAGCGAAGCAGGAGTCGCTGCTCCAGTCCTACCGCTCTGCCCGCGACATTTGCCTTGCTCGCTGGCGATACCGGTAGCGGGTGGCGGAGGTGGCGGCCGCGTCCAACGAGTGCGACGATGATGCGGGTGAGGCACTGTTCGGCGAGACCGATGACGAGGAGGATAACGCCGAGGCCGCGCCCCGCCACGACGACCACGAAGCCGGCACGACCGCCAGCGTCACTGGCAGCGAGGAAGAGTAGTGCACGGGGGGTCACCGCCGTTTGGGTCCCAAGAAGGCCTTCGCTCCCCCCTCCCGTCGATGCCAAGCTTGGTGGGCTCGACATCGTTGGCCGATTAGCCCATTGGCGGTGACGTGGAGGCGGACAGCTTCGCTTTCCGAGGCTCCGGAGGCAGAGCTGGAGAGTGTCGAGGCGGAGCTGGAAAAGACGTAGCTTCGGTTCATTGGGTTCATGGTCGGACATGGGGAAAGGGCACCGCGACCATTTAGATTCGGTATTTATTATGCCTTTAGTGCCGGACTAGCACAACTTTGTTGTAAACGTAATGAAATATGTCATGTTTATATGAAATCCAGACGTGTTTGCATGAATTTTGTCTGGTTTGTCGAAAAGGAGTTTGAAATGTATGCGGCTACGATTGGATGACGTCCTCTCACATCCGTATCCGCGGACTGGCCCCTCTGTCCACCGACGGATGTTGGAAAAAAATTGCAGGTTGCCGTTGGAGATGCCCTTAGAAAAGATTGAAACTATGCCGACCTATAAAACTAGATTTGGTAACTTGTTTGATCCTTACATAGGAAGGCGGCCAACTATTTTCCGTTCGTCCCTAGTTTATATATTTTCATTTTGGTTGCATTTCAACGATTTTTTTTGAAAGGGGGGGCCTCCCCGGCCTCTGCATGAAAACGATGCATACGGCCAACTTATTAAATAAATAAATAGGTTCAACAAGGTCTTAAAGTCTGAAAAGGATCACCCGGGAAACCCATTTCTGTTTCAAAAATGCTTGCAACATTGGGGATGGAATCGGGGAGCCACTCCCTGGTCGACGATCTAAAAGAAATAAGGGGAATTTGAGGATTTTCCCAACTTTGCTTGCACTTCTAGGAATTGCCCTTGTTTTCATTAACATTGATCTTTTACCACACCTTTGATATAAGCTTGATGATTTGCCCCTGGCAAGATGGGCCCACTGTAAAATGTGCAAACTGCTCCTGCCCTGCTCAGTCCACACCCCGAGCAATGCTACATCCACGAAGACTTACGTTGAGTTTTACGTAAATCTAAAGCGGGGAACCCTTTTTCTTAATCACAAGTTGACAACTGTCAATTTACGTAACCCTTAACGTAGGTGTATTATTATTCGTCGACACCCCGACCGAGCACATCTGGGCGGGAAGACCTGAGGCGAAGATGGAGCTCCCGCCGCCGCTGTTGCTCCGGCGGAGGTGGCTGTGTCTCTGCTTCCGCTGGCCTTGTTGCTCGCCCGGCGCGGATGAGGCGACGGCGAGGTAGCACGCGGCGGCCCGGCTCGACATACAGCCACCGGTCTGCTCATGGAGCACCTGCTTGGGGAGAGGAGCAGAAGCCGGACGGACGGAGGCACCTCGAGCGGACGTGTGCCTGGGCGTGCTTGTGTGCGTGAGTGCTCTGTGTGTGTTGTGTGCGTGCGCGATGTGTGCTAGGCTAGGCGTACGTTAGTGCTCTGCGTGCGTTGTGTGCTTGCGTGCTCTAGCACCTGCGCGTGAGTGCGTGCTCTGTGCGTGTGCTGTGTGTGCGCGTGCTCTAGCACCTGGGCATCTGGCTGTTGCTGTTGCTACTGCTGCATGCACCGAAAAGGACGCCGCTGTCCGAGCTCGCTCCCCTCGCCGAGCTCGCCATGGACAGCCACCACCGTTCCGGGCTCGGAGCGTGGACGACACCCTACATTCAGCAGCTCGCTAGAGATGCTCGGCAAGGCCGGTGTGGCCGAGGCCACGCGTCCATGAAGATGCACACGCGTCTATTGATGCTTGTGGTGCACAGCACGGTCCGCGCCGCCATGGGTGGCCGGTGTAGGAAGTGCGGCGCCTTCCTCAGAGAGCTCGACTGTTCTACTGGTGTTGCGCTTCGCCCGAGGATTTCGCCCATGGACGAACGCTGGAGCTGCGCCTCAGCACGTGTCATTGTAGAGGAGAGAGGAGGAGCAGCATCAGCTCGTAGCCCGCACCGTAGCATGTGGGGAGGAGCAGCAGTGGCTTACGTCGGAGCGTGGGAAGAGGAGCAGCAGCAGCACAGCACGCCAGCAAGTGGGCTGCGGGACGAACAGATAAGGAAGAAGAGCATTTGGGTCATCCAAATTGTAGTGTAATCTCAAACCGGATAGAAAGGGCAAATCATCAGTTTTAGCAAACTGGTGGCAAATGATCAATTACAAGGAAAAGAAGGGCAAATCCTAGAAGTGCAAGCAAAGGTAGGGCAAATCCTCAAATTCCCCAAGAAATTAAGCATTAAGCAAGATGACTAACCTGGCAAAACGCTGAAGGAGATCAATCGACTTGTTGTTTGCTCTTTGGAGATGTGGATCACACCCCGCAGCAGCAACCAAGCTTATACACCATAGTTTAGATCCGGCTGGCGGGCAGGTAAGGTAAACGCCTCGTTGGTTGCACGAAATAAAACGTATAGTACTAGCCAAACAACGTTGACTTGGGCCCAATCATATAGAGAGGGGTCCGTATTGTGCGGAAGGCGCATGTGAGGCCCACATGTTTAGCCAATATAAGATCATCTCCAATAGAAATACTGTTCAGAACTTCCAAGCAGGAAAACTAAACACTACAATACCACACCCTGGCCATTCGGGCGTCGGCACACGCCGCCGGCTCCCCTATTGTACTTGTGTTATTATATTGGCATAGGTTACATCATGTGTCCATCCCTCATATTATATAAGAGGTCTAGGGTATAGGTGTCTTATGAGGACACGACTACATACCCTGTCTACAAATAGTTTAAATCCACGTCCAACTGTGATCTACCTTGTACAAATATATTCGACACAATTTCAACATGTTGTTTATCTGATTGTTGCTCGTTCCTTAACAATTATTGAAGCACAGTTGCGGACGGGGACTCATTACAAGCTTAATCTTAGTCATATCTTCAAGTTCGTTGAATCGGTACATCAAATCCTCAAACAAAGCCAACGTAACCCTATGGTTGTAACCACCTGCAAACTACAATGATTTACCTACCATAAGACCCGGACGCAGCTGTTACAAACCATTGGTTGCATTTGTGTTTAAAGTTTGAAAGAAATCACAGCCATCGAGGTGTAGCAGCCTGGGAAGTGTGAGGACAAACGGAAAGAGACGGGCTCGGAACGAGGAAGTTGTGAAGGACAACGAATTAGTTAGCCAAAACCAATGGAGCAAAGCTAGATCAACGCCCTAAAAATGATAAATCCATATAAGTTGATAGAAAACTCATTAATTTCTAACCAGGTGACTGACACGTCAGCATAGTGGTCGGGGCACACGGATGCGGCACGAGTAAAGTCTGTTTTAAACCTTAAACTCGTAGAGCTCGTTGGAATCGAACAGCAACGTCTGAATCCCTGAAATTGATACCCTGACCTTTATAATCCCGGTCAAAATCCATCCTGGACAAGTTTGGCGCACCGGGAAAAGATCCATCCCGCACGGGAACACATTCTACTCTCACTGGC
This sequence comes from Triticum aestivum, assembly GCF_018294505.1. Taxonomy (NCBI): domain Eukaryota; kingdom Viridiplantae; phylum Streptophyta; class Magnoliopsida; order Poales; family Poaceae; genus Triticum; species Triticum aestivum. Next base: position 11,481,470 of record NC_057799.1, on the reverse strand, counting down.
ACCCCTGCCCCACATACCATGTCCATCTCTTATCCCGGTCCCCTTCCTCCTCTCTCTCTCTCTCTCTCTCTCTCTCTCTCTCTCTCTCTCTCGTGAAATCGGAGATTGCGGCTGTACCTATGGAATCCATGGATGTCCGCATGGAGGGCGCTTGGTTCTGGCATTTTTCATCCTCACGGCCTGCAAAGAAAAAAAAGCCCATGCGGGGTCATCCATGGAGGCCCAATCCAGCTCGTTTAACTCGTCTTATAAACGATCTTAAACTAAAGCCTGGCTCGACTCGTTATTCTTCGAGTTCGAGTCGATTCGAACCAAGTCACGAGCTACTCGTTTAGATCGTGAGCTTCGAGCTTTTTTTTCCAGCCCTAGGTACCTACTTGCCGGCGACCTCGGTCATGGCGATGGACGGCAGGATGTGCGCGACCTCAAGACGCCGAATCGTCGCTGCGTACTCTTTGTTGAACACTATCTAGTATGATGGAGTGAATTGCACGTACCGTCGTGGTACTCGTGGGTTAGGTCCAAAACAGTCCTGGAGCTCGCTAACTGCCTCGCTACAATCCTGCTACTCGCGAAATAGGTCCATCGACGGTCCTGAGCCGGCTCGCTGTACGTACGCGTGCACTCAATTAAAAAAAAGGCCCGTATCCAGCCACATAAGCACAGCCAGACGAGGGTCGAATCAGTTTTTCCTGGACCGAGCGAGACCAGGTCAATTCCCCTGTTCGATCCCCAATTCGTTTGAAATCCCTAGCCTACAACCATGGACGGCGGCAGCGGGGGGAGTGAGTAGCTCCGTCTCCGGCGTCGGCACCGGCGAGCGTTGCATCCTGTGCGGGCGGAGGCTTAGCTATCCCAGTCGTGGCCCGCGACGGCCGGAGCAGGAGCGCCGGTTGCTGTGCAGGCGGAGGCGGAGCCGTCCCAGCCGTGGCCCGCGGCGGCGACTACACCATCGGCGTGCACGGGAGAGCATTCCCGCAGGAGGTGTGGCGCCGTGGAGATCCATGTCTCCGCCCGGAGAGTTGTCGTGTCCTCCTGGCTTACACGCCTGGGATGGACGCGCTGGAGGTGAGCTAGTGCGAGCGCCTGCTGCTAGCTAATGCCGTCGGCGAGCGGAGGGTCGATGTGGCATTGTCGGCTCTACTTGCGGCACTGGAGAAAGAGGGTGTGCTGCTAAGCTACTGTCGGCTCAGTACTGCCGTGGGCGTGTGCTGCTTAGGTACTGCCGAGTGCCGACAGTGCGTGGGAGACGGACTCGTCAAGGGCGTACTGAAGGAGCTCCACGGCGAGCTGATTGCCATCGAGCCGCCCTCTGGTAGGCGGGAGCTGCAGGTCAATGCATGGTTACGTGCCGCCGGCAACTCTGGAGATCACTGAATTTTTTTGAAGTTCAGAACTTTGGCTTGTGTAATGGCGCTGTTGTTAGTTATACTCTTGTTTGAGATGGTGTTAGCTGGAAGATCTGGTCTATGTGTAATCTTTAGGTAATTGCATAGTTGTGATCTGGGCTATGTTGTGTAAGATGGATGAGATTTGTAATCTGAACAAAATATTTCTATGTGATATATGATGTGTTGTGATCTCGTCATATTGGTGCCATTTGCCATCTATGGGCATGTGATGTGCTTTGTCATTTGAACATTACATGGATTATATGATCATCTGATGTACCATTTGGTCATCGCTGTGCACTGATTTAGACATGAAGTTGCAATGTTAATAAAAACAGGGCAATATGTGAACATGGACAGTATTTATATGAACAGTGCATGGGTTATTTGGACATGTGTTGTACCATTTGGCCATTGCTTTTCACTTTCTACAGGATTTAGACATTAACTTGTAATGTTCGTAGAAACTGGGCAATATGTGAACTGAACAGTACATGGATAATATGTGTATGAACAGTACATGGATTATTTGGTCATGTGTTGTACCATTTGCCAAGGGAAATTTGCATTTTTCAGCATATCACAGGAAATTTCAGGAAATAAAAAAATCATACTTTTGCAAATAACATGTCACTGCATCCTTCCTGAAAGACAGTAGTCATTACAGCCAGGGCATCATGATCATGAGCAAAACATGATCATAAACACATTTTAGAAAATAAATATAGTCTCCTGAGCACATCTCACAAAATAAACATAGTTTCAACTACATGGTAATCCAAAATAAACTGAAATTGGCAGATCACATGAACTAAACTACTCCCTCAGATAATCAAACATACTAACTTTTCTTGGCATCTTAAATTGAGTGTTTTGCGGACTGAGAAGAGTTCTTTTGTTGGAAGTGCCTTGTTGACTGTTTGCTTGCTCCATCTGCTCTTCTTTTTGCAGCCATGCCCTGTACCTCTCCTCATCAACTCTTAACCTCATTGCTTCCATATCATCTAGCTTTCTTTTCTCCACAATGGTTTGCCTTGCTGTAGAAGAATGAGCCCTACTAACCTCCTCTTCTCTTGCTGTAGCAGCTTGAGCCCTATTAACCTGTGTTACGACAGGACCCTCCCAAGCCTTTTTCGTTGCTTGCTCCTTTTGGTGTTGATATTCTTTAAATCTCTGCTGCCTTTCCTGCTCATCTTGCTGCATGAAAATAAAGTTCATTTCCTCCCTTGCATATGCTTCTTCTGCCTCTCTCTTCTTGAATTCTTTTTTTTCTTCTGCCTTCTTTTGCTTTGCCTCTGCTGCTTCTCTTTTTTTTGCTTGCATAGCTAACCTTTTTGCCTCTGCACGTGCAAATTTCTCCTCTTGAGCTTTCCTTTTTTTCTTCAGCAGCTATTTTTCTTGCCTCAGCTTCTAATTTTTTCTGCTCCAACATTGCTTTTTTTTTCTCTTCAGCAACTTTCCTCTTTTCTTGCAGCTCTTGTTTTCTCTGCTCAGCTGCTAGCATTAGTTTATTCTCTTCTTCTTTAAGCTTTGCCATGGCTGCATCAAATTTGGCTTGATCCGCTACGTCCCTTGTCTCGGCTCCTGCTTTCAATTTGGCCAAAGCTAACACCTCTCTCTTCCTATGAACATTTCCATGGATTGTGGCAGTTGTCTCGTGCACTCGGGGCTGCATTTGGACATTTCCTTGAATGAAAGCATTTTCTGGTAAAGCAGTTGGTTGCACAATCGGTCTCTGGCTTGATTGTGTCTGCAATGTTAAATATTGCATTTCAGCAATGCATGTTGTATAGATAAATATTACAGAAATGACACTAGAAAGCACATACAAACAAACCTCAGCTATCAATGTAGAAATGGCCTCTGCTTCATATGTAGTACGTTCTGGTTGACTCATACCCATAGTTTGCATATTTTGCTCCTATATTAATCATGACAGTTGCTATTAATTATATATGTGGGAAATGATACATGAAATTAAATAACTAATGAGAAATGGCACATACTATTATATACATTACCTGAGTTAGGACTGGATCCTCATTTTCTGAATCAGAGGAAACCGGTGGCTCAGCTCTAACTACCTTGCCCTTTTTCTTTGGTTTCAAACCAAGCTTAAAATCAGTGCATCCTCCGATATTGTGGCCCGCAGCACCACAATAGCTGCAATGGATAACAGCCCCTCCTCTACCCATTTTTCGCCCTGCCCTTCCCTCTTTCTCTTCTGGTTGTTGTCTCCTATTTTTATTTCTCCTTCCTTTCTTTTTCAGAATTGGTGGAGGAAGTATTTCTCTTCCATACATTCTCTGCCACTCAGCCACATCTTTGCATGGCATGATAATATGCTCATATGCTTTTAAATATGTTTGAATGGAGTAGCATGACTGCACCATTTCTTCTGGAGGTATTTGGTCATGCCTACAAGCAGCCACTCCATGACAACATGGTATTCCAGTCAAATCCCATCTCTTGCAGCTACAAGTCCTCAACCTGATGTCCACTTCAAAATCTGCACCTCTGTCATTAACTTGGAATATCCCAAGTCCTGCTGGGTCAGCCGTGCATGTATTAGCAGCTTCCACATGCCTTTGAGGTCTTTTCCTAATTTTTGGACATACGGTGCCATGCCACTTCCCTGCTTCTTCCTTCTTGGAATAAACTCTCGCCATTATCTGCCCCTTTATGGTCTGCACCATGCTTAAGAAGGGCATTTCTCTTGCTTCTAATATGTACTTATTGAAGACCTCACAATTGTTATTCAGTAGCACATCGCACTTAGGGAATTCTCTTTGATCAGCTCTAACCCAAGTTTTCGGATCTAACTCATCCAATCAGTCATGAGCTTCTTTATTTAAAATCAACATATGGTCCATGTTGGCCCTAAATTGACCTGTTGTAGTACTTCTTGCGCATCTCCATAGTTGGTTCTTCAAGATTTCACCTTTAAAGTTTTTTGTGAAATTCTGCCACAAATGCCTAACACAAAATCTGTACTCTGAGTCACTAAACAGTTCCTTAACAGCCCTAATTAATCCCTGGTTGAGATAAAGCAATGTAAGCATGCCGAATTGATTTGAAAAATAAGATGCATGAACAAAATACATGAGACATATGATCTTACTTTCTGCTTGTCTGACATAATGCTCCATCGGGAGGTGTTGACAATGCCTAGGTCTTCTTTCAATGCAGTCAAGAACCACCTCCAACTTTTTGTATTCTCAACTTCAACAACACCAAAAGCTATTGGAAAGATGCAGTCATTGGGGTCCATTCCAATAGCTGTCAAGAGAATGCCACTAAATTGGGTCTTCAAATGGGTTCCATCAACAAAAAGTACTGGCCTACAAGCAGATAGAAACCCCCTCTTGCATGCATCAAATGAGAAATAACATTTCTGAAACTGACCATCATCGGCAAGCTCAACAAAGAAAGTGATGCCTGGATTGGATCTCCTCAACTCATGCCCATAGTCCCATAACTTATTGTATTGTGCAATTTCATCTCCATAGATTATGTTGTGTGCAATTTTCCTAGCTCTCCCATGTTTTCCCCTCTTCACTTTCATGTTCCATTCTTGTTGCACTAGTGACCCAAAACCCTGAAGTGTAATCTTCTCATCAGCTCTGATCTTCTCCACATACTTATGAGCTATATATCTGGCTGTAAAAGCTTTTACTTGCCACTTTTTGCAGCAAGTGTGTTCATCTTTGAATGTCTTGATCATGATGGATTGTGTCCTGTTGTCATATGATGCATACAAGTACCAAGGGCATCCATCATTGCATTTCGCTCCAAGCCTAGTTTTGTCATTCTTCGGAAAGGTTATGTTCAACCTCTCCTTGCAACTGTACTCCCTAATTGCTTTCCTCAACTGATCAATAGATGTGAAGACCTGACCCAAATGAAACTTGGGCGCATTCATATCTGCATCTGTAAAATGCTTGAAATTGAATTTCATGTCTTCTTCATCTGAATCTGGAAGCTCCAGTTTATCATCTTCAGAAATGTCATCTTCTACAATTTCTTTACTTTTCCCTTTGCATTCCTTCTCTGCACCATTCTGCTTCCTATCAATGAACAAATCAGCATCACCATCCTCTAGATCATAGTCACTGTCTACTAGTGATGCAACGTAATCAGAGTCACATGATTCATCATCACTACACACATCATCTTCTTCCTTTGCTTTTCCTCTCCCTTTGCATGTACTCGTCCCTTCTATTCTACTCTCATCAGCATGACTAGGTGACACAATGCTCTGCTCCAAAACACTCTCATGCTCCTGGTCTGTACCGCAATTCATAGGGCTGATAACATTGGGCAACTCAGTGGTGGGGTTTGCAATAACATCATCCTGTGTTTCTGCAGCAATTTTATCATCATGCACAAGATAAAACATGAGAAACCTATGTCCCTCTCTAACCATAGCCCTGATGCACGTTGTGTCGCTGTCCTTTGATAACAACCGCAGACCATCTTCATTGATTTGCATACCGGGCAGCAAAAAGTATATGTTAATTCTGCCCCTTCTTTCATAACCCAATGCCTTAATTAAATCGCCAAACATGGCCATACATATTACATCAGCTTCACAGTAATCATATGAAACCTTCCTACCATTAACATAGGACCTATTGCCTCCTGTCCCCATGAAAACTCCATCATAAATGAACTCCATAGTGAAGTAATCAGTCTCTTGTGGTGTCAAACACAAAAAAGGAAATTCAATTTTTCAGTTCATCCATACAAAAACCCTACGGTTGTGTCCAAACCCTAAGCAAATCAGTGCCGAATTGAACTAAACTGATGACCAGAAGAATTCCAACGATCGAAATCAACATAATTCCCCTACTCACAACTCTAAAGAAGAAGTAATGGGATGAATCAAACACACCGTATTTGGGTACGGGACCCCTGTTGTGCCGCTGGACGGGAGCCATCACCGCCGGTGACGACGCACAGTTGATATGTCGTCGCCACCGTCTCCGATCACCTCCTTCACTCTCCCTCAATGATCGTTGCGTCGCCGCCGATCGCTGCCGATCTCAACCGCCACCGCCCTGTTCATCCCAGTTCGAAGGCTGTAATGCGGGCAGGTTTGTACTGAAAGGGAGGGGCCGCATTGCAAAGAACTGATTCGGCCCTCGTCTGGCTGTGCTTACGTGGCTGGATACGTGCCTTTTTTTAATTGAGTGCACGCATACGTACAGTGAGCCGGCCCAGGACCGTCGATGGACCTATTTCGCGAGTAGCAGGATCGTAGCGAGGCAGTTAGCGAGCTCCAGGACTGTTTTGGACCTAACCCACCAGTACCAGGACGGTACGTGCAATTCACTCAGTATGATGCATTGCTGACTCGAACGATGCGGCGGGTTAGGCAGGGTGCTTTCACGTAGAGGTTGGCTTTGAATTTTTGAAGTAGGCAAGCAGGTGGATGGATTTTTCAGAAGCTAGCTCACGTACATAGCAACTTACACGCCACTAGCTTGATGGATCTGTACTGGCGGAACTCGAGGAAAAACACGCTCTGAACATGTTGACCGGCACGTGGAGCAAGGCGGGCGACTGAGAGCTGCCGTTCATTGGACGCGCGAAAATGCTGTGCAGACGATGGATCGATCGCACGACAGTTGGACGATGCCACATCCAGCCGTCCACTGGACTTCGATGATATACATGGACGGCCTGATGTGCAGCGTCGTGCACAAATCGTCCGCGCATCGTCGTCTGCGTAGCAACGCTCCCTATGCAAATGGCCAGCGGCACGACACAGGCTGGACCGGCACGCACACCTGACCAATGGCATGACACACACGGGAGAAGTTGGGGCATGCTGTGGTGAACATCGTTGCTCGGGCAGCTCGACGCAAGAGTAGCAGGGAAGAAGATGGATACGATGTGTAGGGCCGCTGAGTAAGTGAGAGAACCTAGTAATCCCGGTCAGGATTGCTTTTTTTTCAGTGCCACAAACAGGACTAGGATGGATGTAGGGTTGATATTGACCGGGATCCCGGAGGTTAGGGTACAGATTTCAGGGATTCAGACGTGGGGGTTCGATTTGGACGAGCTTTATGAATTTAAGGTTTAAAACAGACTTTACTCGATCCGGCACCCCTGTGTGACGATTAGGTACCGTAGCGGGCGCGGCTGAGGCAACACGGCGGTGACCTATTGAATCATGGGGATCTGATCTCAAAAAAAAAAAGGATCTGCCACGGTGCACCGGACGATGACTCGATCTCCTGGGGTGAAATCTCTGCACGATAAGACCATCTCCAACTGAAGATCATTTAGAGCTAGAAAATGCCTCTATATAATACTGTTTGTGCTCCTGACTTGTACTCCCTAGCTATATTGTTACCCTGTGATGATCGTACTTTGATATTATTGTCTCCGGCCACCATCATCCCACGCTATTAAATGCGTCTATATAATATGTGCTCCTGACTTGTACTCCCTAACTATATTGTGTTTGAACAAGTTGCCGCTCGCTGCATGTTTAAAAAATGAATGAATAATACTACTCTTTATGCTGTTGTGACCTGTGAATCAACTATGGAACAGTTCTTCCGGGGGTTCAAAAGGGGCGATGGAACAGGTTCTGATATGGCAATTGTAACCATGAGTATTATCGAAGCTTTAGTGGAAATTTTTGGATGCAAAAGCAAATGAATACGAGGATCCTGATTTCGTATAATATTTTTACCACCAACGAATACCAGGATATATCTCGCCTTGTGTGTAAGCGGTTATTTTTTTTAGCGAAGGCTTCAACTAATACCAGGATATATCTCGCCTTGAGTCACATTAAGTCAATATATATATATATATATATATATATATATATATATATATATATATATATATATATATATATATATATATATATATATATATATATATACTTTGTGATTGAACTGAATGCTCTCTATTCTTTGTTGTAGATTAGAAGGATCCATGGTTTCACTGGGTGGTGGCCGGATTCAAAGATATCGAAGAATTGTAGAGCTTTTGGAATACAAGGATCCTGCTTTGAGAATTCCCGTATGCTGGACAGGGGAACCTCGTCTCTCGCGCCCCCTCCTACCAAATCCTCGTCGCCTCGTGAGGTTGCCTGTGCCTGCTGATGAAGGGGACGGCTGTGCCTGCCGAGTGCGCTTTTGGAGGGGCAGTGGTTGACTGCATTCACACGGTCTTAGTGTTTATGGTAGAATTATGGAGATGCTTCCACGGGACAGGTATTATGTGGATGGTCTCACATTTTTAAAAAAAAAAGCTGAAATCTATTGTTTCCAGTCTCACCAACGTGAGACCTATAGGGGAACAAACAGAACGAAATGAGCGACATCAAATCGATGCTGCAAGAATTTGATGATGCACAAGTCGTTCATGAGAACAAAGAGACAGAGAGTAACGGAGAAGTGCTTTTTTTCTGAAAAGAAAAATGTACCTCCGGCCTTTGCATCTGGGCGATGCATGTATCCATTTGATTAATTATTCATAAAGCCCTTACAAGGTAATACATCGGTAAGCCTGAAGCCACCATCTTGACAATACCTGTCGCTACTCCTATCACCGTGAAGAAGGGGTGCCGAATGTCCGAGCCTAATACCAAACAGACATCGCACCAACACCTAACATCTAAGGCCGGATGCCCCATCCAAGCCACAATACCTGCACTGGATTACACACCGGTCCGACGCACATTCAGTGGGCATCACATGCGCACGCTGGAAGGGCCGCCACCTCCTTCATCCATCGAGCCATCCTCAGATCAGATACTGACGCATAGACCTTGCTACACCTCTCTGTCATCGGCGCAACCACGGCGCCAGACAGCATCGTCCTCCTGCACGAGTACATCACCACCCATCGGACGCCGAGTCTCCACTGCGCCACGCCGCCGAGATCCGCCGCCATCGTTGTGTAGGATGAAGCACTGCTCCACCACCTACTGACGCCCAACCACCAAACCGCCCACATGTCCGTCCAGCCGATGAATGTCTTCAAAGATGATGCCCCCACGGGGGTGCGACGAAGACGTCGCCATCATCCGATCAAGGAGGCCCATCAATGCCTCCAACGAGGGCTACGACGCCCACCTGCGGCACCATCAATCGTAGCCTCCTCCAGATCGGATGTTTCCCTCGAAAATAATGGAGCGAGGGACGCCCCCACCATCGCCTCCAACGAGGAAAATGACACCCACGGGCGCCACCGACGATGGTAGCATCCTCACCCACTACAGCAGCTAGGCCACCATCTCCTCCTTCACTTGATCCGTCGTCGGGAAGCCATTACAGTCCGAATACAAGGTTCTGTGGAGGATTTGAGGTAGGAGAAGGGGGATTTGGGGGAAGAAGATGAACAGTAGAGCAAGGAGGAGGGGAACAGAGAAGGGGTAGGTTCGCCAGATTACAATACCATGAAGGCACCGCTCACTCTCTCGGCCTCAGTGCCCTCTCAAAGCTCCCATGTTGCTGCACCGAAATCCTTTCTTTTCCACTTGGGCTTGGACGGGCAGGTTTGAGCTCCAACTGATGCAAGTAGATCTTGGATATGCCGCCACCGCCGCATGCCGGGCGGCGCCTTCTGACGGTAATAAGATAGAGGGCTGAGGCGAAGGGTCGGGGAATGCGGGAGGGTGTTGAATCGGGCCAGCCGCCCGACCAAGTTTTTTTCCCCTGTTGGAGTATTTGCCCATACGCTTAAACGGCGAAGAAATAGAAAAAGAACTTCCACCTCTCTTTTCTTCATATAAGATTCCCACTTGTGGGGCATCTGTTTAAGATAATGCAGCATCTGAAAAGTAGACAAACGGACAGGAAAAGACATCGGCATGGGGCACCCGAACAATGCTAAAGGCGGCCGCCATGAAAATACCCAAACACACACGTGCAAGAGACCAAACAGTAGAGAGCAAAGAGCAGACAAGCCAAGCCACACCAACCCCGGTGCCACTGCCACCGTTTAGCTAAGGTAAGCTAACATCATGGCTTCGCAGGAGCTGCAAGCTGTTGCCACCGTCCCGGCTCCTGTGGCCGGAGCCGGCGTCGCACACGGCTTCGAGTTCCACGAGGCCAGATGCCATCCAGCTCGGATTCAGCAACGGGACTCTGACCTCGATGGCGCTCGTCCAGTGTTACTCCGGGTTGGCGACGGTGGTAGCAGCGTCGCCGGTGCCGACAACGAGTGTTTTGGCCGGTGCCGCCTTGGTGCCATCGAGGTGTTCGTGGAGGTTGGCACCGGCAAGAACGATGCTGGTGATGCCCCCCAGAGCATGAAATTGTGACGACCGAGGCGGACGGAGATCGTCGGGACGACGAGCGCGGCGGGGATCGAGGCGACGGGGGAAGAGACGATGGCGCCGGCGGTTTGGGCGTCGGACATAGCGGCAGACGACGTCGCAGCGACGGCGCGGATGGAACAGCACGCGGCGGCAGCGGAGCAAGCCGAGGCGGCGGTCGCGGAAGATGGCACGCGGAGCAACAGCGATCGGAAGCGGTGGCGGCGTACGGGCAAAGCTAGCTAGCAAGCAGCTGGATGGATTCCTAGCGCGTACGTGAAGTAGCTCTGATACCAAGTTAAAACACAGGTTTAAGGTTTTGCATGGGTGGTTGACATCCAGCCTCACGTCTCAATATATAGACGATCACAATTACAATTACATATGTATACAAATACGTGTACAAGGACAATATATTAGACCCTACTTTACACGAGATACTCAAATGTGCCTACAACCCGGTCGACTTTCAACTCCGACTCCTCACTTGCCATGTCCCAGACGACCGACAAGCCAAAGTCGGACATATGTGGCACCCAATTGGCATCAAAAAGTATGTTCCTAGGCTTGATGTCCCAGTTGATGATCCGGGGGTTGGCATGACAGTGCATGAGCTCGAGGAGCACAGCGATGGGCATCTTCCAGGACCCCATGACCGGCGATATCATTTTGTTTCCGTGAAGGAACTGTTTGCACGGAGAGGAAAAAAGGCCTTCCGCTATTCTCCAACTTCAGCACCAACGGCACGCAGCAATGACTTCGACCAGTGGAACACTTCACATTCCACATTTCCACTCGCATGTACTCCGTCCATTCTTAAATATAAGTCTTTTTAGTGGTTTCATTATATAGAGACTACATTCGGATGTACATAGACATCTTTTAGAGTATATGTTCACTCACTTTGCTCCTTATGTAGTTTATAGTGAAATCTTTTAAAAGATTTATATTTAGGAACGGAGCGGGTATTTTTAATCCTTAGGATTGGATGACACGACTTCCCAGCCGTAGCAGCAGGTACACGGGGAAGGAATTAAATGTAGGTTTGGCTATTTTGGTTTGGATCAGCATCTCTCGGTGTGCAAATAGACCCAGGCTCCAAAATTCCAGCAAAAAAAAAAATTCTAACCACAGAACTAGAGAGTTAAATACTCCATCAACGAAGAGTACGATGGACCAAAATACGCTGTTCAATCCCTCCCTCTTCCTAACCTCTTCCTAACAGAACAAAATCATCGTATATGGCAGAATAGCTCCTCCCATCGTCTAAAGAGGACACGGCTCGCCTACCGTGGAGCATAATCTCGGTCGTTCTTATCACATGAAACTCACTCGACGAACACCAAAACAGCCCAGTCCACGTACGCATGCAGGGGCGTGCCAAATCCCTCTTGCCTGCTAGTATTGCCGAGTAAGAGTCCGGCAACGCACTGCCATGATCACTGCTACTCCAACAATATCATCGTTACGCCAGACCAATCACTGCTACTCCAAATACAGCATCATCCTTCTTTTTCCGGGTTAGATCAACATCAAAAGTACCAACTTGATACCAGATCTAACTCCTCAAATTATAATCTAAAATCGCAACTTCCGAAAGAAAACGAGATAACACAGATATTGGACGGGCCTCCTATACCCTATGAATTTTGCCTTATGTTCTTGAAAGAGAATCTACACAAACAAAGTGGGCCTGTTTGCTCGGGTGAAGAAGCAAAACCGAGACTACAGAGGTGTGTCCGTCCCAAGCTCTGTCCTAAACCGCCCGCACCAATAGATTACCAGAAGCGGGCATCACTGATCGGGTGATTGGAGCACTGGACTTGGACGTGAAGCTTTCAAAGGTTGGTGTCAAAGCCCTCTTCCAACACCTCAGAACCCTAATCAAGGAAGAGAACACAAAATGAGTAGTGAGCCCCATCATCAGTGTACGAACAGGATTGAATTCATTAATGTGAACAGAGTTCAGTGAGATTGTAGTGTACCAGATCAGAATTGTAGCTTGCCGATGAGACACTGCTGGCACGTGGTGAGTTTGGTAACTAGTCAACTAAACCTGGCTCGTCTCTGCAGATCAACTCATGCGCCATCTCCAGGTTGGCCACGATGTCTGATATGGCCGGACGGTCCTTCCCTTTCAACTTCACGCAGCACCCTGCAGTCTGCGCGACATGCTCCAGCGCTTGCAGCTGCCCTGCCGTTAGCTCCGGCACCGGTCGCCTGTCCAGCAGATCTTTAAAATTACCGGCCTCAATGATGGGGAGCGCGAAGGATGCCAATTCTGCGTTCACACCCAGCTCCTCCTCCCCTTGGAAAAATGGCTTGTTCCCTGTCAGAACCTCGAGCATCACCACGCCCAGGTTGTACACGTCGCTCGTCGGCTTCAGAATTCCTGTGTGCACGTACTCAGGGTCGATGTACCCCATTGTGCCTATAACGTAGGTCTCCAACTCCGACTCCTCACTCTCCAAGTGAAAGGCCACCGAAATGTCAAAGTCGGACAGATGAGGAACCCAATTGGCATAAAAAAGTATGTTACTAGACTTAATGTCGTGGTGGATGATCGGGGGGTTGGCATGACAGTGCAGGTGCTTGATGGCGCGTGGCACGCCGAGGAGCACAGCGATGCGCATCTTCCAGGACTCCCTCACCGGCTACAGGGGGAGGAGCCTTGCTGAAGGTGCAGGTGCTCGAAAAGTGTACGATTCCCGATGTACTCCAAGATGATCAGCCTCTCCATCTCCTTTATCCTCCTGGTTAGCAGGCGCTTCTCCTTTCTCACACACGATCCAAGGAGGCGGACAATGAGTTTGTGTCAGAGCCGTCGTGGAATGTGGAGCTCCGGCTCAAATCGCTCTAGCTCGAAGTCCCGTTGTGTCTGCCTGAAGCGCTTCATGGCCACCACTTGCCCATCGTGAAGCCTGCCCCTGTACGGGGTTGCAGAGTTGCCATCACCAATCACGGTGTCAAGGGCGAAGTTATTGGTGGCAGCCACCATCTCAGCGAACGTGAAATCCTGGGTCGGATGCGGCAGTACCTCCTGAGCCATCACCGTAGACTTTTGAGAAAGAGACCACAAATGAGCAGTGAGCACGTATCCCTTCGTTAGTCGTCCCGGAACACGTATTTATCAATTTCTACATCATTTTCTGTGCACTCCGGTACAAAGCAAGGCCTCGCGGATTCTGTCACTTGGTCATGGGAGACTAATGGGCAATTTTCTGTGTGCTCCGCCTATGCCGCCATGTTTGCCGGAAGGGAGGTGGTGCCAACAGCGGATTTTACGTGGAAATATAGAACCCCGCTACAAAGCCGTTTCTTCAACTGGCTGGCAATGAGAAATAGGTGTTGGACGTCCGACCGTCTCGCTCGGCGCGGACTACCTCATCATGACACGTGCCCTTTCTGCGATCAAGAAGAAGAAAACCATCGATCATATTCCAGTGGCATGTGTGTTCGCAAGAACGGTGTGGAGAGCGCTTTGTTCAGCATTGGGCAAGCAGGAATGGACGCCTACGGCACAAGACACACCGAAGAAATGGTGCGTGGAGAGATCGGCAGGGGTGAACAAGCCTAAGCAAGTAAGAACAATCTTCACTCTCGTGCTATGGGAGCTTTGGAAGCATAGGAACGCGGTAGTCTTCGATGGCACTTCTCTTCTCCGTCTTTAGAGGTGGTAGTCACGAGGATAGTGGCCAAGGGTAGAGCGTGGCAGCAGGCGCATCTGTTAAAGGCAGAATTAGATACCGTGTTTGAGTTGTTAATAGGGTGGGCGAGACGCGAGTGATTCATTATGTAAACCCAATGTAGAGTGCCGATGTTGTAGTGTCTAACACGCTGTAACATCGATGGTGATTTGGGTTCTTCACCCTCCCCTTTCTATAAGATATGATACGCACACTCGTGCGTATTTAAGAAAAAAGATCTACATCATATTTCTCTGGAACCGGCGTTCAATTTCTATTAAAGTTGACACATACCTGCAGCAGCTGGGACGAGTTTGGAAGTGAATGCGGCGGTTCACCCCTCACGGATTCACCTTGTACGAGGACGTTGTAGATTCGTTCAAGGCGCCGTGTTAAGCCGATGTGGCTGATCACCGGGAAGAGGATGAGGTAGGACTTAGGAGTCGATCTTGCTCTGCACCTCCTTGAACCTCTCGGCCGTCCAGGCGGCCATGACGAATTGGTACGCCGCACTCCTCCCCTGGCATGACATGACAAGCTCATGGGCGTCCCACAGCGTGTCGCCCAGCCCGGTCAGCGGCTGCGCCACCTCTGGTTCCTGCACGTGTGGCAGCAGCTGCGCGATCACGAGGACCCGACGAGCGAGCTGCTTGCACTCACTCCTGTTCTGACGAGCCGTCATCGCGGCCTGCACGATCATGGAGATGAGCCCGCCGACGTCCGCGCCGAAGAGCTGCGCCATCGCCGCTGCCTGACCCAGCCCTGTCCACAGCGTCATGGTGGCAGCATGATCTCCACCAACGTGAATTCCTGGGTTTCGTGTGGCAGTACCCCTTGTGCCACCTCTGTACACCTCTGTGCAATTACTCTTCATCATGGAACTACTGGTATGTCGGTTAATACCTCTAATTTTATCTTGCATTTTTTTAATGAGGAGATTATTTATAATGCAAATCAATTAGGAGTTTCACTGATAGTGAAATTTCAAATTCCGTTAATGATATCTTGGATCTAGAGGCAGAGCAGGCTTTAGAGATGATTCGTAACTTAGCAGCGGTTAAACCCATGAATGATTCTGATTTTGATGCTTTAGGGATCAGGGTGCTCGATAATTTTTGTGCGGATCTTGTACCTCCCCTACCTGAGTCTGAGGAGGAGGATGATACATCTGAGAATGTTGTGGTTAGACCTTCTGAGCCTGGTGGTGAGGACCGGCTGGAGAGTCACAACATTCCTAAACGCAAGTGGAAGCGGAAGATCTACCCGGCTTCCGCAGTGCGTAGGAGTGCTAGGACCCGTACGGCTAAAAAATTTCATGACAAAGTATGAAAGGAATCTTTTGGAATAGCAGAGGTCTGAGAGACTTGGCTAAAAGAAGGTTTCTTGCATAGGCGTCTATCGAGCATAGGTTGGATTTTATCGCATTGTCGGAAACTGGTAGAGACAATTTTTCGCCACAATTTCTAAATACTTTATCGGGAGGTATTGATTTTGACTGGCATTGTCTGCCGTCGAGAGGGGGATCGGGTGGCATCTTACTCGGAGTTAGATGTGATTCGCTTGAAGTCCGAAGTGTGGTGATGGGAGACTTTGCAGTTAAGTTTCGGGTGCGGTCGAAGGCCGATGGGTTTAACTGGGCTCTGGTGGCGGTATATGGTGCCGCACAGCCCGAACTCAAACCTGAGTTCTTGGCTGATCTGGTTAGGATTTGCGGCTCTGAGCAGCTTCCAATCCTGGTGGGGGTTGATTTCAACATCATCAGAAGGCGTGAGGAGAAGAACAATGATATCTTTGTCGGGAGATGGTCGTTCATGTTTAATACCATCATTGAAAGCTTGGATCTAAGAGAGATAGAACTTTCGGGGAGAGAGTTCACCTGGGCTAACGCATTGCCAAATCCAACGTTTGAAAAGTTGGATCGAGTGCTGGCTAGCGTCGAATGGGAATAAAAGTTTCCCTTCGTAACAGTTCAGGCACTTTCCCGCGGTATTTCTGACCACACGCCTTTATTTCTAGATTTTGGTGAGGCCACCCACTTGAGAAACAAGAACTCGTTTCTGTTCGAGCTTGCTTGGTTTGAACGAGATAGCTTCTTTGGTCTCGTAGCCAGAGAATGGGCTAAGGATGCAGGAGGTAGGACTGCGCTTGAGCGTTGGCAGAATAAGATCAGGCACTTGAGAAGTTTCCTACGTGGGTGGGCTAAGCATCTTAGTGGGATTTATAAGGTCGAAAAGGAACGACTCCTTGCCCTTATTCAGTCCCTAGATGTAAAAGCAGAAACCACGGTTCTGCCGGCCTCGGAGCTTCATGCCAAGCTTGACGCAGAGATGAGATTGAAAGAGTTTCTTCGTGAAGAGGAATTAAAGTGGGCGCTGCGGGCCAAGGTCCGGCAAGTAGTCCAAGAGGACGTGAACACTCAATTCTTTCACATGATCGCTAATGACAAACATAGAAAGAAGAGGATCTTTCAGCTTGAACAAGACGAAAGTACGATTTTAGGACAGGAGAACCTAAAATTATACATTACCGAGTATTACAAGCAGTTGTTTGGGCCTTCAGAGGATAACTGTGTTTCTCTGGATGAGTCTAGGATTGAGGATGTTCCTCAACTTACTGCTGTTGAGAATGATATTCTGGCTGCTCCTTTTTCTGAGAAAGAGGTGTTTGAGGCCATATCGCAGATGAAAAACAATAAGGCTCCCGGCCCGGATGGATTCCCGGCCGAATTCTATAAGAAGTGCTGGCATATTATTAAGGGGGATTTGTTGCCTTTGTTCCATGATTTATTCACTGGACACCTTCAGCTTTTTCAACTCAATTTTGGAACGATAACCCTGCTTCCTAAGAAAACAGAGGTTGTGAGAATTGAGCAATTCAGGCCCATCTGTCTTCGTAATGTTAGTTTGAAAAATTTTACCAAGGTCGGGACTAATAGGCTCACGCAGATTGCGCATTTTGTGGTGCAGCATACCCAAACTTCTTTCATGCCGGACAGGAACATCCTAGAAGGGGTTGTGGTCCTTCATGAAACGCTCCACGAGATCCACACGAAAAAACTAGATGGAGTTGTTTTCAAGGTGGATTTCGAGAAAACGTACGATAAAGTCAAATGGCCTTTCCTTCAACAGGCCTTACGCATGAAGGGTTTCGATGAAGCCTGGCGACGCCAGGTACAATCTTTCACGCAAAAAGGGAGTGTTGAAATTAAAGTGAATGATGACATAGGTCATTATTTCTAGACACACAAGGGCCTAAGACAAGGTTATCCAATGTCTCCTATTCTGTTCAACATTGTGATTGATATGTTGGCAATTCTGATAGGCAGGGCAAAGGAGGCCGGTCAGGTGGGTGGCTTGGTGCCTCATCTAGTTGATGGAGGTGTGTCCATCCTGCAGTATGCTGATGATACGATCATCTTTATGGAGCACGACTTGGCAAAAGCGAGAAATATGAAGCTGGTGTTATGCTTATTTGAACAATTGACCGGATTGAAGATTAACTTTCATAAAAGCGAGTTGTTCTGTTTTGGTAGAGCCAAGGAGGAACAAGAGGCTTATCGGCAATTGTTTGGATATGAATTGGGGACATTACCTTTCTCGTACTTAGGTATACCCATTCACCATCGTAAGCTGACAAACAGAGAATGGAAGTATATCGAGGATCGGTTTGAGAAGAAACTGAGTTGCTGGAAGGGCAAACTCATGTCATATGGAGGCCGATTGATTCTGATTAATTCGGTGCTCACGAGTATGCCAATGTTTCTCTTATCTTTTTTCGAAGTCCCAGTTGGTGTTAGGAAAAGGCTGGACTTCTATCGATCCCGATTCTTCTGGCAAAGTGATGAACTAAAGAGAAAATACAGACTTGCCAAATGGGATATCATCTGTCGACCAAAGGACCAGGGGGGCCTTGGTATTGAGAATCTTGAAGTCAAAAACAGATGTCTTCTCAGTAAGTGGCTGTATAAATTATCAGGTGAAACTGAGGCCACGTGGGCGCAGATTCTACGTAGTAAGTATCTGCAGTCCAAGACTTTGTCCCAGGTGACAGTGAGACCGACTGACTCGCCTTTTTGGAAGGGACTTATGAGAGTCAAAACAGCCTTCTTTAATAGGACAAAGTTTATAGTCGGTAATGGCACCACCATTCGCTTCTGGGAGGATACTTGGCTTGGTGAAACGCCGCTGGCGCTTCAGTATCCGTCCCTGTATAGTATTGTTCAACGACGTGATGCTTTTGTTGCAACGATTTTGCAGTCCATTCCCCTTAATATTCAGTTTAGGAGGACGCTTGTTGGCAACCGGTGGGAAGCGTGGCTCCATTTGGTGAGTAGACTGATGGAGGTTCAGCTATCTCATCAGTCTGATCAGTTGTGCTGGAAACTTACTAGGTATGAAGAGTTCACAGTTAAATCGATGTATATCGATGTCATTAACTCTAGTGCCATTCCTAGTTCCAAATATGTTTGGAAAGTCAAAGTTCCTTTGAAAATTAAAGTGTTTATGTGGTTTGTACATAAACAAGTCATTCTAACAAAGGATAACTTGGTAAAGCGCAACTGGACAGGATCTACTAGGTGTAGTTTCTGTGATCGGGATGAAACTATCAAGCACTTATTCTTTGATTGCCCGTTGGCCAAAGTGTTGTGGCACACGGTGCACATTGCCTTTAACATTTCTCCTCCGAATTCTGTCAGTACGTTATTTGGAGCGTGGCTTGTTGGGATAGAGTCCGAAACAGCTAGACACATTCGCGTAGGAGTATGTGCTTTGTTGTGGGCGATTTGGAACTGCAGAAATGATTTGGCTTTTAACAAAACAACAAATATTCATTTTTACGGGTTATTTTCCATGCCACTGCGCTGATCCGTATGTGGTTGTTACTCACTCGGACGGAGGCCAGGGAGCGTTTGGTTACTGGATCTATCCGCTGGGAGATGATAGCTCGGGATATCTTCAACCGGTTTGGCTGGCGGTCATGTAATAGGATAGGCGATTGGTTTACCTATCTTTGTTATGCTAGCCGGTTGTGGCCTCTTGGCATTTGTGTTTGGCGTTGTGGCTCTTCATGAGCTTGCCTTTACTTTGATTTGAGACCGTAAGACCTTGTTGAACCTTTTTATTTATCTATAAAGGTGGTTGTATGCATCGTTTTGATGCAGAGGCTGGGGAGTCCCCTCTTTTTAAAAAAAAAGTATTGAAGTTGTACATACCTGCCGGAAAGTGGAGACAGTTCAACTCTGGTAGAGTTATTTGGGACAAGGACATTGTAGATTCGTTCAAGGCGGCGTGTGATGCCGATGTGGCTGATCACGGGAAAGACAATGAGGTAGGAGTTGATCTTGCTTTGCACCTTCCTGAACCTTTCGGCCATCCTGTTTCGGCCATACTGTTTGAACATGATATCATTCATTAATGTAACAGAGTTCAATCAGTTTCTGGTGTACTACCAGACTGGACTGGTAGCCTGCCGATGACACGCCGTTGGCATGTGTGCTCTTTATGTATGGATCGTCTTGATGCTTTATTCTGAGTTAATAAAATCCATCCTTTGTCGAAAAATGTGGCGACTCGTCAACTCAACCTGGCTGGTCTCTGCAAATTAACTCGTGCGCAATCTCAAGGTTGGCAACTATGTCCGTTATGGCTGGCTGGTCGTCCCCATGCAATTTCCATGCAACTGCCATGGCGTTGGCTCCCGTACAGATCGCCTGTTTAGCATCTCCTCCATATTACCAGCCTCCATGATGGGAAGTGCGAAGGAGAATGCCTTTTTCCCCGGTACACGTCACCGGTCACTCGCTGGCTTTAGATGACCTGTGTGGAGGTACTCAAGGTCGATGTACCCAATTGTGCCTCTAACAATGACATCCCAACCACGACACCTCACTCGCCATGTCCCTGACGACCGATAAGCCAAAAGCTGAAGGCCTCCTTTGGTTCATAGGATAGAAATTTTATAGGAATAGAAAAATTATAGGAAGTGAGATGACATACATCCTGATTTTTATAGAGAAAGAGATGTTATTTGGTACATTGGATAGGAATTTTTCCATTGAGTCTAGCCTAATGTTTTTTTTCCTCCAAAATGTGAAGGGTTGATTCTTATCCTACATAGGAATAGGAATCCATTCCTATAAACCAAAGGGCTTTAAAGGAATTTTTCCTTTGCAAATCCTATCCTATAGAGTTCCTACAAAATTCCTACAAACCAAAGGAGACCAAAACATGCGGCACCCAACTGACATCGAAAAGGCTGCAAGGTTATGGGCCAAGGCTGATTGAGATGGCCTATGGTTTCGAGCAGGCTACCAAAGGGAGAAGGCCACCCATGTTCAAGCCCTAGCTAAATATAACTTCTTCTTGGCCGTGTGCATCTTAGTTATGCAGAGACCGGGTGTAATGCTTAAATCTTTTAAGTAATAAAGTGCCCCTTTTCGGGAAAAAAATATAACTTCTTCAGTAGAGAGAATGTAACACTAGGGCCCAAAAAAGGCTCCACATACACTTTTCTCTCTTCATTTCAAATAATAAATCTGCAAGTATTACTTCTTGGGCCAGCAATTAAGTCTTAACATCGCGAAGTCCTATGGTCGTTTACTCGTTTCTTCTCACACCAGCACAGTTTTGAATCTTTTTTACTTCGATAAAATTAAGGAGCATCAGTCCCCTAATTCATTTCAACTGAAATTGATAAGATAAGCAGATCCATAAACAGTTCAAGGGGAACTCTACTCCAGGCTTTCTGCCGCACCCAACTGTGCCCGAAGACCTGCCGATCCGACCTAATTATTACAGTTTCTGAGTTTCAGGCTTTCAGCATACAAAACTGCAGCTCTACAAAGAAACAGAAAACGGGACAAACTGCCCAGCCAACATCGACCCATACACTGATACACAGTACACTATATCAGGCTTCTAAACTACGGCCACACTACCTTACAGCGACATAGCTATACCATCACACGGACACACTAAATTTATACTAGATCCGAAAATCAAATTTTAATCTAAAATCCCGACTTCCCATGATGAATATAACGAAATATCAACGATCTAGGATGGGGCCTACCACATGAATGACTTTGAAAGAGAAACTACACAAACAAAGTGGGCCTGCTGTGCTGTGCTGTGCCGTGCCCATGACATGCGCAAATCCAGGATTAAAAAAAAGGAAAGTAATTACCGAAAAGAGACATAGGCTAGAAACAGAGTAACTACCACAAGAAAAGGGCTAAAACAAACAAATTCCAATGGTGATTATCAACCCAATGTGTTTCTTTAACAAACCGGGGGAAGAAACGAAGCAGGATCTGATCCTTCCGGGACATAGAATTAAAGGCAAAAATGCAGACTGTCTAAACGAGTGGCTTGACACCCATCTGTTACGCTTGTGTCTCTTTTTTGTGATCTCTTACTCTGATATTTATATGTTACCTAGGGCTGGTACTGGATAAACCATTCTTGCATCTTGCTTCATTTGTATACACGTACTCTATTTAATTAATATATGAAAATACCGTTGAACCGACAAGACAACCTGACCCAAAAACAGTTCAAGGGGAACTCTACCTCCAGGTTTTCAGCCGCAGCTAACTCTGCATTATGGTTTCAGCACACAAAACTGCAACTCAGCGAAAAACCAAGGCAAAAGCAGGCCAAACTGCCAGCATCAATCAATCCATGCGCAGTGCATCCTACAGCAGACTTCTCTAAACTAGAGCGACATATATAGTTGGACATCATCATTTCTCTTTCCTAAAGAAACTGCTTGCATTGAGAGGAAGAAAGACCTCAGCCGTTCTCCAACCTCTGCATGAGTGGCCCCAGCCACGACATCGATGGAACATTTCACTCACATGTATTTCCAAATGAGTTAAACATAGGTTTGGCTATTTCGGATTGGATCAGCATCACGTTGTACAAATGGATCCAGGCTCCGAAATTCAGAAAAAAAAAATCCAACAAACGAACTAGAGAGCTAATTAAATACTCAATCAACAAATCCAGGCCCTCCGTTCCTAAATATAAGTCCCTTTAGAGATTCCAACACGGACTACATACGAAGCAAGATGAGTGAATCTACACTCTAAAATATGTCTATATACATCCGTATGTAATCAGTGTTGAAATCTCTAAAAGGACGGAGGGAGTATATTACAAAAAGAAAGTGCTGAAAAAACAGAGTCAGTGCTTACCATCAACCCCATGTTCCTTTCCTAAGAAGCCACTGGGAAAATCAAAGTAGGGTTGGTTGTGAAGAAGCAAACTATAGTGGGATTGGTTGTGAAGAAGCTAACAAGCGCCCATTGATTTACCAAAAGCGGGCATTACCTATGTGCAGTAACGGGATGCTCATCGGGTGATTGAAACACATGACGGTCACCTGTGACCCGTTGCGGAGCCTGCTACAGTATGAATGGCTTTGAAAGAGAAGCTACACAAACAAAGTGGGACTACTGTGACTATGTGCAACTCAAGGCAAAAAAAAAAAAAAAACAAAGTGAGGTGGTGACCATCAAGCGGGTGTGTTCCTTTCCTAATAAACTGCTGGGGAAAGCATAGTAGGGTGGGTGGTGAGGAAGCCAACTGAAACTACACTGGGAGGTCCATCCCAAGCTCTTCCAAAACTGCCAGCAACAACAAGCGTTATAATGCTCCTTCATCAGTGTATTAAGAGAACCACCTTCTGAGGACGCCTTCAACGATTGTTGTCAACGCCCCTCCTCCAGCACCTCAGATTCCTAATTAAGAGACCACAAAGTGAGTAGTGAGCCCCCTTCATCACCGTATGAACATGGTTGAATTTATGTGAACAGAGTTCAATTATTAGTTTGTAGTGTATACCAGCTCGGAATGGTAGCCTGCCCATGACGAGCTCCTGGAGTGTGGTGAGTCCGATGGGAGGTCAACTTGTTCGACGAAGGGCCACAAACATGGCTCGTCAACTGAACCGTGCTCATCTCTGCAGATCAACTCGTACGCCATCTCGAGGTTGGCAACGATGTCTGATATGGCCGGCCGGTCCTTCGCATCCAACTTCCCGCAACAGCATGCAATCTGCGCCACACGTTTCATCGCCTGCAGCTGCCAAGGCGTTGGCTCCGGTACAGGTCGCCTGTCTAACAACTCCTCAATATTACCGACTTCAATGATGGGGAGTGCGAAGTCTGTCAAAGGTACATTTGTCCC
Source organism: Triticum aestivum (assembly GCF_018294505.1). Classification (NCBI taxonomy): domain Eukaryota; kingdom Viridiplantae; phylum Streptophyta; class Magnoliopsida; order Poales; family Poaceae; genus Triticum; species Triticum aestivum. Next base: position 11,457,916 of record NC_057799.1, on the reverse strand, counting down.
ATCATTCATAAAAAAAGAATATGCACTTTTCCCTGTCAGAACCTCGAGCATCACCACGCCCAGGCTGTACACGTCGCTTGCCGGCTTCAGAAGACCATAAAAGGCGTACTCAGGGGCGAAGTACCCAAATGTGCCTACAACCCGGTCGACTTTCAATTCCGACTCCTCACTTGCAATGTCCCAGACGACCGACAAGCCAAAGTCTGACACACGCGGCACCCAATTGGCGTCAAAAAGGATGTTAGCCGATTTGATGTCCCGGTGGATGATTGGCGGGTTGGCATGACAGTGTAAGTGCTCGATGGCGCGTGACACGCCGAGGAGCACAGCGATGCGCATCTTCCAGGACCCCGTCACCGGCGACATCGTGGAGGGGCCATGATCAGAATGCATCTGGTCGAAGAGCGTACCGTTCTCCATGTACTCGTAGACAATGAACCTCTGTAGCTCTTCCAACTCTTCGGGTTCTTCTGGCTCCTTTCTCCACCAGGTCAGCTGGCGCTTTTTTTTCTTTTGCGGGGTGGCTAGCAGACGCTTGGGCTTGCTCACAGTCACACACGATCCAAGGAGGCTGATGATGTGTTTGTGCCGGAGCCGTGATAGGATGTCGAGCTCCGTGCAAAACTCCTCTAAATATTGCGACTGCGAGTTGTTTAAGCTCTTGATGGCCACCGCTCGCCCATCGTAAAGCCTGCCCATGTACACCTTTCCGGACCCGCCTTCACCGATCACGGTGTTAGGGGCGAAGTTATTGGTGGCAGCCACGATCTCCGCCAACGTGAATTCCTGGGTTCCGTGCGGCAGTACCTCCTGAGCAAGCTCTGTAGACTCCTGAAAAAGAGACCACAACAAATGATACCATAAATGAGCAGTGAGAGCGTGTGCTCCCTAACTGTATAAATTTCTGTTTTGTCTTGTCAGGGAGCCGCACGATCAATTTACCTCCAGCTGCAACGACTGTGGAAATGAAGACGGTTCATCTCTAGTGGAGTCATCTGGGACGAGGACATTGTAGATTCTCTCAAGGCGGCGTGTGATGCCGATGTGGCTGATCACCGGGAAGAGGATGAGGTAGGAGTCTATCTTGCTCTGCACCTCCCTGAACTTTTCGGCTGTCCTGCCAGCCATGATGAACTGATACGCCGCGCTCCTCCCTTGGCACGACACGACGAGCTCGTGGGCGTCCCGGAGCGTGTCACCCAGCCCGGCCAGCGGCTGCGCCGCCTCTGGCTCCTGCACGTGCGGCAGCAGCTGCGCGATCATGAGGGCCCGACGCGCGAGCTGCTCGCACTCGGACCTGTTCTGCCGGGCCGTCATCGCGGCCTGCACGATCATGGAGATGAGGCCCCCGACGTCCGCGCCGACCAGCTGCGCCACGGTCGCCGCCTGACCCAGCCCTGTCCACAGCGCCATGGCAGCCTTCACAAAGAGCCAGGCTCGAAGGATGGATGGCTCCTTTGTTGCCGTCAAACTTCTGCAATGGAGATGGAACAGGTCAGTACAGTACAAACTGGGAAGACGCAAGGACACAGCGTCTGCAACACACACGCACGCCGGCAGCACACACACACAGCAAGCGTCACGCACGCCGGCAACACACACGCAAGCGGGCACGGCAGCACGCCGTCCGCACGCACACACACACAGCGTTCAGGTCGTTGCGCCTGCTTCCCCTCTGCCTTCACGCGGCTGATTCCACTTGGCTGGACCGCCGCGCCCCTAAATCTACCGCACCGGCGCGCCCCCAGCCAAGATCCGCCGGACTCCTGTTACCCCAAATCCACCGAACCACCGCGTTCCTACCTAGCCGCACTCACGCACATTCTGCTGGATCCCCAGCGACACAGGACAGAGGGGGGAAGAGAGTGAGATTGGAGACTGACCTCTGCCACCGCCGCCGACGTGCCGCCACAAGCCCACAAGAGTGAGGAGAGGTACCCGCCCTTCGAGGGTCAAGCCGTTGAGACCGTGCTCAGCGGGTCAGGTGTGGCTTCCTGGAAACTCCGTGAAGACTGCTGCTGCTCCCACGCGGCGACCGGCGACTGACCATCCAAGGACACGCGGTCTCTGCCCTTCTCTCTACTGTGCTGCGCTGCGCCAGTCTCACGCGGCCCACCGCCCAACCCCCCAAAGACTCTCTTTCTCTCCCGTCACTTATTTATGAACACTGCCCCTCAAAAAAATATATATGAACACTGAATATCCCGCGAAAGTCTGATTTTCAGGCATGACAAATCAATTTTTTTTCATGGCAAATTATGTTCTTCGAGGATGACATGTTCAGTCGCGAGCATGATAAATCTGCCTCGGTTCCAGACAATTGTCGTGCTTGCGAAAATTTGTCATCCTCGCACCAATATAAATTGCGATAAAAAACATATTATTTGCCATGCCTAAAGAGGACCCGCCGTCAGATTTTTAACATTTTCACTTACTTATTTCTCAAGCAGCAGCGTAGGGAAAGTAGCTCAGGCTGCAAAATAATAATAATAATAAGATGACAGGAAACAGATGAAAGAGGAGGAACTTGTTGAAAGTTCACAAGATTTTGCTCGGAGTCTACAAATTTTTGTTGAAAGTTGGGAACAAAAATCAGACATCTAATATTGTCGATTTTATTTGATAATTCGTTCTTTCAAAATCTGTCTATCCAAATTCATATAAGTTTTAAAAATACACGAGGAGGAGATAAAAAGATGCATAGTTTTATTTCTTACGTCAAACCTGCAATTTTAGAGCATCTACAACCGAAATAGCCTAATTCGGGTCTCTATACGCCCGCAGATACGCTGGGCAGGTCCTCATTTGGGCTTCTCCACAATCACACTCCTCAAATTTTGATACCCAAATCTTGGTCTGGCAGAAACTTTCAATCAGAATTCTGATAGGAAGTGTTTCCCAAAAAGGAAAGTGGAATCTATAAGGATGAAAAAGAAAGACTACTCAAAATCATTAATGACTTAGATTTAAAGGCCGAGGTCCATGTGTTGGGAACGGCGGACCAAAGGGCCAAGAGTGAGGCTTACGAGAAGTTACAAAAACTACTTAGAGAAGATGAGATGAAGTGGGCACTCAGAGCAAATGTTAGGCAAGTAATTTAGGGTGATAATAATATCCGGTTTTTTCGGTTTGATTGCCAATTGGAAACATAGGAAGAATAGAATTATCCATTTGGAGCAAGATGAGGGTACAATTTTAGAGCACGAGAACTTAAAATTGTACATCACTAAGTACTATAAGAAACTTTTTGGGCCACCTGAGCAGAATCATGTGATGCTCGATGAGCACATGATTAGTGATTTGCCACAGCTGGGGTCGGATGAAAACGAGATTTTGTCCGCCCCGTTCACTGAGAAGGAGGTTTTTGAGGCTATTGCGCAAATGAAAAACAACAAAGCGCCATGTCCCTGATGGCTTCCCAACAGAATTTTACAAGCGTTGTTGAGAAATTGTCAAAGGAGACCTTTTACTAATGTTCCATGATTTGTATAATGGCCAGCTAAATTACCATGCATGCTTACCAACTGAAGTTGTCATAAAAAAACATTCCATTTGTGATGGGAAAAATCCAAACATTCACGACTTACCGGGGTCCTAACATGTTGACCGAATTTTTTTTCCATGCTTACCAACTAAATTGCCGCCTCGCATCAACTAAAGTTGCCAGAAAAAACATTCAATTTGACATGCGCAAAATCTGAACGTTCCGGACTTATCGTGGTCCTAAGATATTGACCCAGCTACCGGCCAGGAAAGCCCTTAGGTACGTAGTACGTACGTATGTATTTCATAAGACATTCAGTTGGTAGCGAGAGGACAACTTTGGGACCGGTGTGTGCACGCACGAAGAATCCCGCAACGCTGCTGTTGTCACCAACGGGGACGCTGAAAGGAGTGCCAGCTGGTTTCCCATATGGACCATATTTTCCCACATTGGTGACAAGGGTGAGCGATGATACAACAATCTGTCCTTCATACGTAGCTGTTGTTCCAGAAACTTCCTTGACACTCTCTAATTGGTCAAGGAGGATCTGCAGGGAGATAAATCACCGAGTAAGGAAGTACCTTTGTGCACAAATGGATCACACCAGGGGAATATAATTGCATTCATGGGACAAAATATCGCCACCCCATGGACCAGCGGTAAGAGACACACCAGCTTCCTCAATGTAGGAAAATGCAAGCGAATCAACTACATCACTGCTGTGAATTGTCACGCTTTCTAGACGCACCGGTCTTTCTGCGCTGAAAGCTGTCCCTCCATCTCCACCCCATGGTCCAATCTTCGCACTAGCCTTCTGCTCGCATCCCATGGAACAACATATATGCATGTTCCATAGTAAAAGTTAAAATGATGTGGGTTTTCTAAATACTTTGCATCCAAACGGAGCATAAGATCGTAAAATAAACTTCCTCATGTATACACACTGCCTGGCTCCTGTGCCTCGATTCCTTGGGTTAGAGGAACACTCTTGACATAGGAAGGAAGATCCATTACAGTATGATATGTGGGTGGTGACATTTTTCCAATCTTAACTTCTAGTTCCTCTAGTTCATGGACGATGTCCTTGATACATGGCCTTTTGTTTCTGTCCTTGTCCACACACCTTAATGCAATCTCAACACATGAAGTCACTCCTAGGATGTCTATTTCCTGTGAGGAATATCCAGGATTTGCCTGCAACTTTTTGGTCCAGTTTTCACTTACCTGCATGCACAATTGGAGCATAAAACTCCCTATCCATACACTAGATAGTTTGCAGCGAAAAAAATGCCAAAAAGACTTATATGTGTTAATGGTATAAATAGAGATTTTTTTTTCTTTTCCTTCTTGCCAGGAGAGAAGAGTTTTCCTTACAAGCTCAATAAACTGTTCGGGAGACATTTCGGAACAACGGAAGTAGCTCATATTTCCAGACAACATTTTTATAATTATGACGCCCAAACTGAAAACGTCAAATTTCTCTGATATCAAGCCACTGTCAATGTACTCCGGTGGCATGAACCCGCTGCATTGATATGGTTAATTGGTAAAATACATGGAAAAGTTTGTTCAGAATCCCTTGAGAAAATTAACGGCTTAGATGATCCATCAACTTACAGTGTTCCATCGCGCATCTCTGTTTGTCGCGTTTTTGTTGAACCTACAAGTCTTGAGAAACCAAGATCCGCAATTTTGGGCGTCATACTTTTATCCAGCAAAATATTACCAGGCTTTAAGTCCAGATGGAAAATAGGTTTTTCCTGGGAGCTGTGAAGGTGATTTAGTCCGTCACAAGTCCCTTTGATAATCTTGTAACATGTGGGCCACTCAAGTCCGCAAGATTCATCTGCAATTGGCAGAAAAAAATACATATAAAATAAGCTATTGCATCATTCATCTTGATAGGAAAACTAATACATGTTGCCAGTTGTCATTTTAGTCGTATCAAGATGAAACAACTACTCCGTTTTATGTTAAATATAAGTTGCAGGCAAATCCTGGAGGGTGAACTTTATTGTACCAAAGAATCAGACTCCGGTCCCTTGCATATAAGATACTTATATTGACACTGATATATGTTACCTTGAATGTGTTTATCAAGGCTTCCGCCCTGCATATATTCGAAGCAGAGCACTCGCTCCATTGCTTTAGCGAAGACAAGTTTCCCCTTGTGCTCCACGTATTTGTGCCAAGTTTCATAGCAGTAGCCAATTAACCGCACAATATTCTTGTGGCGTACCATGATAAGGTTACGATATTCATTGTCAGATTGCTTATCATCCAGCCCTTGCAAGGGATGCAGTTTCTTCACGGCAGTATCTTCCCCATCATGCACCGCCTAACAAAAATCGGCCACTTTTCATTTTATAGACCCTGATTACTAATTGAGAGTCAGAACTCAGAACTAAACACAGAAAATACAGTAGTTAGTCCATACCCTGTAAACATCTCCGGATCCACCGCTGCCAACTTTCTGATCCTCTGCAAAGTTGTTTGTAATAGTTTCGATCAAGTGGAATGTAAAATCCATGCCGTGGTTGTGTCCCACCCAGCAGGCTTACGGAACGATCTTCTGCTTCCTGACAGCAAAAGTAGTTATTGGAATGCAGCATGGTTCAACTGCTCGGCAGCTAGAAACAGGAAAGACTGAAACTATGCCATCGCATCTATAGGATGTGTTAGGTTACAAAAAGGCAATGGAAAGTAACGTGTACCTAGTAAACCGTCAATGGGTAAGAACCGATTCTGTTCGGTTCATGAATGTAACCCTATTACCATAATAAATTGATAATACTACACCGTATGGCTCACCAACAGTATGATGGTTACAGGAGATGGTTGTCTTCAAACTGTTGAAGAACAGATCTAATAAGAAAGCATTGCATGGAAAAAACATATGAAATTATATAATACTCCCTCTGTCTCAAAATATAAGAACGTTTTTAACACCAGGGACGGAGGGAGTAGTAGACAAACAGATCTGACAAAATGCTCCATCTCCTACGGTGCTTATTTTTTATTTCCTTTTTGAACCGGGCTAAACCCCTTTCCAAATACAGCAGAGCAGAGCTCACAGCTCAGTACAGGAGATGGGGAACTGGGGATGGGGAGAATCTCCTACCGTGCTTCCCGTTGAAATATGCTGCTTACTCATGGCCCATGCTGAGACATTGGGAGGAGCTTGGTGCTGCTCGGATGGGGGCGGATATGGATCTACAGCGATTCGAGATGGAGATGGATAGAGATGGGTGGGTGGGGGGCACCGGCCAGCCCTGCTGCTCTACGGATGGAAAGGATATGGACCACCGGCGCTTTGGGATCGAGAGAGAGGGCCGGCGCCCGGCAGCGCTCTCTGAAGATTTCAAATCGAAGACGTTCATACTACTCTAGTAGTTTCATCACATAAGAAGTGCTACAATAGACCATTACACCGCAAGCACACACGGCGGCAAGCACGCGTCCACACTCCACAGTCCACACACGCCGGCATCACAGCCAGCAAGCACGACGGCCGCACGCACGCACACAGCCATCAGATACCCGTGCTTTCTGCCTCCTCATGCGGCTTCCTCTCCCCTCAGATCCTCGCGACCGCCGCGCCCCCCAATCCGCCCGACCTCCCCTACGAAATCCACCCGAGCCTGTGCCACAGATTCGCCGGACTAACGCGCCCCTAAACACAACACAACCCACCATCGGGACACAGAGAAGAGAGAGGTGGGAGGCCGCGGGGTGAGAGAGTTGGATTGGAGGCTAACCTCTGTCGCCCTTGTTCGCCAGCTGCCGCCACAAGTCACGGATGCATGAGTGAGGAGAGGTAGCGTCAGTGCGCAGCGGTCTGTCAAGCAGTGGAACCCGGCCGCTTTTTGGTCGCGGTTTGCGGGATGACGGTGGCTTCCTGGAAACTACCTGGGAGGTGGAGCTCCCACGCGGGTGCCGGTGCGGTGACCCAGACCGACCGCGGTCACCGTCCATTCCCCAAAGTTTCCTTTTATCCACGGATTCCGCTGCGGCGCAGCAGAATTTGAACCAAAGGGTGAACCCAGCAGAATCCGATTTCAGAAATCCGCTGTCAAAATCTGAACCAAAAGCGGTTGCAGCCCAGGACGTGTTTTCCAAAACCTGATTCCGCTGCGGGCCAAAATCTGAAAAAGCTGTATCAGCTGGTTTGCCAAATGACCTACATCTTTTTCCTATCAGATTTTTCACAGCTGTTTTTCCACAGCTGCTTTTAGAAATCCATAGCCGAACCAAACAGGGCCTTAAGCACGGTACGGTAGGGAAGTAGCCGTAGTACTTTTCTTTTCTGCGAATAAAGGTCCTTCTTTACGCCAGCAAACACAGAAAATTAAAACAACAGGAGAAAATTGTATTTTTTATGGTTGAAGATTCGGAACAAAACTCTAAGAAAATTGTATTTTTTAAAATTCTATTTGACAATTCATTCTTCCAAGTATGACTGTCCAATTCATGGGAACTTTAAAAATATGTTTTTTTACCATTTATGCCATTACCTCAGTTTTGCCACTGGAAATTTCACATGCTAAAAATGTCATTGTTGCTCCCGTAGGTGCATACTACAAAATAGCTCTAGACACCGTTACTTTCAGCTCAGAACCCGTTTACCGTGTTAGGGCATCTCCAACCTCAAGCCGCAAATTTCCTTCGACATTCGTCCGCGGACATTGATGCGGGAGCCGGCCATCCAACGCTTGATCAACCATATTTAGAAACTGAATCGCGCTTAGAGTGTAATTTAAAAATCTTACAAAGATTCATGAGGCCCCTTCTCACTTCTAGAGACAAGTTATAAGTGCACCACATAATAAGATTCAATCATACTAAAATGGTTCAGTCTTACAAAATTTTCGCATCATATGTATTCTTGGCAGTACCAATTTACCTGCTATTTTCAATCATGATAGTGGACAAACAAGGAAGGCTTGAACATATGATCTCGAAGATTTTCTATGAGAACCTGAAGGACCCAAAATATAACATCAGCTAGTTAATCAAAGAGGCCTGAATAGAATATGCCATGGGTGGCCTTGAGAAACTGGAAAAGGCTATCTGCAAATCTATTTCCCCATCGACCCCTTCCACAGCAGTTGCTATAGCACTGCCTTGTTCTGCTACCTTTTCCATTCTTGAAATTGCATCACAGAGGAATGGCAGTGTCCAACATGGCAATGACCACACTACAGGAAGATTCCTAACTTTGCCTGTACATGAAAGCCATATGAGCAAAAACAAATCAAAAAGACAAGATAGAAGAGGTTCATAAGAATGACAACAGATGTCAATATAAAACATGCTGGAAATTTCTTAACAGGACATTTTTTGTACTTCGAATTACATTATTCCTCTTGCAGTTATTGTCTTTGATTATTAGCCAAGACGTTAACATTACTCATCATGATATGTCCCCAGTTCAAATTGACTCACATGATTTATTTTCTCAAATATACAGTATCGTATCATAGGTTTATGGTCACTGTAACTTTGATTATTGAGAAAATACAGTCCTAGGATTATGAGAGCATGCTAACTTGAACTGTTTAATGTGTTCATGCTAACTTAACTGGCTCTCACCCATTATCAGACATGAGCTATCGATTAGTGCACAAAACTAATTAAGAATGATCTTACTGAAGGTAAGACTATCAAGGGATACTACTAATTTGGGTAATGAAGAAAAATAAAAAGTAGACCTTGGACCATCTTCTGCGGTGCCTCAGTGGATGATGAGCTGGACATCACAAAAACTGGTCCCACGTCAACATTCGATTCATCAGGCTTGAGACCCTCTGCTATCACTCGATCCGATATGACCTGCAAAAAAACACACAAATCCTTCATAAAACACACGGCTCATCAATAGAATACCTGATGCTGATCATTAATCCCATCAAATTCCTACAGAAAACCCCCAAACCTAAATTGTTTTACTTTTTGTTATATGTTTTGTTTAAACCCAGTCACTCTTTCCAGTTTGTCCTAAATACCGAAGCATGCTTGTCTCATACTTAGTATCCCAAGAAAAATTCAAGAGTAAGATTAGTCTTGATTTAGCCAAGAATCAAATGACATAAATATCAACATGTTCACTTTGAAACTCAAAGTAATGGGTGCAAAGGAGGCTAACGCAGATCATAATGAAAAGATGCATGAGAAGGACCTCTTGACATATATGAGGATATACCATAGGTTGCAAACAAAGTAGGAATGGACTGATAGTTTCTACAATCATCCTCAAAGAGGAACAAACTTGGTAGAGTAAACAATGAATTTATGATCTTCAGTCTTTACAACCTTAAAATATATTGATCTAAATATTCATAGACTGAAAGCCAAGTAGATTCCCTGAGACAAAATAAATAAAACATAGTAGGCGCAGTGAGTGGACAAACACATTAGCATGGTCAAAAGGAACATCAACATTTTAACATGCCTACTGTAATATCATGCAAACAAGAAATCACCTCAGATACTTATCCCTTTTCAGGAGAAGAAATGCATCAAACACCTGAGTTGTACAAACAAAAATACAAAATTAGCAACAACCGGTACTTCATTCCACTAGTAGAAAACAGGGCTTTGGTTCGGCCAGAAAAGAGCATTAATCCCGGTTGCATTACGAACCGGGACTAATGTGAGCATTAGTCCCGGTTCGAGCGGCTAGGGCACCGTACATGCATTAGTCCCGGTTCAAATGGGACCTTTAGTCCCGGTTGGTGCCACGAACCGGGACTAAAGGGTGAGATGCCCATTAGTATCGGTTCGTGGCACCAACCGGTACTAAAGGTTAGACCTTTAGTCCCGGTTCGAGCCACCAACCGGTACTAATGGGGTTTGAGGCATTAGTACCGGTTCATGGCACGAACCGGCACTAAAGGTCCCATTTTCAAACTCTACCCCCCCTAGATCGCCTTTTCAGTTTTGTAAAAAGCAAAAGAAAATGATAAAAACTTCAAAAATTAAAATCCTTCCAGGTGAAGTTATGTTACTACATGTACTAGTTAGGAAAATTAAAAAACTTAAATTTCGACATGTTTTGCAAAAAGTGTAGGGAAAATCCTCAAATTTTTGGAATCCTCAAATTCTAAAAGGAAAAAAAGTTATGCTCAAATTTCAGTTTTTTTTGAATTTTTGTTAAATCTGGTCAAACTATGGTCAAACTACTTATTCAAGAAGTATTAGTGTTACTAAATAATTATTCAAGAATATTAGTGTTACTAAATAATTATTTCAGTTTTTTGAATTTTGGTCAAATCTGGTCAAACTGTGGTCAAACAATGATCAAACTAATTATTCAAGAAATATTAGTGTTACTAAATAATTATTTCAGTTTTTTTGAATTTTGGTCAAATCCGGTCAAACTGTGGTCAAACTATGGTCAAACTACTTATTCAAGAAATATCACTGTTACTAAATAATTATTGTTTTTTAGAACAATAGTTTCAAACTCAAACAGTGAAATGTGTGACTTCATGCGCAAGCTAAATTCCTGAGGGTTAATAGGATTGACATCTTACTATTGTCAGGAAAACAACAAGTGCAGACTTGGAAACGAGGGAGAATAGAACCCGGAAGTTAAGCGTGCTCAGGCTGGAGTAGTGAGAGGATGGGTGACCGTTCGGGAAGTTAGATGATTTGGAATGATGAGGGGTGATTAGAGATTAGAGGTTAAATTGAGCAGTGATTAGAGATTAGAGGTTAAAATAATTCAGAAATTTGAAAATAAAAAAATTCAAAAAGAAAATCATAAAATTTCCTTTAGTACCGGTTGGTGTTACCAACCGGGACTAAAGGTGGACCTCCAGGCAGCGGCCACGTGGAGGGCCTTTAGTCCCGGTTCGTGTAAGAACCGGGACTAAAGGGGGACGCTTTAGTAACGACCCTTTAGTCCCGGTTCCAGAACCGGGACTAAAGGCCCTTTTTCTACTAGTGTTCACAATCACAGCCTGCATCATTAACTCTTGCTAGTCCTTAGAGCTAAAAGTACATATATTAGATTGGGAAGATCACATTGAGTTAATCCAAAATAATCAATGAACTATAAGAAAACAAATTCCTTGGGCAAAATGTACAGATAGTTTTAGAACTGACCAACAACCAACTAATGGGAAATCTAAGATTATGACATGGTTTCAGAAGAAAATTTCTGTACAACAACCTTCTAGTACATGAAAAAGTTCCTAACATGTTAAGGTTTTCTTGTATGCTCTTCCACTAATATGCCTTTCTGGACATACTAATGAGAAAATTCAGAGGGAAAACACCGCAAACCACAAGCTCACTTTTGTTTTGGTTTTCTTAGTGTTGCACATGTTCGTACCATGCATGCACAACAATTCCAAACATGTTACCAATCAAGATCACTTGTGTTGTCATCTCTTCCTGAAACTCACACTGATGGCTCGCCTCCTCAGCTACACATGCCATGTCAGGTTTCAGTGAGTACATGTAAATGAAGAAAAGGCCAAGAGCAAAGAAAGAAGTGAACAAATGGCATTTCTTGAAGACACTTTTAACAAGGAACATGAAGGTATAGATGTAGAAAGAAGTTTTGGGTCTATCCTCACAAATAACCTGCAACAATTATTTAGAGTTGTTGTTTTTAGCAAGCACTATATCATTGGTCCAACTTTTCAAATTTTCTTTTGCATCTGTATCAGCCACCAAAGAACAATCCGAAAAGGTAACATGAATGCACACCAGGCAATAAATCATGAATTGCACAGAAAAATAAATGAGGGAACAACTTTTGTGCATGCATTCATGAGTGGAGCAAAGAATGTCCATTGCTCCATAGTTATCCGCAGAACCTAAGAAGCATGAACTGGAAACCAATCTGGCAGGCTCTAAAACCAGATGTCGATAGGACACACTGTAATCCTTGTAAAAGAACAAATCTTATTTTCTGCTACCCAATTTGATGCTATATTTGTCTCCTGACCAACGGTGGAAAAGAGCAAGGTACCCAATAAAGCATGGAAGGAAAAAAAACTACTTTGCAGGGACCAAGGACATGCCTAGAATCTATACCTATCCATCTCCTTGATAGTAAGAACGCAAGAGCAGAATACGCTATCAACCAAGACAAAGCACCAGAAATATATTCTCTACGAACGACCAAGTAAACAGGCAAACAGATGAGAGCTCACCCTGCATAGACGCGAATGGCCGAGCCATGAGAACGACAACCGCAAGGCCCACAAATGAGTAGCAGATAACATCACAAGTGCCATGGATCTGTAAAGCATAACACCTATTAAAAAAGTAAGAAATTCTAGGAAATGGCAACAGAGAATTAATAAAAATAAACTGCCAGCTTTCAGCAGCTAAAGGTCCATCCTAAATATATCATTATCTAACCACATGAGTAATTGCTAGGATGTTTCACACACAACTTGCGATAAAATCATACCTACCCTACCTTTACTACATGCTCTCACTTCACTGCTTCATATACTGGACACTAAACTATTCAAAGATCTAGCATAAATATTGGCATTCAATAGTATGCATCTCAGATTTGATTGCAAATAATTTTATCTTCCATCTCTTTAATGGATTTTCAACAACAAAGTTATATCCTGTTATATGCCTCAAAAAGCAAAAATGAACAAATAATTTTCTGAACGCAAGCACATCCAGATTAGAAAAAAGAAATGATGCATCGTATAACAGTATCAATGTGCTTCAATATCACTGAAAAAAATATCTTCCATCGCTTGATTTGCCCAGCAGTGAAAGCCATTCAAGATACAATATGTCTGAATCAACCAAATCATAGCAATAATCCAGTTCAATGTGGGAATATACCCGCGGAGAAGAATGAAGATCCAAATATAAATGACAATCTCAAATTATCCAAATATCTTTCTTGAAACACATAAACTGAACAGGAAATCTAATCCCACCTCTCACGGAGTCACATGAAGTGGAGCAACCAATCCATATATAGAAGTATTGGACAACAAAGAGCAAACTATTAGCATTACTCAGTAGATACATGGTACATCCTTGATAACCGAAGTTTCATCAGTATAACCTGTACATCAATAGGAACAAAATACAGAGTAGCTCTCAGTAACTCATAGAAACAAATCAACCGGTGAAAGCAAGAAACACTAAAATATCTGTGCAAAGGTGCAACTAAACAGAATTACTCTGGGTGAAATAAGAAGATGCATTACTAATACAGATAGCACATTCATCATGTCATTTTTACAAATCATGGTGGACATGCTTCCAAAACATTAGTAGTGATGCTTCAAAAGAGAATCACTAAAGCATCTAATTAGTCTCGCCAACGCAGTAGACAGCGAGATAGAAAAATGCCGGATAAGAGACGGCGAAAAGTTCCAGGGAATCATTCACAAGGATCGACAAAGTAAATGGGTATTAAAGTTGCAATTGTAGTTCAATGCAAATTTTTTTTAAATTTTTTAGTGTTTAAGTACACTTCAGGGCTCTTGCCACTAATTTTCAGCATGCAAGAACTTACATCACCATCCGTCATGGCACCCCAATGAGTATCAAGAATTCGATTCATGGAGAAGCTTTCATAAGATTCACTGGATAAACATCGCCCTAGTAATAGCAACATAATACTCCCTCCGTTCCCAAATATATGTCTTTCTAGAGATTCCACCAAGTGACTACATACGGAGTAAAATGAGTGAATTTACATTCTAAAATATGTCTACATACATCCGTATGTTGTATTTCATTTGAAATGTCCAAAAAGACTTATATTTAGGAACAGAGGGAGTAGTATATAAAACGAGCAACCTATCACTTGCCTTGTCGTGATAAGGAGATATGTGGAAGAAATTCAACAGGGGGTATTTAAAGAGGACAACGACTACAGGTACCGCAACAAAACTCTGCTACAAACTTGCAGGTCGAACGCGTCGCCATTGACGTCGTCTCCTTGTAGCTGGGCAGCTAAACCCCGTCCTTCTCTTCAAAGTTATCTGACCTCGCTTGGCAAACTGGCCAGCCATCCGTCCCATCTAATGTGCAAACAACAGGGAGCAGATCGGATGAGATCTCACAAATAAAATGACCAATTCGATTTGGGCAATCGGCTTGTACCTTGACGACGGGGACCTGGCCGCCGAACATGAGGACATTGCCCATCTGGAGCAGGAGACGGAAGGTGTCACGGATGTTGTTGGCGTTGAACTCCTTGAACCTCCCGGCGCAGTCCCGCCCTGGAGAACGAAGGCCTGGCGGCCGGAGTAGTAGCGCCGGGCGACGGCCACGAGGCGCGCCCTTGGTCTCGCCGAGATGGACACGGACGGTCGCGCCGTTGGTCCGCGGCGCTCGAGAGGGAGGAGGAGGCGCTCGAGGCGAAGGGAGGCGGAAGACGTGGGGTGAGAGGGTTTCCCTAGAGAACTTTTCCACTCTTTTCCTTTTTTTTATCCCTTTTACTTTTCTGGCCAACCCACGCATTCGACGTGGCAAGCGCTAGGAGGCGCCATTCACGCGACTGTTAATGGGTTTAATTACATGGTTCTGCAAGTTGTAGTAATTCTTTTGACCAGTCCAGATCACACACACCAGATATAATACATGGTTGTGCAAGTTCAGATCACACACCACACACGCACACACCAGATATTAGTGCAATATTAGTATTAGTAATTGTTTCAAGTTTGCATCTAGAATATTAGTTGGTGTTGTGCAATTTAGTCAGCTGATTATATGTGTTGGCGCAGATAAATTGGGTGGTGTGCAATGTCACAATCTGATAAGGGGATGCCTCAAGTTGGCATGTTCTTTAAAAGTTCACAGGAGGCTTGGATGTTTTGGAGAGCATATGGTGGTCGTGTTGGCTTTCATGTGAGGAAAAGGTACAACAATGTGAGCAAATTTGATGGTAAGGTAACCTCTTGCAGATTTGTTTGTGCCAATGAAGGTCATCGCAAAAAGGGGCAAAGATAATTCATTCAGAAGTGCTTTAGAGCTCAAACAAGAACCGATTGCAAAGCTCGGATGAGTCTTACATTGGATCGAGAGTCCGAAAACTTGGAAATCACTGATGTAGTTCTTGAACATAATCACCTCCTTCACTTGCCACAAACCCGCCACCTGATGGTTTCCCAAAGGAAAATTTCAGAATTTCAAGCTTTTGAAATCGAAGCCGCGGATGATTCTGGAATTAGGCCTCAAGCTGCATATGAGCCGAAAGTCATCTTTTGATCCCGAGCTCATATGCTCCCGCATGAACAGTAAAATCGAAAAAATATCAAAAAAATTCAAAAAATTCCAATTTTTTTTGAGAGAAACATTGACAAAAGTTCTAAGTGCCTGCAAAAATTCATCATGAAATCACATTCCTGTAAGGCGTGGCAAAAAAAAAACAAATTCAGTGCTTCAAAATGCTTTTGAAAGTAGCTTTTTTAGGGTACTGTTTTTGTTTTTTTCGCCATGCCTTCTAGGAATGTGATTTCACGACGAATTTTTGCAGGCACTTAGAACTTTTGTCAATGTTTCTCCCAAAAAAAATTGGAATTTTTTGAATTTTTTTCGATATTTTTTCGATTTTACTGTTCATGCGGGAGCATATGAGCTCGGGATCAATTCCTCCGCGTCCCATATGAGCTTGCTACTCGTCAAGTTGGTGGACCACTTAATCTCGGCTACACTCCTTGTGATCACAGAAATCATTTGCAAAGCAAGAGGCAGAGGGAGTTGGCTTTTTGTCAGGCGGGCAGCATGTTAAAGTATTTTCAAGACAAAATTGTTGAAAGTCCATCATTTCAATATGCTTTGCAACTAGATTGTGAGGAGAATATATCAAACATTTTCTGGGCCGATGCTAAAATGATGTTAGGCTATGCACACTTTGGCGATGTTGTCACATTTGACACTACTTTTGGCGCAAACAAGGAATATAGGCCATTTGGTGTTTTTCTTGGGCTCAATCAGTTTAGGGAGACTATAGTTTTTGGTGCTGCACTGATGTTTGGCGAAACATTAGCCTCATTCAAATTGCTCTTTAAAACGTTCCTAGGTGCGCATAATGGAAGGCAACCAAGAACTATTTATACCGATCAAGATTATGCAATGGGTAGAGCTGTAGAGGATGTGTTCACAGAAGCATACCATGGACTGTGTACATTTCATATAATGCAAAATGCTGTCAAACATCTATCTCCGATTAAGGATGAAGATGAAGATGAGGGTGAAGAGAAAGAGGAGGGTGAAGACAAAGATGAAGACGAAGAATCACATATTCTCACTGATTTTAGTGCTTGTATGTATGGCTATGAGGACAAGGAAGAGTTTGAAGAAGCATTTGCCAACATGAGGTTAAAGATGCATAAGGAAACTTGGTTCGATAGTATCTACAAGGTAAAAGAAAAGTGGGTTGAATGTTTTATGAGAGACGTCTTCAGTTTGGGAGTGAGAAGCACACAATTAAGTGAGAGCTTCAACAATTCATTGAAGAACCATTTGAAATTTGATTTTCATATTGTTAGATTTTTAAAGCATTTTGAAAGGATAGTGGAACAAAAAAGAAACAAAGAGCTGGAATATGAATTTTAAGCAAGAAAAACGAAAAGATGAGCACCCCTATGTTGGTACAAGCAAGCAAAGTGTACACTCCAATTTTTTTTGAAGCTTTCCAAAGTGAGTATGAAAGATCCATGGCTGCATGTAGTAAAGTATTGGATGGAAACAAATATGTTGTTGCTATTGGTAGTTTGCATGGTGATTCACCTTTTGAGGATGAGCGCATAGTGATAGGTGATCCTTTTAACCAAACAACAACATGCACTTGTGGAATGTTTGAAAGGGCAGGAGTGTTGTGTGGACATGGATTGAAAGTTCTTGATTTGATGAACATAAAAACACTACCAACACATTATGTCTTGAAGAGATGGACTAGGGAAGCACGCAAAGGAAGTATATCGGATAGGCAAGGAAGGAATGTGGTAGAAAATCCAAAACTGGAAGCTATGCTTGGGTACAAGGAACTATCTCATAAATTTCATAGTATGGCATTTAAAATAGCCTACTCTACAGAATGTTGTGTGCTATTAGAAAATGCACTTGATTGCGTTGGTCCACAGTTGGAGGAAAAACTCAATGCATCTACTAGTGCTATGAATGAACCAAGTAATGACCAAGAAAATGCTGACCCAAATGTGCAGCAAAGAGATGACTTGCTAAGAGTTGCTAAACTGAAGAAAAAGGAGGTTCAGCCCAAAAATTTCAAAGAGAAAGAAAAATTGGCTTGATAGGTTGCACAAGGTCAAGTGCAAGGCAACTAAACCTGTTGTTTCGACCAAGAAAGGACCAAAAGTATATTCTAATCTGAAGATAATAATTTCTTTTGTCATTTGTTAATACACTAAAAGGTTGAGCTTTCATTGCAGCAAAAAAGGAAAAATGCAGATGTACATCCCCAAGTGGAAGTGAAGAATGATCGCAACAAGAGAAGCGCAAATGCGGGAAATGAACAGTACATTGCCATTGAGAGCTTTACTCAGCTCCTCACAGCTCCCCTACTTGTGAAGATGATCGTCTTTATGGTGGAAATTTGTTCTAATATCTAGATGTTGGTTAGATAATACTTTGGGGGTTAACTATAGTTATCTAGTGGTATTTTGGTGGCTAACTATAGTCTTTTGTGGCCTAAGTGTACAAGTGAAATGGCCTATTATATAACATACTTGGATGGTTATTCATCAGTAGTACTTGTTGCTACAGAATTTGAATGATATGGTTCAGACTATCAATGTCAAGTGCTTGAATATTTGTGCTACAGAGTTGTAAGAATGCTAAGTGCTTGCAAATTTCAAGGTTATGATGTTCAGGGTTTCTTTCTTTGTTTGCTTCAGACATTTGATATGTAGTGCTTGCAATTTTCAATGTTGTACGTATTATACAATGAAGTTAATTGCTTGCAATTTTCAATGTTATACTGTCATATTTTCCCTTGTATAATGGGATTACTTTTCATTTCATATTATGTTCAACATCAGATATTTTCTGTGTGAAAATATTAAGGCTGGAGAGTGTCCAGCGCCTCACACCTGAAAACTACCAAGGCCGGGCCTTTTTTTGCCTTGAGTGAATCCTGTCCATTGAATGTAGAATGGAGGGCTGCTATAGTGGGCTAAGGCGCTCTGTGCCTTTGCTTCACAAAGGCACCGAAGCTGCGTCCCCCCTGCAGCGGCCTTGTGCCTCAATTATGTTTTTACAATGATCGTTCAGTCACATGAGTCATGTCTTGGCAGGCTCGCCAGGTGTTTTTTCATAGAATATCTCCGGATGCTTCTATACATCGTTTAAAGCGATCCCGAGTGTGGCGTCCCCTGCAGCGGCCCTAAATGGCCTAGGTGCAACGCGCGACTGCCGCCAGTCAGCGTACCAACATACATTTGGGTTTTGTGATTTCCAGGTCGTCAGATTAGTTGACTTTGATAGTAATATTTATTTTTTCATATTTTTTTACTTTTTTATTTAATTTTAAATTTACTTTATTTTTCTATTTCAATAATTTTAATGGAAGTATTTTTTAGTGAAGAAAAAGGGAAAATATTAAACAATACATATTTTACTCTTTACGATATAAAAATGAAATGGTGAAGAAATTAAAAAAGAGAAAAAACAAGAGAAAATGCTAGACATAAACCAAGAAACCACACTGAAAACCATACACAAAAAACAGAAGGGCATAAAAAATCAGACCTGGAAAAGTTTTGCAGAAAAAAAACTGATGTAAATGGGCCACCCCACAACCTCCGCGACTATAGGTGAGTGTTACTTCTAACTCGCGACAGATGTGATGGGACCTCCTATATGGCCAAAATCACTAATTAAGGCTCTTTGCACAGGTTTCTCCCACACTCTCAGGTTGCGACAAGTGTCACACTGCATGTATACCACTTCATAGATTCGTTTATTTAAAGTTTTATCTCTCAAACTGTGCGTCCGAATCTCGAATTGTTTTCTCCATTGGATTCCTCCCATGTTGATAGATTTCGACCAACTTTTGTTATGAAAAAACAGTACGAAAAAACCGAACCGTGCCAGGGAAAACGCGAATGGAAATCCGTGCCTCTACAAGAAGTAAATTCGTGCCGGGGATAGCATGTTTTTTGCTTTTCTATTTTTTCCTTTCGTGTGAGGCACGGCTGTGCCACTTGCGAAAGCAAATCTGTGCCTCCACAAGAAGTAAATATGTATCTCTTGCGGAAGAAAAAAAAATGTGCTTTTTCACATCAAATTTTTTATTCGAGTTTTTTTGTCCGAAACCAAAGAAAAGTAAGGGCAAAACCCGAATAGTTGAAAAAAATAACAAGTCATATAAAAGCTGAAAATGCATGTAGAAAATAAAAAATAAAAATTTGAAGGGAACGCCAAAGCGCGAAACGTGACGGTGGTTGAGAGTGCGCCAAGTGACACGCTCTCAGCCCGCCCCAACTGGCCCTTGGGGAAGCTTCGGAAGGAGCGCTCCTTGATTAGTTGCTCTGCTATATGAGGCGTAACGCGCTAGGGAACATGCCAGCGCGCCCCTATTGGGCCGGTCAATGTGCGGGGCTGGACACCGTAATTTTTTTATGTTGTTTTCTTGTTTATTTTGCTTCTTTAATCTGTTTTGTAATTTAAAAAATATATAAATTTTAAAAAAAGTGAATTTTGGAAAGAAATGTTCTAGAAATCATAAAATGTTCATGGTTTCAAAAATGTTCATGATTTTGAAAAAAATGTTCGCTTATTGAACTAATGTTCATGAATTCAAAAAATATTCGTGTATTTTAAGAAATGTTCATAGATTCAAAAAAATCACCGATTCAAAACATATGTTTGTGTATTAAAGAAAGTTGATAATTTCAAAAAACATGTTCATGAATATTTAGATAAAAATGTTCAGAAATTTCCAAATCTTCTGGACATGTATGAAAAATCAAAGTTTTCTAAGTTTTTATAAAAAAACAGGAAATGTTCGCAAATTCAAAATAATACTCATGATTCAAAAAAAATGTAAGTGTAAAACAAAAAAATTCTGAATTTCAAATTTTGGTCAGGATTCGCCTATGCAAATAAACTTGTTCACGAGTTCCAAAACATGTACGAATTTGAGAATGTTCATTCAGAAAATGTTCATGAATGTGTAAAAACAATTCATGGATTAAGTTTTTTTGAAATTTGAAAATAATGATGAATTATTTTTGAATTTATAATCAAAATTTGAATTAAAAAAAGTTCACCCTGATTTGAAGAAATATTCGGATGTAGCTTATACTGGAATGTCTTTCTTTTTTTGCGTGAAAACTTCTGATCTATTCATTTTCAATCATGGCAGTACAAGAACATCAGAAATAACAAAATTTACATACAGATCCATAGATCACCTAGCTACGACTACAAGCACTGAAGCAAGCCGAAGGTGCGTCGCCGTCATTGCTCCACCCTCGCCGGAGCCGGGCAAAACTTGTTGAAGTAGACAGTCGAAAAATCGTCGTGCCCCGTAGGACCAGCACAGCAGAACAATAAAGTTTATACTGGAATCTCTAAAAAGTCTTATGTTTAGGAACGGAGGATGCGTCATGTGAGAAAGACCTATCAGTTTGCTCACGCAAATTGTTCCATCATATGACCGGTCGAGGCCACGGCAACGCCATTATCTAACACCAATCCAACAAAGCGCAAGTCCCAAGGGACACTTATACGAGGCCCCGGACTGCCCGGGCAATGGAGAGAGAACGCTTCGTGGACTGTAGCTACAGTGGAGCACTGAAGGCTGGCTCGGGGTGTAGGAAATTCCTATCTACTGCACTGTCGACATGTACCGTAATCACATGCTTCCTCCCTTCCGATTTAGTATAAGGCTCAATTAGAAATCTCATCAACCAGGGTAAGTAAGTTTTTTTTAGTTTACAAAAGTACTCAATTAATGCGTTTGTTTTTTCTCAAAAATGGTGTTTATTAGCACATTAATTGCAATGCATGCATGCGTGAGCAATAAATAATCAAAAACATTTACATTCATAGGTTTTCTTTTTAATTTTGTATGCAACTATTTAGTGCACCTCAAAATTTGAACATATGATGGGCAGCAATAAAATTGAGACTTATAAAACCGAATTTTTTTTAGATAAAGCCCTGTAACCACCGGAAGGGAGGAAGTATGAGAACATGCATGGTCTTGGTGAGCCGAACATGCGTTCCAGCTCATGATTCTAATTAACTACACGATCGGAGATGCATTCCAGATTTCCAGCTCGTCCGAACATGCCTCATGATTCTCACCGATTCGGTCACACGTCCGAAAATTATGCATCACAACGAAGGCAAGCACGCAAGCCCAGGCTTTCGTCAAACAGGCACGTGCGACGATTCACGCGTGATTGCATACCAGTTGCCCTCTGAACAGATCCAGAATTATTTAATTGCTCATAATTAACCAGTACGAAACAGCGTAACTGGCTTGCCTCTCTATACAAAGAAGAGCTCGAACGTTCTGGATTACAGAGAAACACCACCGGGGATCAACGAGCATGAAGGTAGAGGACGTCCTCCACATGGCTACCGGCGACGGAGAGAATAGCTACGCCGCCAACTCCAGGATCCCAGTTTGTATCCAAACTAGCATCCTGCACTCGTTTCTTTCTTTCTTTCTTTCATGTAATCAAGCTATGCGTAGCACCTCTTTATACATGCTTTTCGCAGATGAAGGCCATGCTGAAGAACAGGCCATTGCTTCAAAGGACCGTGGAAGAGGTATACACCTCGCTCTCCTCTGCGAGCACCATGGTCGTCGCTGACCTCGGCTGCTCATCGGGCCCAAACGCGCTATTCATCGTCGCCGAGGTTACCGGCATGATCTCTGACTACAACCAGAACACAAACGAAGAACAACACGGTGTGGAGCTGCAGTTTCTCCTGAATGACTTGCCCAAGAACGATTTCAACCTCATCTTCCAGTCGCTTGATCAGTTCCACACTGTCACTAGGAAAGGGGAGGGCGATGAGGCGGCGACGCCACCGTACTACGTCGTCGGGCTACCGGGATCGTTCTACAACAGGCTTTGTCCTAGCCAGAGCGTCCATCTTTTCCACTCGTCCTACAGCCTCCATTGGCTCTCCAAGGTACACGCATGATTGCACACTTGTCGTACTAAATTATGTTCCAGCCTAAAATAAATATCAGATTGCAACAACACAGTACTCATCCACACTTGATCATACACTTATATTCAAGCATCATCCAGTGTTTATCATTCCAGTTTTCTCTCTACGAGAAAGCATAGCAAAGGTTATCCATAATACCATAAAAAGAAGGGACCTAGCTTAGTTAACAGGGCCATACTTTTAAACTTCCAAAAACTATGTACGAAATGACCATGTTATACTGGAAGGAGTAAGTTGCATGAAATTAATTGACTTGCCAAGTAAGGAATAACTACTGTGGTAATGCGGTTTAATTGGGTTCTACATTTGGAGTCCATCTTATAGTAAGTGAAACTTGTATGGCTTCTTTGGTTCATAGAGAAAGTAGAGGAAAAGTATAGAAACAGAAAACTTTCTTTATGAGTACTATTCATTCGCTTGGTTAGAAGGAATGGACCAAAGGAGAAGTGGAGGAAATTCTACTCTTATCCCATTTTCAAAGAAAAAAATGCCAAAATTTTACAATCCACATGGACCTCTTTTTTATGATCTCTTGCTTGGCAGGACTCCAAAAGTGTAATAGGAAAACACAGGAATAAGATAAGAATGGATGTGCAAAATGGATGATTGGAAAACACATACATTTTGCAAGACACATTTGGTTCACGGAAATAGGAGAAACACATGTATCCTTACAAACTTGTCTAAACCAAAGTCAAACCAAATCAAATAGTATAATTATAACGCTATATGCTCTAAGGATCTTAGTCCCGTTCTTTGTGCGTAGGAATTTGAAAAAGTAGTCGACATTGATTTTAAAATTCCCATGTTTTTCCTTTGAAACATAGACCAAAGGCGCATAATACCATCCTAATTATACTTTAGTGTGTGGTTTGACTCTGATGAGACCGTGTTTAGTAGGATTGTTGTGTTTTCCCTATTCCTGTGAACAAACAAGCAAATTTACAATATTGATTTATTTTCCAACTCTTAGGTCTGTACCTGCAATTCTATCTTATTCTTGTATTTGTCCAATTCCTATGTTGTTCTTCAAACCAAATAAGTTGGTAAAGAATTTTACATACCCATCGGTTATTTGGATTCAACAACGCTTTCTAGATGTCTCCATCTGGAAGAACGGAAAACATTCAGATGAGTGCAACATGTTACACCATCCATTGGAGCCTGTTACATGCGCCATGCATGATTGCTTATTTATGCTTGTTCCTCTTTCCCTCTCTCATCTCTTACATATAGACCAACTATCATTGCCACCGACACACTAATCCTTTCGAACAACAACTTGGTTAATTCACCATGCTCTAATGTATCAAACCAAGCTTTTCCCTCCCCATTGGAGATGGTCTTAGAACATGATTATGTACACGCTAAACATTATGATAATATAGTCATATATACTGTATCAAATTAGTAAATAGTATTCATACTACTGCAAATTATTATTAGTTTTACGAATGGTGATGTATGTCCCTCATTTTTTACATGTAACAGTATACATTCTCTACGATATTTTTCTGTAGATTGACTAGTCCCACTCTAAAATCTGGTGCTTATAATCATGCACAGTTTATCCCATTTTGATATCAGATTCACTAAATAATGTCTCGTTTGATTGTACTAAATGTCTTAGGTGCCCGAGGAACTCTCAAGTGGCGAGTATGTAAACGAAGGAAACATCCATATTGGAAAGACTACTCCACATTCAATAGTAAATCTATTCAGAGAACAATTTCAAATTGACTTTGAGTTGTTCCTTACACTGCGCTCAAAAGAATTGATAAGTGGTGGGCAAATGTTTTTGATGCTTCTGGGACGAAAGAGCGAAGAAATGCTAACACATGGTGAAATTGGCACCATGTGGGATTTGCTTTCTGAATCTCTCCAGTCACTTGTCCACAAGGTATAGTTGGCATGCCTGTGTTATTTTCAAGTTTAATATTTGGTTACGATTAGACACTAAATCTTCTGAGCATAGATCGTTCCTATTCACCCTAAAATACATAGTAGTGGTTTTGTTCTTGTGAATCTCGATCTCTCGTAGAATTGATACTAAAGCTTTTTCGTATTTTGCTTTTCATAAATAACCATATGTAATGTAAAAATGCATTTAGCTTGTGCTGAAACGCATGGTCTGGGAACAATGGCTATGATATTCTATATTTTTTTGACATAAATTCTGTATCAAGTCTTACTGTGGTTACTGGTCCATTGCAGGGTCGCGTAGAAAAAGGGAAACTTGACTCATTCAACCTGCCACTCTACGCCCCATCAGTGGAGGAGGTGAAGGCAGTGGTCAACCGCACAGAGCTCTTCGAAATTGAGCATGTGGGGATGGTCGAAGTCAACTGGGACCCTCAAGATGATGATTCCGACGATGAGCACATGGTGCTTGACACTGCCAGAAGTGGGAGAAACCTCTCCATGACCATCAGATCCGTGTTAGAGCCACTTATTGCTGGCCACTTCGGCGAGGGCATTATTGATGAGCTGTTTGCGGTGTATGCCTGCGTCGTTGCAAAACATCTTGAGAAACGGAATGCCAAGTTGCCCAGCATCGTGGTTTCTCTGAAGAAGGCCATGCATTAAAACCTGAACTAGCGACATGTGCGCGAATGGTTTATATGCCAATATGTATGAATAATGCCTAAATTATATGTTCTACAGGTGTTGTAACTATTACGATAAGCCCTCAGATTCGAATGTATTTCAACTTCTTAACGGAGGATATTAAGCACAAAATACTTAGTAACTGTCCATGTAATATGTTACATATTCTAAAATACATGTGCAGGTCATGTGTGAGGCTGCCACGTACAATTTCTGACGGATCTCATCATGGATCCCCTCATTATTAAGTGTATCTGGATATATGTAGTATTGGTGGAGACTTCAATATCATTGGACATAATGGTGAAAAGACTTCAAAAATGCATCATTATCATTTTACTGATTTGTTCAATTCTACTATTCATACTCTTGCTCTAAGGGAGTTCTATATTAGTGGAATCATCTATACATGGAATAATAAGCAAGCCCATCCTACTCTCGAGAAAGTAGACAAGATCCTTATGTCTGGTGAGTGGGAGGATTTATTTCCTATAGTTAATGGGAGAAATGTGGTTAGATGTGTATCTGATAAAAATGCTCTAATATTACACTCTGGGAACAATGTCATGACATCACCTAAAATCAATGAATTTATATTTTACTTGAGCTGGGTTAAGAATGATGAGTTTCTTCTTTTGGGTAGTAAAATTTGGAACAAGCGTGTAAGATACGAGGATCGCATTGATATCATTAACATATTGGAGTTCCAATAAGTTTGGGCGCTCCAAAAAGAGGAGAAAAGAGCTTCAAGAGGAGTTGGAAGTTTTGGGTAGTATGGAAGTTTTGGATCCCATTGATATCATTAACCTATGTCTCCTGAATTGTTTAGTAGGAGGACTGCTATTTGTGTGGAAATAAATGAGATTTTGGTTGATGAGGAATGTGTTGGTTACAACAATTTCATGATAGATGTTTGTTGTAAGGTGACCAAAACACTTCCTATTTCCATAATATTGCTAATGCAAACAAGAGATAGTACTCTCTCTCTCTCTCTCTCTCTCTCTCTCTCTCTCTCTCTCTCTCTCTCTCTCTTTCTCTCTCTCTCTCTGTGTGTGTGTGTGTGTGTCTGTGTGTGTGTGTTTGCGCATGTGTGGTGGTAATACAATTGAAGGGACATAAAACCTCCTGGGTCATGCTATTGAATACTATAAAGAATTATTTGGACAACTTGCAAATGATGAAAAGTTGTCTATAGAAGATAATGAACTATTCACTAAACCTTTTACGTGGAAGAGCCTAGGAATGCATTGTTCTGAATGGAAAGCAATAGAGCTCCTGGTCCTAATAACTTTCCAATTGATTTCTTTTTCAGTGTTTATTGAAGCTAGTGAAAGTTGACATTAAAAAATGTTCATTGATTCTATGATGGAAAATTTCATGCTTAGAGGATTAACTCACTACAGGAATCAGGAACTTTGCCATCGCCATGGCGGACGGCAAAGGCACACATGGCAGACGGCAAAGACCTTTTCCGTCAGCCAGCTGACGGCAACACGTCCGGCTGAACAGGCTACGGCAAAGGCTTCTTTGCCGTCTGCTGGCGGACGACAAAGATACAAAGGTCTTTGCCGTCTGCCAGCTGACGGCAAAGAGCCTGGACGGCGCACTTGCCAGCTTAGGTCCGTTAAGGGGTTAACGGCGTTCATTGCCGTCGGCTGGCGGACGACAAAGACCTTTGTATCTTTGCCGTCAGCCAGCTGACGACAAATAGCACTGAATCATTGCCGTCGGCCGGCGGACGGCCAAGCGTGCCATGTGGCAGCACCTGGGGGTTTGGCCTATTTGGTAGCTTTGCCGTCAGCTGGCTGGCGGCAAATATTCGACGTTCTTTGCGGTCTACTCGCGGACGGCAAAGCTTCCAAATAGGCAGCTTACTGCCCCAGGTTGAACAGGTAGCTGACGTGTGGCATTTTTGCCGTCCGCTAGCTGATGGCAAAGCTCTTTGCCGTCTGCCAGCTGACGGCAAAGAGTCTATATAGCCCCTGTTTTTTATGTTTTTTCTTGAAACCATTCAATTTGACAGAATTTCACACACACACACACACACACACACACACACACACATATATATATAGACACACACACATATGAAAATACTTTCGACAAGCATACCAACACATATAGATACCAAATCATATCCTTGCCATATGGATATGATCATCCAACACATATACATAGCAAATGGTTTCATCCAACACATATACATAGCCAACATATCCAACAACAAGCATACAATGGTTTCGTCCATACATACATATATAGGTAGCGAGTTTGACATTGTTCATCGTACAAAATCAAAACAAGAAGGAAGCATAAAGAGAAGGGTACACTCCATCAACGCAAGCTTCCTCTTCTAAAGCAAATCTGCAAATTGGGAAAGAAGCAAGTTAGAAGAAGAAGACTATCTAGAAAAAGAAGAAGAAGAAGAAGAAGAGGAAGAAAAGGAAGAGGGATAAAACTGAAGAGTGGCTGAACAGGATGTATAGGAAGAGGAGACTCTGGGCAGCATCATATCTTTCGGGTGGCTTTTTTCTTGGTATGCGTAGTAACCAGAGGAGCGAAAGCCTCAACTCCTCCCTTCACCTTCACCTCGACTATGGTATGACCATAGTTGATTTGGTAGTGCATTATGAGAACTGCATAGTTCGCCTCCGTGAGAATGAGGCGCATGATGACTGCGAGGCTAATCACAAAGTACCACCGGCGGTTACTAAATATAAGGACATTGAGGAGCATGCATATTCACTCCTGCTAATTTCTACATTCTTCAAAATGATTTGAAGAAAATGGGAGAACTGGAGATTTTTGAGACGCTAGTGGGAATTGAGCGTCAGACCTTTATCGTGACATGGCAGAATAACCACAAGTTCAGGTATAATGTTGTGTATGAACCAGGTAACTCAGAAGAAACTGTATCATGCACGTGTCGCAGGATGGTCGGAAAGGGCTGCCTTGCAAACACATTCTCTTTGTTCTGCATCATCTTAAATTGTCTGAAATACCAAAGTGTTGTGTCCTCCATCGACTGTCGAAAGATGCGAGAGATGGGTTGCCAGTGCAGCGCAAGAGTGATCTTTTTGGTTGGGGTTGGTCTGGGCTAGAGGAGAGAGAACGGTACAGTCAAGTGAGCATAAAATCTGCAAAAGCTGCACATGTTGCAGCAAATGATCCCTTCTTGTTTGATGAATTGATGAAGTGCCTAGAAGATATAATAGCAAGGAAGAAGATCCCAGAAGAGGAACTCATAGGACGCAGAAGGTGTGCTCTAATTGCGAAGCAAGCAATTCAAGCGGAAGAAGGTGCAGTAGGTATACGTGATCCTGAGAAAGTTTTGACGAAAAATGGTAGACCAAAAGATTTTAGAGAGAAGCAAAGTGGTCCGTTGTGCAGTCTTTGTCATTTCCCACGTCATAACAAGGCGACATGTAGTCTAAACGAGAAGTAAGTTTTACATTCTTATTTAAGTTATGTTGTTTGTTTGGTTCTACCGACTATATTTTCTCATACGGTTCTTTATATTTCGTTTAGGAACCGGGCATAGAGAAGTGACTTCGATCGTGGGAAGAAGAAAACTGGTTGCACGAGTCATGTCGAAAGTTGTTATTTATTTATGTGAACATGTGTGCGGCGCCAGAAAACTTAATAAGCGTTTTGTTTGTTTATGTTTCTCAAAATAATTGTGTGAACACCTATCGTATGTACTGAATTATGATTGTCAAAATATATGTGAACATCTATCCTATGTACTGAATTAATTGCCATGTTTTCTGTAATGTTTCGTGTGAAGGAGTTCACAGTTTTAACATACTGTATTCTCATATTTTGTTTGTTTACTGTACTGTATATGTGCTGTTTAAAGGAAAAAAATGAAAAAAATGCCTGACCAGCAGCTGGACCGCCAGTAGGTATAATTTTCCACCCAAATCAAGCGCAACAGTGCGACTCGGGCGGTCAAATCGACCACTACGGGCCCACCAGCAGGGTCCAATGGGGCTGGATGGATATGTAACGGAGGAGTTCGACAAGTACGGCGCGCCTGGCTATTTAAGCTGGTCGAGCCCCCCCACCCCCCCCCTCTTCCGAGGTGGGACTAAACCAGTGAGCAGGTGCTGCACGCGCGGGTCAAGGGCGATTTTTCGCCGGCCCACGAACAAGGCAGTGCATGCCCCGTGCACGCCCGCACATGTGAGGTTTAGTCCCACCTCGGAAGCGGGCAGGCGCCTCGACCGGCTTAAATATCCGGGTGTGGCATACACATCGAACTCCTCTGTTACATATCCTTCCAGCCCCGTTTGTTCCTGCTGCTAGGCCAGTAGTGGGCCAATTTGACCGCCTGAGTCGCCCTGTTGGGCTTGATTTGGGTGGGAAAATATACCTACTACCGGTCCAGCTGCTGGTTGGGCATTTCTTTACTATGTCAGCACATGTTTTTCCTTTAAACAGAAATCTGTAGGCATAAATTTCACAAAGGCATAATCACTTCAAATAGAAAATCAGTAGCGATGCATAATCAATTGTAAAAGTAGCAAAAATTGTCTCAATCACCAAACAGGCATAATTACAATAATAAATTTGTCCCAATCACCAAATAGCCATAATAATCTACGTGGGAAAAAGGAGATTGTGGCATTATTACAATAACTAGCAAAAGAGCCCGTGCGTTGCAACGGGAGAAAAAACACAACACACACTCTTAACCGAACAACCATCACTCAAGACCACAATAGGCCCATCTCCTTTATTTTAGCGATGCATCATATTTGTGTTGCGCTTATCCTTCTTCTCACTCGCCGGCGGTGGCCTTAGTGTTCACACAAACCAAAACGTGTTAGGTTAATCCTAAGACGTCTCTCTCTCCCTCTCTCCTCCCTCTCCCTCTCTCTCGCTTTCTCTCACACTCGCGATGAGAAATCTGTTGTTTTCCCCTGCGACGTATTCAGAGGTATGCATGTGTAGTTCTTGATGTTTCTTTTCCCTATATGATTATAGTGGGTGTTTATTTGCAATCCGGATCGCCGCCTGTATGAAAGAAAAATATATCGTGCGCTATAGTTATAAGTTTTCTTCCAAAACAATATTTAAAAAATATTTAACAGGTAAAATTAACATCATATACATATTTCACACATTTTTCTAATCAAATTTCATATATAACATATTAAAATCGGAGTTACGGTTTAAAAGATACGTATAATTTAGAAAACCATTTGTTTGAATTAAATATTTTACAAAATAATATTTATAAATACTTAACAGGTTAAAATAATCTTATATTCATATTCTACATATTTTTCTAATCAAATTTCCTATATAACATGTTTAAATCGGAGTTACGGTTTTAAAGATATGGATGGTTTAGAAAAGCATTTGTTTGACTTAAATATGATCCGCGGATGGAATACCTAAAAACTCAGGGGGATTTTTGAAAAACTATAAAATAACATTTCTGCGTAACTTAAATCTGGACTGCTGGTTGATTTCATGAAAACGCAGGTTTTTTTTTGCAAATTGGCGCGACGGACGGGCAGAAACCCTACCTGCTTTATTATTAGGTAGAGATAAAAGAGATGGTATGAACCACCGAATAGGCATAATCATCTACGTGGCTAATACCGACGAGCAAATCCGTACAATTTTTCTGCTGTGGCCTTGGTGGTCAGAGAGGAATAAGTTACGGCATGGTGAGAGAAGGGAAACACC
Source organism: Triticum aestivum (assembly GCF_018294505.1). Classification (NCBI taxonomy): domain Eukaryota; kingdom Viridiplantae; phylum Streptophyta; class Magnoliopsida; order Poales; family Poaceae; genus Triticum; species Triticum aestivum. The sequence continues at coordinate 11,426,961 of NC_057799.1, read as the reverse complement.
GGCTGCATTTGCTGCCCAACTGACGAACCTGACAAGAGAATGGATGGAAGCAGATCCTGCACCGGTCCGTTCATGATGTCCAGAAACTTATTTATTTTTTCTATTTTTTTCTTCGAAATGGGAGGACAACACCACTCTTTGCGACGGTTGATGCACACAGTCGTATTTTGCTGATTGTTCAACAATGCTACGCAAAGCCAGGCATCGATGTCGAACAAATCAGATGCAATAGATGTGTATCATTAATGTATGATAATTTGAGTTCTTATGTCGATCGATGGTAAGTACCTGCAGAATTATATCTTTTGACTCATCGGGAGGTAGTAACATTACTCTCTCAATCTTAGCTTCTAGTTCCTCTAGTTCGCGGACAATATCCTCTATGCTGGGCCTTTTTCTTCGGTCCTTGTCCACACATCTTAATGCTATTTCAAGACATGTACGCACTCCGAAGATGTCTGTACCTTGGTGTTGTCTGCAACATTCTCTTCCCGTTTTCACTTACCTGAATGCAAAATTGATGGGGATAACTAAATTTCCCTTGGGAAATAATGCACCTAGATTGTGTGCAAAAATAAGCAGGTATGATGTGGAAATGTCCAATGTATGTTCCCTATATAGAGAAAGGATAATTTTACGTACCAGCTCGATAAAGTGTCTGGGAGACATTTCATAACACTTGAAGTAGGTCTTATCTCCGGCCATCATTTTTATAATTATGACACCCAAACTGAACACATCAAACTTGTTCGATAAAATTTGACTGTCTATGTATTCCGGTGGCATGTACCCGCTGCACGATATCATAAGCGTAACATATTGACACAGTTAGTGCAATTACAAAAGAAATATTTTTATAAGCTTATAAGAATAAATGGCCGGCTTGAACCATGCATGATCCGTCGACTTACAATGTTCCTCTTCTCATCTCTGTTTGATACTCCTCTTTTGTCGAGGCAATTGACAAACCAAACCCAGAAATTTTGGGTGTCATGTCCTTATCCAGCAATATATTAGAAGGATTTAAGTCCAGATGGAAAATTAATTTTTCCTGTGCACTGTGAAGGTGATTTAAGCCCTCACAAATCCCTCGAATGATTTTATAACATGTGGGCCAATCGAGTATGCAAGATTCATCTGCCACTAAAAGAAAAAAAGAAAAGAGAAAAAAGGGTGCACTCCTCAGAACCATTCATCTTCGTCATGCAAACTAGTAGTAACTCATACCAAATTGTTGGTCATGATATAATTACCTTCAATATGTTTATCGAGGCTTCCCCCCTGAATATACTCTAAGCAGAGAAGTCGCTCTTTCATTGCCCCAAAAACAAGATCCCCATTGTGTTCAACGCATCTACGGTGTGCTTCGTAGCAGTAGCCAATTAGCTTTACGATATTTTTGTGATGGACCTTGTTTAGGTTACGGAGTTCATTGCGAAAATCGTCATCACCAAGTCCTTGCAAGGGATGAAGCTTCTTCACTGCAATCTGTTCCCCATTATGCACCGCCTGTTAAAATAACTTGTTAGCACGAGTCACGACTGTGCTAGGCAGCGGTGGTTTTAGTTATTATCGGCAAACTGGAGATAGAAAATATAATAGGTCAGAATTATACCTTGAAAACATCTCCATACCCGCCACTGCTGACTTTGTGATCATCTGAGAAGTTGTTTGTAATGGCTTCAAGCTAATGGAGTCTAAAACACGTGATGTTCATCGCCCCCACCAAGGCTTAACCGATATGATGATCTTAATCTTCCAGAAGAAGAAGAGCAGCATGAGCTGAGAGAATATGCGCGACATTCAAAAATAGTAGCTATCCTCTCCAGTCTCCATTCCTTTGCTCTCCAGATCCAGGAGCAGCGCGTGGAATCTGGCAAGTATGAAGCAATGGCTGCCTAAAACTTTGCAGACGGCCAGCTATTAACTATTATTCCTTAGCAAAGACTGAAACTATACCAACCTATCGAGCTATATTGGAAAACTTGTTTGATCCTCACATAGGAAGGCAGCCAACTATTTCCCGTTCCTGCCTAGCATATTTTATCTTGGTTGCATTTCAATGAAATGGAACCGGGGAACCCATTTCTGCCTTAAAACGCTTGCAACATTGGGGATGGAATCCGGGAGCCACTCCCTGGTCGACGATCCAAACGAAATTAAGCATTAAGGAAGGTGACTAACCTGGCGGAAGGTTGAAGGAGATCAATTAACTTGTTATTTGCTCTTTGAAGATGTGGATCACACCGCGCAGCAGCAACCAAAGTTTAAAGACCTGGCCAGCGGGCAGGTAAGATAAACGCCTTTTTGGTTGCACGAAAGAAAACTTATACTAGTAATATACTGCTAACCAAACAACGTTGACTTGGGCCCAATCATATAGAGAGGGGGCTGGCTGTATTGGAGTGGAAGGTGCATGTGAGGGCGATATGCTTAGCCAATAAGATCATCTCTGGGTAGGATACGGTTCAAAACTTCCAAGGAGGAAAACTACACCATGCTTATCACGGGGGTAATACTATTGTAGCATCAGAAACTAGGACAAGTTTACTTCTTTTTATTTGAACAAAATAGAATTAGTCATTCATGCTGCATGCTTATCTGATTGCTGCTCGTTCCTTACCAATTATTGAAGCACAATTGCTGATAGGGACTAATTACAAGTTTAATCTTCGTTGAATTGGTAAGGCATGACAACATCAATTCTCAAACAAAGCCGACATGGCCCTATGGATGTAACCACTTGTAAAATATAATGATTTACCTACCATAGACCCAGACACAGCTGTTTCAACCCATTGGTTGCCTTGTGATCGAAGTTTTGGAAGAAATCACGGCCGTCGAGGTGTAGCAGCCTTGGAAGGGTGAGGACAAACTGAAAGAGACGGGCTCGGAAGGAGAAGGAGGTGAAAGACAACGAAATGTTTAGCCAAAACCGACGAAGAAAACTAGATGAATCCCTAATAATAATAATAAATCCATATAAGTTGATAGAAAACTCATTAATTTCTAACCAGATGACCGACACGTCGGCACAGTGGTGGGGGCGCACGGATGGGCACCCCTGAGTGATGATTAGGTGTTGTAGCGGGCGCGGCTGATGCAACACGGCGGTGGACCTATCGAATCATGAGGATCTGGCGCGGTGCACCGGACGATGACTGGATCTCCTGGGGTGACATCTCTGGACGATAAGACCATCTCCAACTGAAGATCATTCAAAAGGTAGAAGTAGAAAATGAGGTGACCCTCCGATGGTTGTACTCTGATATTATTATCTCCAGCCACCATCATCCCATGCTATTAAATGCCTCTATGTAATATGTGCTGCTGACTGGTACTCCCAAGCTATATTGTGTTTGAACAAGTTGCAGCTTTGAAAAATGAACGAATAATACAAACAAATTTCTATTCTTTATGCAGTCGTGACTTATGAATCAACTATGGAACAGTTCTTCCGGGTGTTCAAAAGGGGAGATGGAACAGCTTCTGATCTGGCAGTTGTAACGGATTTAGCGAAGCTCAACTGGAAAGTTTTGGATGCAAAAGAAAATGAATACAAGGATTCTGCTTTGGTGTAAATACGTTTTATGACCAATGAATACAATGATTTATATCGCCTTGTCTGTATGCAGGTTTTTTCTTACCAAGGTTGCAACGGAACTCGACTCATATTAAGTCAACAGTTCATTTAACTGAATGCTCTCTATTCTTTGTTATAGATTAGAAGGATGCATGGTTTCACTAGCTGATGACCGGATTCAAAGACAACGAAAGAATTTTAGAGCTTCGGTAAGTATTATCGAACCTTTACAGACAAATTTTGGAATACAAGGATCCTACTTTTAGAATTCCCGTATGCTGAACAAGGGAACCTCGTATCATGACAGGGATTATGTGGGTGGTCTCACATTTTCCTTTTAGCTTTTTCAAAAGCTGAAATCTATTGTTTCCTGTCTCACCAACGCGAGACCTATAAGGGACCAAACAGCGCCAAATGAGCGGTACCAAATCGATGGTGGGAGAATTCGATGATGCACAAGTCGTTCATGAGAATTCGAATGGAGACACTAATGGAGAAGCACATGATCTCACCAGAGCTTCTGTTTCTCTCGAGGTCAGCTTGAGCCGAGGTCGTCTCGTAACAGGAACAGGAAGAATAGCAAACAAGCACACAAGCAGGAATAGGAATATTGGCTGTCACTATCCTCTGGTTAGCAATCAACTACGGAGCTGGCAACTCACAAGCCAGCAAGTCAACCTCTGTCAGATCTTCGGCCCAATTTATGGACCGTGGTCCAGTCCAGCAGCCTCTTTTCGATCCAAGAGTCGCATGAGAAGAAAGCTTCCGGTTAGCTTCAGTTCGTGTTAGTTAAATAGAACGGCTTGATGCCACACGCAACATTATTTGTGTCCCAAGCAACATACTAATAATTTAATAAAGTGTGGTACTACTCAAGAAAAAAAAATCAAATCATGGCCGCGTTACCGGTTCCCGCCGCTATGGCACTGACCTTTGAGACGCGCGTCCTCCATCACAGGCACATCGGGCTTGAAGATGAACTCTACCCCGATAAAGGAGCATCAGCGCCCAGTTTCATTTCATATGAAATTTATCAGACAACCCGATCCAAGATCAGTTCAAGGGGAACTCTACCACCAAGCTTTTAAGCCGCGACCAACTCTGCCGAGCGACCTCTCGAAACAGGCTTTCGCCCCGCTTTATATATAAAGCAACAACCGAACAAAGTACACGACCGAACGATACAAGGTGGAGGGGCATCCCTCTTACAAAGCCGATCCTAGGATAACCGGGTCATGCAGAGCGCAAGCAACTATAGAACTGAAAAATCACATAGAATGAAATGATAACAACGCTACACTACGCCCTAGTACACCTATGCTCCACAACAACGCCCTTAGGAGGAAAAACGGCGCAAAGTGTCGCCACTGTCGAGCCTAGAACGGTCAAAGATTTTCACCCGAAGCAAAGACACGGAGATGAGCACCACGACGACGTCTTCAAGAAGCATGCGGCGCTCACAAGCGTCGCCGTCGTCGGCGACAAAGAGTGGAGTTTTCACTCGGTCGCTCCTCAGTGTCGGTAGGCCACCCGGACAAGCGTGACGAGCACAGATCTCCAGATCCGGATCGGGGCGCCTCAACATGGAGCGCGCCCAGGCCACCCGCCGCTAACGCCCTCTCGCCGCCCACACGACCAAGAGACGTAGCCACCACCGCCGCCATGGAGTCCGCCGCCCCGGCCTCCAAGCCCCGAGACAACGCCAACCGCCCACTTCACAATGCCCAAACCGTGGTAGGTAAAGCCCGGCATCAGTCACTAGGCTAGGGTTGGCACCACCACAGTAGGGGCGCCCACGCCTATAGTCCCCTCTAGTCCCGGTGGACCAAGGGGGACATAGCCTAGTGACTGCCGACGACCATCGTTGAGAAAGCTCAGACGACGCCAAACTGCAACCCGAGACACCGATCTGGTAGCCGGCCCACCGTTGTCCTGTCCACCACATCCACGGACCGACACCGACGCTACAACGAGAAGATGACTCCCCAACCAAGCCGCAAGCACCCACCATGACTTGACCGGCGGTGACCTGAAGCCGAGAAGCCTGACTCCAAGGCGACAACGCGCCGGACCTCGCTTACGGAGGACCCAACCCCAGGAAGGAGGACCATGTCAAACTCCATACCCGGCAGTCAGTCCGTGTCGCCGGCCCGCTGCCGGCACACGAAATCGGGCGAGGTGGGAGCTGCCCCACCAAGAGGGGAGCCGCTCATGGCGGCCGGCAACTCTGGCCGCCGAGCAGCCGCGCGAAAGCCAGCTCCGCCTCCCCAACGCCTCCCCATGCCAAGATCAGCCACCACAGTCCAAGTCACGGCCTCCCGAGCGACCTCCCGAGCCTGCTTATTGCTTTTTTTTTTTGAATTTCAGCATACAAAGCTACAACTCAGCAAAGAAACATAAAGCAGCCCAAGCTGCCCGCCCAACATCAATCCATGCGCAGTACATCCTACAGCACACTTCTCTAAACTGCAGCGCAAGCGCGCCTTCATTCTTTTTGGGTACCAACTTTATACCAGATCCAAATCAAATTTTAATCTACAATCCTGGCTTTCCGTAGATAGAAAGAAATATCAAAGATCTAAACCTCTCAGCGAATTGATTTGAATGGGAAGCTAAAGCAGACGCTCATACATACGCACGTATACTCATCTTTATGAACGACACACGCACATACTAAGCATCTCCGAGTGACTGAGCTGGCATATTGCTTTTGAGGTTGACAAAGTCGTCACACACGTCTTCGTAGTCGACGGAAACATCTCCTCCCACTCAACGCACATCGTCAAAATGCCTGAAATAAATCTACGAAAATACGAGTACAAATGTCAAGTCTAGGACATGAACCCTGGTACGCTAGAGATACGATTCTCCTGCTAACTATCCTATCGCAGGTTGTATTACGAAAAAGTTGGATTGTTGTGTTGTGCCCATGCCATGGGCAACACTAGGATAAAAAGAAAAGGAATATAATTACCAAAAAGAGAGATGGATTAGAAACAATGTAATTACCAAAAGAAATGGCCCCCAAAAAAGCAAAGTACAATGGTAATCATCAACCCCATGCATTTCTTTAACAAACCGGTGGAAGAAACAAAGCATGATCTGATGGTTCTGGGATATACCCACTCCGTCCCATAATATATAAGCGTTTTTTTACACTGCGGACTGTCTAAAACATAGGATTGTTGACTTGACACCGATCCGTGTAAAGCTTGTGTTTCCTTTTTGTAAGCTCTTACTCTGATTTCTACCTAGGGCTGGTACTGGATACACAATTCATGTATTTTTCTTCATTTGTACATATGTACTTTATTGAATTAATATATATTTTCTAGGGGGGGGGGGGGGTTGAATTAATATATGGAAATACCGTAGAATAATTGTACAAATGCCATAGAACAATTGTACATATGTGTTTTCTATTGAATTAATATATGAAAATACTATAGAACAATTGTTATATGGCTCTGGGTTTCAAAAATAAAAATACAAGGTGGGTGGTGAAGAAGCAAACAGTACATAATAGTGCAGGTCCATCCCCCGAGATCTGTCCTAAACCGCCGGCCCCAACAAGCGCCTGCAGAATATCAGAAGCAGGGCATTACCTACGCATGGTAACATGATGCCCATCGGGTGATTGAAGCAATTGATAGCCACCCGTCGCCGTTGTGATGCCTGCCATGGTATAATGCACCTTGGACGATTAGTGTCAAGGCCCATCCTCCAACACCTCAGGTTCCTAATTAAGGAAGAGACCACAAAATGAGCAATGAGCCCTCTTCATCGTTGTATGAACATGATTTTGAATGCATCAATGTGAAAATAGTTCAATTAGTTTGTAATGTACCAGATCAGACTGGGAGCCTGCTGATGATACGTTGCTGCCACGTGGTGAGTCCGGTAACTCATCAACGGAACCAATCATCTAGTACTTTTTTGTATTGGAATTAAACCAAGCATTTGTGTTATTGGGGTGAAGCCTCCATTTCAATCGACCGATAACCAAATTTTATAACGGCCACTAGATAGGGGGGACCAGCAGGGGCCTGCCCCCCCCCCCCCCCCCCATACCCTAACAGGACGGAGACAGGGGGACCAGCAGGGGGCCCTGGCCCCTCTTTTTGAATAATTTGATTTGAATTGCTTACCACATGTGTCACATGGTGACCCTGCTTTCTGCAATTCTCCTTGTTGCTCAGCATGATCCATTGTGATGGCTCAGACAATGAAGCTTCTCCCGGACAGGTGTCATGCTCTGCATTGGACAGTCGCTCGTCGGCCTCTGTAATTTCGTCGCCCCGGTCAGAATCCTCTTCTTTGGACAGTCGCTCCTCGGCCTGTGTAATTTCGTCGCCCGGGTAAGAATCCTGTGCATTTGTCTCCGCCTCGGTGGCTTTCGCCAATTCTTGCTCAGACGGTGAACCATCTCCCGGATCACTGGCGATGGGTGACTCTGAATGCTCTGTATCGGCGGCAGTTGCCACCGCACCACTGTTGATGGGTGCAAGAGGAAGCGCCAATTTTTGCTCCAATGCAGCACTCTCCTCCGCATTTTCTCCGGGACCAGTGGTCACCAGCTTCTGCAAGGACGACCCGCACGTCGAAGCAGCACTGCAGGTCGCCATGGCGTGCGTCGAGGAGGAATTCTGCCAACGGTGAGGATGAAGAGGCCAACGGCAGCTCTGGCCTCGCGCCTGCCATGGCCACGGCCTTGTCCAGGTCCATGTCAGCGGCCACAGCCGAGGCGCACGGGTCGACCGCGACCACTCGGATCTAGCGGAGGAGACAAGAGGGAGACAACGGGAGTGCTGGCCGATGAGCGTCGTATGCTCCTGCTGCCTACATGCACTAGTAGAAAAAGGGCCTAATGTGAAGCACATTAGTCCCGGTTTGTAACTGAACCGGCACTAATGTGCTCATTAGTGCCGGTTCCAACGGCTAGCCGGGCGGCCATCATTAGTACCGGTTCGTGGCGAACCTTTAGTACTGGTTCGTGCCACGAACGGTACAAAAGACGTGGTGGCAGGCTTGTGTCAGGCTGGGGCCCCACCAGCACCTTTAGTACCGGTTGGTTATACGAACCGGGACTAAAGGTGCATCTCTAGTCCCGGTTCGTATAACCAACCGGTACTAAAGGTCATCCTATATAAACCCCTTCATCGAGCCCGAGCGCTCTGTTCTTCCCCTTTCCCCTCTCCTCTGTTTTCTTTCTCTTCCTCTCGAGCTCACACTCCATTTTTGCCAAAATTTGTGAAGATTTGAAGGCACCCCATCCATCCAAGTGATCACAAAGGTTAGCAACTTTGTCATTTCATCTCTCATTGCTAGATTAGCTCTTGCAATGCTCTATAAGTATAGTGATTTGTGGGTTTTATTATGGGGGAGGAATTATATGTGGTAGTATTGGATTTATATCCAATTTGAGGTCAAAATAACTCTTAGTTTGCATATATAGGTGTGGTTTACTTAGTGTCTTCCCGTCTCCGTCCTAACCACCGTCGATCGCCCGCATCGTCCCATCGCGGGCACCACCTTGTGGTGAGCCTCTTATTCTTATCTTTTTTATATAAAAAGTCATGTTTGTGTGATTTAGATATATAGTTACTCGTATAATTATCTTACCTGTACGTTGTTTGTTATACATAGTGCCATGATCAGAATGAAGAAGATGACGGCTCCCAATATCTGAACAATACCGGGGAGGATGATATGATATTCGATCGAGACGACCGAATTGATGAAGCCCAGAACTATGATTATGATGACGAAAAAAATGTTGATCGTGAAATAACAAAGACCGCCGTATATATATAGGTAAATTGTTTTGGGCACCTAGGCGCGTTATGGCAAGTACTATTCATTAGTGCATGGTGTATACTTGACAAGATAATGACTTTCCATCTTTTGTTTGCATGTACTAGTATCCTAAATAGTCATGATTGTTTTCCATAACAAAAATAGTCCGAACACTTATACTTGGAAACGTATATATGTACATGTACGCGAAATACCAACGTGTATATGTTATTAGACCGAAATACTAGTTAATGGGTATTATACCTAACGCAAATTTGTATGCATTAACGTTATACCCAATGAAAATATACACATAAATATCATACATTTTAAGTATATGTTGATGTTATACCCAATGAAAATTTACACATAAATATACCTCGATGCGGATATACAAATAAATATACACGTGTATACCCAATAAAAATATAAACATAAATATACATACCTTGATGTATTTTTTGTATATACCATCAATGTCACACATTTTACAAGCGGTATATATACCTGAGATACCCACCTGTATATTTTTTAGACCGTAATACCAGTTAATGGGTATTGTACCTAATGAAAATATGTGTGTGTTGGTGTCATACCCAATGAAAATACATACATGTTAGTGTTATACCCAATGAAAATATGTACAGATTGGTATACGTGGTAAAAAAGTTGTGTGGTATTTTTCTAATGAATTACTATGCACCTGCCATACATGGCAACGAGTATGCTAAATAATCAATTACAATTTAATATCGTGAAGAGAAATAATGACACATATCAATTACGTAACCTTTATTACTTTCCATAGAAGTACCTTCATGCAAACGAATAGGAAAGTAATAATGCGGGTATGCATGCAAAGTTTATACCTATTTTAACAGCGAGATCAAGTATGATCCAACGGCATCTAGGTAAGGAGCCTGGGCACCTAGGTGTCCCAAATGATATATATATATCTATGTATATATATATATATATGTATATATATATGTATATATATATATATGTGTATATATATATATATATATATATATATATATATATTGATGAATTGATCTTTCTTCTTTCAGCCCTCCGGATCGAGCAAATCTTCTACAGGCAGCAGGACAGTGCGAGGCCCAGCCAAAAAGTTGAAGGAGGGTCTAAAGTACAACATCGATGCCATCAAACCTAATGGCGAACCAAGCGAGCCTAAGAACATTGCGAACAAATTCGTTCGTCAGTGCGGAGTTCTTGTGAAGGACCAACTCCTGATCTCCATTCAAGAATGGAAAGAGCCAGCAAAGCCACGTCCAGATATTACTTTTGTCGACCAAAGAGCAAAAGATCGGCTTTGGGAATCTCTCATGGAACATTTCACCCTACCAGATGCTTTCACAGATGCAGATGTGCAGAAAATCAAGGACACTGCTCTTAGGAAGATGGCAATTGCATTCAGCACCAACAAGAAAAAAAATGAGCCAAGTACATCGATGGAGGAAAGAAGACTCCAGAATTCAAGGGAACACTGGAGAAGCAAATAGATCACTGGTCCGCTTTTGTGAAATTCAAGGAATCGAAATTATCTAAGGAATGGTCGGGAATAAACGAGGTCAATACCGCAAAAAAGGAGCATTTCCATAGGCTCGAGCCAGGTGGCTACGCGGTGGCCTGGCCTAAGTGGGATAAATCTGAGCAACGGATGGTGGATGCAGCAGTCATTCCAATTACATTGAGCTGGCCCTCCAGGGTCATGACTTGGTTCTATGCACATGGGAGGGCGTTGGACCCGAACACAGGCCAGGTTTCGAAGAAGGCAAGTCTTAAAGGAGCCGAAGATAAGTTACTTGTTGCAATAGAAGAGGCTCGAACGGGGGTGTTCACGCCCAATAGAGAGAACAACGAGCTTACGCGCGCCCTGGGAAATCCCGATCACCCGGGAAGAACACGAGGCAAAGGCGTTGTTCCCTGGTATGAGGGCTTTGCGAGAAAGAAGATGGAGGAGGAGAAGAAGAGGAAGTTGTAGGACGAGCAAAGGAAGCAGGAAGCAGAACGCCTTGAAGGCCTAGAATCAGCGCACGCGGAGCTGGCACTCCAATTCCAGCGGCAGCAGCAGCAGATCGACTCACTTTGCCAAGAAAGGGGGTCTCAGTAGCGGCAGCAGCTAGCGGATGATCCAACATTGGATAGCACCGTCCCATCCATGCCGAGAAGCAGCGTGGGTTCCGCCCCGGGCCAGGCACTGCTGGATAGATACCATGTGGATGACATCATGGAGAACACTAATTGTGAGCTACACTTCAAAATGAAGAACATATCCATGAAGGTGGCGGACGCCATTGCTTATACAAATCCCCCCGAAGCAACCTTCCATTGCAATCCAATTCCAGCTGGCTATGCTCGTGTCGTTGTTGATGAAGTGGTGGACCATTATTCGGGGCTAGAGCTTGACATTCCTGGAGGTGACGAGGAGCACACACTGGGAGAGGCCATACATCATATCATCCTATGGAGAAAGGATTGCATCATCTTTCCAAGGTCACCGACACCGCGTCAACCGACTCCTCCTTGAAGTCCGCCACCGCGTCAGCAGACTCCCGCTCCTCCAAGTCATCAGCCACCGCCTCAGCAGAGTCCTGCTCCTTCAAGTCCGCCAACGCGTTAGGCCACTCTTCCTCCTCCAAGTTCGTCACCGCGTCAGGCCACTCCTCCTGCTCCAAGTCCGGCACCGCGTCAGCCCACTCCTCCTCCTCCAATTCAGCCACGTCAGCCGTCTCCGCCGCCTCAGCAATAGCGAAAGAGAGCCGCCGCAGCTATGGTGCGTAGCGGTACAAGTCGAGGTACAGGAGGTACAGGTGGAGGCAAGCGATTTCAATATGGTCCAAGCCTCGCGCCTCTTTCGATGAGGCCTTACTACATGACCGACGAGCAAAATGAAGCCGAAGTGAAGGCCCAATTGGACGCCCATTTTGGACCGAAACCGCAACCGCCGCCAAAGGAGAAAGTGCCTGAGGATATTGTTGACCACTTTATTCGTATGGCTAAAAAACCAGCTCCCAAGCCTGTTGACTCAGACTATGAGCGCAAAATCAGGAAGGCGCATCGAGTACAACAAAAGGAGTCGAGCTCGAGCTCGAGCCAAGCAGCTACCAAAAAAAGCGGGAAAACTGTTCCACAGCTGGGAGAACAGGCGATACCAACACATGCGAGTACCGGCGCCGACGAGCATAGAAGGCAGGCTGCAGAGCTTGGTATCACTGTCTATCAACTCCTAGAGCTGGAGCCCATGGATACGCTTAGAGAGGAGGACAAAACGGAAATATATCCGTGGCGAACCTTTGGTCAAGCCTGAGGAGGTCAAGAAGCTCTCAACGAGAATGTATGAATTGCATGAATGGTACATGAAAATTGCCAAGACTACCAATTGACTCCCTCGTCAAGGCAGAGCATTACTTCCATGAGCTAGCTCTATCCGTTGAGTATACAGAACTGTTTCAGTTATTCAATCAAGACGCACTCGACAAATCTATCTTCAGTTGCTATTGTCTGTAACTGATTTCTTTCTGTAATTTAAGTCTCAAGCTAGTTGTACTGCTCATTGATCATTACCGGAAATTATCCTCACTATATTCTTTTCTGTGGTATTATGCAGGATGAAGATGTATGAAATGAAAAAAGCTGGACGCTATGGCATTGGGTTCATTGACCCAAATACCATTAATGAAGGGACATGGACGTATGAATGGTATAAAGCAGACGTAGAGAAAAACATGCTAGAGTTCTTGAAGCGCCTCAATACCAATCGAGATATACTAATTGCTTACAACTTCAGGTGAGTCACACTGTCTTGTACTACAAATTCTGTTTTTGCTTACTAGCTAGATGTTAATAAGTGTATAGGGTTTAGGGTAGTTGATGAGTGTTATGCACATGTCCGCTTAATTTATATATGCAAACGTGTGCGCATGCAGTTTTCACTGGATCTTTTTAGTCATTCAAGTTGAAGAACGAACAGTTGAAGTACTGGACTCACTACTTAAAGAGGCTAGTGACTACTCAATCTTGAAGGGGATAGTCAACAGGTAATTTCAATCATTATTGAACTATATGTGGGCCTCTTTAGTTCGTCATTTCCTGATATCAACTATTTAATAACTTCTTTATTCATTTTCTTTGTCGGCGGGCAGGGCTTGGCAAAAGTTCATCAAAGAGGTTCCAAGCTAATGGAAACAAAAGCTATATTGGTATCGACCCAAGGTAAGTAATTAAGTAGTACTAGCTAGCTACCATCTTCTTAATTCTAGTTTCAATACCATTAATTATCACGCTTGATTAATTATTATCTGATTGAATATTCTATTCTCGTAAAGGCCATGAAGCAGGCGCCGGAGACTGATTTATATGCATACTACATTTGTGAGAACATTCGCATGATGGCGTCCGAAAGGAGCACATCGGCTAGACAGACGTTTGCCAGAACACTATTCACAATTTTACATCATTATCGATATCTAATCACACAACTAATACATGCATATTGATCTCCTTCTTAAAAGTTCAAAGAGGTGCGGGATAAGCTCCTACCGGTTGATCGCGTACGAGCAATTCAAGAGGAAATAGCGGGATTTTTGCTCGACCAGTCATAGATCCCAAAGGAGAATAATATTACCCGCTCCCGGAGTAATGCCTCCATGTAGGAGAAATTGTATATATACCAAATTGTATATATACATGTATATGTGTGAATGGTGGTGCGAGACATTCGATGATATATATATATATGATCGGTTCTACGAGAAATTCTATTTATATATATGCATAACATGTACAATATGTAGTATCGTAAAATACCAGCAAATGAAAAAAAATGAAAAACACAAAATTAAAGGAAAAAGAAATCATAAACCCAAAACCCACTAAACCTATTAGTACCGGTTGGTGTTACCAACCAGTACTAAAGGTCTCCCCGCCCCCGGCGCTGGCTCATCCCACGTGGTGGCCCTTTAGTGGTGCTTCGTGTTGAACCGGTACTAAAGGGGGGGGGGGGGGCTTTTAGTGCCGGTTACAGAACCGGCACTAAAGGGCCTTACATATCGGTGATAAAGCCCAGTTCTGCACTAGTGATGGGACGGTTGTGCTCCTCCTAGCCGCTGAAGACCGACTAGGCGGCGAGGACTTGGGGGGCAGCTCATGATGCGTGCTCCGGCAGCACAACCTGTAGCAGTGCGAGAGAGAAGTTCGGGGGAGGAGGGGAGGGGCGGCGTCATGAGCACGCACGGGAAAGGGGTGGGTTGGCTTTTTTGTTCTTTTATGAAGGAGTTTTTGGCAAAACAAAACTTCTAACGACATCCAGCCCGAACCGTTAAGCCACGTCATAAAAAACGGACTCCACATGTCATAATTGTGTTTAATACAGCCGAAGCCGTCAAACAGTGTTTTTTGCAAAAGATTAAGCTTAGAATGAGTGTTTTCTCATAGAAATTTGTAGAAGAGTGTTTTCTGCATATCTAGGCCTCAATGTAGTAGTTTTCTACAGTTCACTCCAAATGAGCAGTGACAAGTACCGTCGACCACGGATCACACATATCAATTTCTGCATCATCCGCGTGATCAATTTGTATTCAAGTTGTACATACCTGGAGTTGTGGAAGTGAGGACGGTTCTACTACGTTCGAATCCTCTCGTACAAGGAAGGCGACGTGTTATGCCAATGAGCAGTGACAAGTACCGTCCATCACGGATCACACATATCAATTTCTGCATCATCCGCGTGATCAATTTGTATTCAAGTTGTACATACCTGCAGTTGTGCAAGTGAGGACGGTTCTACTACGTTGGAATCCTCTCGTACAAGGACATTGTAGGTTAGTCCAAGGCGACGTGTTATGCCAATGTGGCTGATCACAGGGAAGAGGAATAGATAGGAGTCAATCCTGCTATGCACGGCCCGGAACTTTTCGGCCTGCCTCCCGGCCATGACGAACTGGTACGCGGCGCTCCTGCCTTGGCAGGACATGACGAGCTCTTGGGCATCCCGAAGTGTGTCGCCCAGCTCAGCCAGCGGCCGAGCCGCCTCTGGTTCCTGCACGTGAGGCAGCAGCTGGGCGATCATAAGGACCCGACGCATGAGCTGCTCACACTCGGACCTATTCTGCCGAGCCGTTAGCGCAGCCTGCACAATCATAGAGATGAGCCCGCCGACGTCTGTGCCGACCAGCTGCGCCACCGTCGCGGCCTGACCCAGCCCAGTCCACAGAGCCATCGCAGGCACACGGTAATTAGCTTACCTGCACACAAGGGCGAGACTCGGAATGATGGTGTGGTTGCCTTTGATTAAGCTATAAGATAGTACATCATATAGAGAGTTTCCGGGGTGCTTTCTTGATGTGGTTTGCGGGGGGTGATGATGGCTTGTGGGAAACTCCCCGGAATTTTGAAAAATGTATACGAAGTTGACAAAAAAGTTCACGAAATTGAAAAAAAATTGATCAATTTGAAAAAAAGGTAAGGAATTGGACAAAAAAATAAAAAATTTGAAAAAGTTCATGAAATTGAAAAAGTTTCATCGATTTGAAAAAGTTCATGAATTCAACAAAAAGTTTACCAATTGTTAAAAGCTTGGGAAATTGAAAAGCATTCATTCATTTAAAACAAATTTCACGGATTCAAAAGATAAGTTCACGGATAGGAAAAAGAAATAAAGAAAAATAGAAAACGAATAAAACCGAAGAACAAAAAGGAAGGAAACAAGAATGAGAAGATGCACAACAAGAAGGATAAGAGAAGTAACTAGGCACAACAAGTGAGGTTTCCTCATTCGTTGTAGCTGATAGGAATAAGCGAAGAGCTTGGCAGTTCAAATCCTAGCACACGCACCTATTTCCTTACGGAGGTGGAAGGAACTAAAAGGGCGAAAGAGGAACAACTTCATCACCCGGCTCCGGATCCCAGCGAGTGCGCTGTGTTGAAACCACGGTTTCGGATTTCCTTTTACAAAATAAACGGTTCCTTAACG
This sequence comes from Triticum aestivum, assembly GCF_018294505.1. Classification (NCBI taxonomy): domain Eukaryota; kingdom Viridiplantae; phylum Streptophyta; class Magnoliopsida; order Poales; family Poaceae; genus Triticum; species Triticum aestivum. The sequence continues at coordinate 11,410,588 of NC_057799.1, read as the reverse complement.
AAATTGGCAAAATTCAGATTTTTGGATTTTTTTTTCCAGAAAATTCCGGACGAAAAGCACCATCCAAAATTTGAATTCTTGAACGAAAATCGACATAGCTTTGAACAAGAAAATGAACGGAATTGTGCCAAAAATGGAAATCCTACAGCAACGAGAACAAAACACATCCAAGTTGAACCAGCAACAATCCATTGATTGACTACACACACAGGAATTAGAAACTGCTCAAGTTGGCAGAAATCAGAGTCTCGCGCTGCCCAAGCAGGCGCACCTGCTGCGCCATCTGGTTTAGTTCCGGCCGCCCGGACATGCGCGCCCGCGCCCAGCCAACTGTGTACCGTGTCATGGAAGAGGCCGATCACATCAGGCACGAGGAGGATGGGATACAGGATGAGACGCCGGCGCGTGGACGATGGGATCCAGGGTGCGATGATGGCGTGAGTACAATGGGCGCGAGGACAACGCCGTCGCGCACAGAGAAGAGTTGAGGAATTAGATTTTTTTTGTCTAGAGTTTGAAACTCAGTTTCAGCCTTCTATATCACTAGAAGAGCCATGCAGGTTGCACCAAAAATTCAAATACGGCCGAAATGTTTGGGCCGGCACACAAATCTATCGGGTCTGGATGAGGTGGATGGATTTCATCTGAAATTATTATTTTTACTTGCGAAATCCAAAACTCTGGTTGAAACCGCGTTGTTGTTGCGGTTTGCTGGGATGAAGACTTCCAGGAAACTGCTCGGAAGGTGAAGGGGACGCGCTTGAGTTTGATGACCGCTTATCATGAACTCGTAGAAACCACCAAGAATCTCTTTTTCGCTGTGTTTGCAATTCAAATGAAATGGAACCGGGGTAGCCTATTTTGATTTCTAAAGAAAACGCTTTAAACATTGGGATGACACCCGGCGGGGAGTCAATCAAGCTGTTCCCCGATGGATAATCTGAAAAAAAAAATTAAGCGATAAGCAAGATGAGTAGATGACTAGCCTGGAGGGAGATCGAAGGAGATAAATGGACTTGTTTGCTCTTTGGCGATGTGTATCGATCACATCCAGCAGCAGCAACCTGGCTAGTGGGCGTCTCCTATTGCTAAAAGCAAGGAACATTGACCTGACCCTCTCCCATAAAACTTCGGAAGTAGTGGCTACTCTCGGGTGTAGTACACCCGAGTTAGCAAAAGATTGATAAAATGTGATCAAACATTGTCCAAAAAATTTGATCTTTTGGGACATGAAACATTATGAGATGTGTGAGGTTCTTGCAAAATTGTCCACCTAAAAATAGCATCTGAGGAGCTCTCATCAAAAATAACAAAATCACTGCTCAAACAGTGCACAAAATTTCAGCAGTGATTTTTTTTTCGGTGAGAGCTCCTCAGATGTTATTTTTCGATGAAACTTGGTAAGAACGTCAAGCATATGATAAAGTTTGATGTAGCAAAATTTCAGATTTTTTGGATTTCGTTTGATGAACTATTTTCAACTTTTTTGCTAACCCGGGTGTAGTACACCCGAGAGTAGAAAATCCAGTCTCTTAATATTAATATTAATGATTAGCAGTCTTTAGTCATTAATTATAGTATCTTTCTACAGTACGGGAGTATTGGTATAAGAGGGAAAATTAGGACCCTTTGACGTGCTATTTCAGTTGATGGAGCATACACATGAGATAGACGCAGCCTACTGCAGAAAGTATAGAAAAGAGATAGACGCCAACGGCTGATTGAGACTCGCTTTTTCTTTTTTTTTTGCTGAAGTATGAACTGTATATTCGATTGGAGATGTTTTTCTTTTTCTTTTTGAGATCCGATTGGAGATGGTCTTCTTATTGGCTAGAGATGTCGACAATCGCATGGGATCCTCCAACACAGCCAATTTAATATTTTTAGAGCAAAAGGGCTCCCGCCCCGGTTGCATTGCAATAACGAAACCAAAACAGTGTCAGTACATACACGGCCCAGCAAAACTCAAGGAGTCTACCCCCTGTCTAACATCTCATGAATTATGACTATCCTCAACAAACAGCATATGTTAGCAGCCAATTTTATATGTTCCTCGATTGGAGTCATCTAACGTTATTTGTTTGTCATCTAACGTTATCTGTTTATCAATATAATTTTTTTGTTTATTTCTCTTGTGCAATCAACGAGACGTATACTGTTTACCTGGCCGGCCGCCGGTCGCCACTGCTGGACGGGATCCAAATCGGCGAAGAGGAACAACACCATCGTCTCCTTCCATCTTTCTCCAGGTTAGTGTTAGTAATCTCGCTTCTTTCTCTATCACTCTCTTATCTTTTTTTTGGTTATGTAAGATAAGGAGTGACTCCCGGTTTTTTGCTAATAACCAAACAGAAAACTTTCAGCTGGGTTTCCCTGCAAAAAACAAAAGAATCTTGTTAACTGAATAACTATACGAACCTTGTGCGTTTCTCTTCATCAAAGACAGATTTGTGAAATCGCCAGCTAGTGATAATTACTCTAGATGATTCTCTCTGTAGTGGGTGGCGGGAGTATTTGGATCCAAGAGGATTAGAACCCTTGACAGTTTAACATTACACACCAGGTTTGGTGGAGGGGTATATTACAGAGGGTCGCCTCTCTTTTCTCTCGTTCAACCGTATTTTATTAGAGCTTTGCCTCATCGGCGAGATGTCGGCATCACATGCGTCCTACAGTCCGGTAGAGGCCTTTTCTTATTGACGAGGTGTCGATTGGAAGCAAGTTTTATGAGTTTGGATTCTCTACTCTGGGGTGTACTACACCCGAGTTAGCAAAAAAGTTGAAAATAGTTCATCAACCGAAATCCATAAAATCTGAAATTTTGCTACATCAAACTTTATCATATGCTTGAGGTTCTTGCCAAGTTTCATCGAAAAATAACATCCGAGGAGCTCTCACCAGAAAAAACAAAATCGCTGCTGAAAGTTTTGTGCACTGTTTGAGCAGTGATTTTGTTACTTTTGCTGAGAGCTCCTCAGATGCTATTTTTAGGTGGACAATTTTGCAAGAACCTCACACATCTCATAATGTTTCATGTCCCATACGCTTAAACGGCGAAGAAATAGAAAAAGAAGTTCTACCTCTCTTTTCTTCATATAAGATTCCCACTTGTAGGGCACTGTTTAAGATAATACAGCATCTGAAAAATAGACAACCAGGCAGGAAAAGACATCGGGCACGCGAACAATGCTAAAGGCGGCCGCCATGAAAATACCCAAACACGCACGTGCAAGAGACCAAACAGTAGAGAGCAAAGAGCAGACAAGCCAAGCCACACCAACCCCGGTGCCACCGTTTAGCTAAGCTGAGCTAACGTCATGGCTTCGCAGGAGCTGCAAGCTGTTGCCGCCGTCCAGGCTCTGGTGGCCGGCGCCGGTGCCGCGCACGGCTTCGAGTTCCACGAGGCCACCGTGGACGCCATCCAGCTCGGATTCAGCAACGGGACTCTGACCTCGACGGCGCTCGTCCAGTTCTACCTGGACCAGATCGGCCGCCTCAACCCGCTGCTGCACGCCGTCATCGAGGTCAACCCGGACGCGCTCCCGCAGGCCAAGCTTGCCGACGCCGAGCGCCACGGCGGCACGGCCACAGGCGCGCTGCACGGGGTCCCTATCCTGCTCAAGGACAACATCGCCACCCGTGACGCGCTCAGCACCACGGCGGGGTCGCTGGCTCTCCTCGGCTCTGTGGTGAAGCGTAACGCCGGCGTGGTGGCTCGGCTCCGGCACGCAGGCGCCGTGGTGCTCGGCAAGGCCAGCCTGTCCGAGTGGGCTAATTTCCGCCCAGTCGACAACGGGTGGAGCGCCCGGGGTGGTCAGGCGCGGAATCCGTATGTCCTGTCGTCCACCCCGTGCGGCTCGAGTGCCGGCTCAGGCGTGGCCGCGGCGGCGAACATGGCGGCCGTGACGCTGGGCACCGAGACGGACGGCTCCATACTCTGCCCGTCGTCGTTCAACTCCGTGGTCGGCATCAAGCCCACCCTCGGTCTCACCAGCCGCGCCGGCGTCGTCCCCATCACCCCGTTGCAGGACACCGTCGGGTGGGTAACTCTCCTTCTCCCTTGAGTCTTCTTCTTGCTGTTGTTTCATTCAATCTGAAAATCTTGGTGCCGCTCCATGGAAAATAAAAATAAAATGCAGACCGATGTGCCGGACGGTGTCGGACGCGGTGCACGTGCTGGACACCATCGTCGGCTATGACGAGCACGACGCCGCGGCCACCGGAGCGGCATCAAAGTACATCCCCCAGGCGGGTTCGCGCAGTTCCTGAAAAAAGATGGGCCGAGGGGCAAGAGGATCGGCGTCCCCAATGGCTTCTTCCAGAGATATGGGCAGACGCAGCTGAGGGTGTACAAACAGCACCTCGCCACAATGAGGTACCGATCGCTCACATTTCACTGTCGACGGATGAATATGTAGGCAGCTGCTAGTGTAAATGTGAATTGGTTCTTGATTTCTCCAAAGGGAACTCGGAGCGGTGGTGATTGAGAAGCTGGACGTCGCTGCCAATTTGAGCGCTCTATTGGATGAGATTGGTTCCAACGAGGCGATTGCGATGCAGGCAGAGTTCAAGCTAAGCATAAACGCCTACTTGGCAGACTTGGTCCACTCCCCGGTCCATTCGCTAGCAGACATCATAGCTTTCAACAACAAGCATCCTGTGGAGGTTAGTGGTATAGGTTCAAACAATATAAGAACCAGACCAGTCAAGAATTTCTCAACATTTCTATTGATTCCTGTTGCAGTGATCATGAAGCAATAAAACTAGAAAAAAAAAAGGTAGAAACACACGGCAGTTAATGGAACTTACTCTTTATGTATGCTGTTAGAAAATTTATGTACATGTTGGTGCAGGAGAGGCTGAAAGATTTCGGGCAGCCCGACCTTATCGCGGCCCAAAACACAAACGGCATTGGCCCCAGGGAGAGAGCCGCGATCTGTCGCCTGAAGGAACTGAACGCGGAAGGGCTAGAGAACCTGATGAAGGAACGCCAACTGGACGCGATCGTGGCGCCTAACAGCGTTGTTTCTAGCCTTCTCGCCATCGGTGGCCATCCTGGCATCGTTGTGCCGGCAGGCTATGACGAGAAGGGGGTCCCCTTCGGCATATGTTTCGGCGGGCTGCAGGGGTACGAGCCGAGGCTGATCGAGATGGCCTATGCTTTCGAGCAGGCTACCAAAGTTAGGAGGCAACCCATGTTCAAGCCCTAGCTAAATATAACTTCTTGAGTAGTGACGATGTAACAATCTATGACCCTAAATAGGTTCCACTTACACTTTTATGTCTTCTTGTAAAATAATAAATCTGGAAGTATTATTTCTTGGTCCAGCAAGTAACTCTGAACTAGCAACGTGGCACTAAAGGTGAAGCAACAAGCACCATCTACAGGTAGACAATAGAGTACTCCAGCCAAAGTTACAGCAAAGGAAAGCATCCTTACTCATCTCTGGAAGCAGCACCCTCCACTGGGGACAATAAATTGATTTAACTAAGGTCTCCTTTGGTCATAGGGTAGAAAAAATATCATAGGAATAGGAAACTTGTAGGAAATGAGATGAGCATCTCAAATCCTATGAATAGGAAAGAGGTGTTCATTGGTTCACATCCTAGGAAGTTTTTTCATCGGGTCTAGTCTAATGTTTACTTTTCTATGAAACATGGAGGATAGGAAGAATTCCTCCGTAAGAATATGATTCAAATCCTACAAACGAAAGGACAGTAAAGGGCTTTCCTATGAGAATCCTATCCTACAAAATTCCTTCAAACCAAAGGAGGCCTAAAGCTGTAGACTTCTCCGGCTTAACCTAATGATATTGCATGGATGTTTGACTCTTCTTCTTTTTTTCATTGTGATGAAAGGAGGATCAGCTCCCAGTTTTATTTGATTTGAAATTGATAAGCCAACCAGATCCAACATCAGTTCAGGGGAGACTCTGCCCTAGGCTTTCAGCCACAACCAACTCTACCTGCTTATTACAGTTTCTGAGTTTCATCATACAAGGCTGCAACTCTTCTACGTACAAACAAACAGAAAGCAGGACAAACTGCCCAGGCAATATCAATCCGTACGCAGTACATCCTACATCAGGCTTCTAAACAACGGCGACGACACTACCTTACAGCTATAACAACAACTGCACCATCATTCTTTTCCACGGTACCAACTTTATTATGATCTCTTATTCTAATTTCTGTGTTAACTAGGGCTGGTATTGGATAAACCATTCTTGTATTTTGCTTCATTTGTACATATGTACTTTATTTAATTACTATATGAAAATACCATCGAACAATTGTTCTACGAATCTGGGCTTAGAAAAAAAAGCATGGGTGGTGAAGAAGCAAACTATACATACTAGTGCGGGTCTACCAGAATTGGGGCATTGCCTACGCATGGTAACATGATGCTCATTGGGTGATTAAAGTGATTGACGACCACGGTATAATGCACCTTGGACGATTGGTGTCAAGGCCCATCCTCCAACACCTCAGGTTCCTAATTAAGGAAGAGGTGAGCAATGAGCCCCTTTCAACGGTGTATGGACATGATTGAATTTCAGAGGTGATCAATTTGGTGTTCCCCGTGTCCTATAGGTGGTATTTTTTTCGCCTTCTCTGTAATGTGTTTCTTTCTTGTTGTGTCCTGTTGGTTAACTGCTTTCTTTACCCGTTGCAGGAGAGAGCAATGTGAAGGCATTGTGGATTTAATGACTTTGCTCTGCTTTTGTTTCAGAACTTTGTGGTTGCTTAAAGTTTATAGCCGGCTAGCACACCGCTAAGCTATAATTCAGTCAACAATGGGTTCAGATACGGGCGTGGTGTATTGTCGTGCTTTTGCACCGCTAGTTGGTAATGACCTCTACTTAGCTCATTGATTGCTTGGTTATTAATTTATGATACATACTTATAATTCTGAAGTGATAGCTATACTTTGAAGTAGTGGAATCCTTCAAAGCTGAATGCAGTGCGAACATAAATATTTATAATTCCGAGGTGATAGCTCAATATTGCTTGAAATAAATATTATAGCTACAACTTAAATATTATTTTTATTTAAAGTTGCATGTAGATAACATAGCACCAATACTGCAGAAAAATAATGAGAAGCAAGGACGCTGGTGCCTCCGTGTGGATCGGTGACCCTATCCCAGCTATTCTGACTCAATCAACGTGGCAGCTAGTGTGCAACGATCTTGCACACATCCTGCAACAAACCTAGACTCGATCAACAACTTGATCTGACTTAAAACGATGCGACACGAACTGACTCTGACACAGACTCGGCGCGGCGCAACGCGACACACACAAACTCGCTCATGCCTGGGACTCAGCCATGGCGTGATTATTGTAGCACATGGCACATGATGATTTTGATTGAACATCAACATCCTTTGGCCGCTAGCTAGCAGTTGCATATGGGGGGGGGGGGGGGGGGGGGGGCAATCGCGCAAGGCTTCCGTATCAGCATCTGTCGGGACGGCAGTGGTCGGACGACGACCCTTGCAGCTTCCGAGCGGCCCAGTTTTGCGGAGAGATTATTGTGCTTTGTGAGCAGCCGCCGAGCGTCCTGGTGGTGCAGAGATGCATCAGCAGCAGCCATCAGATGCCCTAGGGTCAGGACCAGCAGGAGCACGGTGGCCATCGTCTTGTGAACGGATGCAGAAGCCATGGCAGCTACTAGCCTGGGAGCGGCAGGAGGTCAGGCTATAGATATTGGCTATCCTCCACTCTCACCTGGCTAGATATGGCCGATTTGCTCTTGATCAGAGGTGAGAGGTATGGCTAAATGGTTTCACTGTTTATATAGAGAGATAATGGTGATGACAATGGGTCCGGTTGAGGATGGGTGCACAAAAAGGCCAACATTTTTAAAGAAATCTGCACTCACGGATGCGGATACAATATTGGTGTGTGCAACAACCATGGTGATCTTTCATCAACAACTCGATGCAATCATTGCTGTAGTCATTGACTGATGTGTGAGGCATATCCATTTCCCTTTTGTAGTAAACCAAATATTGGACCATGAGAGAACCCAGTGAACGAGCCATGCCTACCGCTGAGGAAGAAGACTGTGGCATCCCCAAGGCTTTTAATCTATTTTTCAATTTTTGTAAGGTGTTTTTATAAGGGTTTCTGCTAGTTAATATATAGCCTTTGGTTTTTTCAGAAAAGAAACACTAGTGTAGAACAGTAGGTGTGGTGCTGCAAAACAGTGGCAAAGGATGAATAAAGTTTTTTGTGTGTCCATCCCGTAACAAAGTAATAGTAATATGTTCACAAATTTTAAGTCACAGAATATAATCAACAGAAATAATAATTACGGTCCACTTACATGAATTAATATGAGCAAAATAGGGTACCAAAAATATCTCATTGAAAGCTTAGGCATTACTCTCTCCATTTCAAATACATGGTGTATTTGTTTTAAAGTAAAAAATATCTATGTTTGACCAAGTTTATGAGGAATTTATTAACATCTGCAAATACATTTTCTTGAAGTTCTAAATTCCAAAATCGAGTCTAGGAGTGGACGGCATTGAGCGAAACTTGAGTAGTCTACGTCCACTTCCCATTAAATCTGGCCTTTTCTGTCTATACCAAGGTGCTGGTGTAGCGGGGTGGACAAATGTGGTCATACAGGTATCTAAGGAAGAAACTTGGCCAAGCCTAAAATCATGAAAATGTCTTTAGAAAAAGATTCCCACTTGTGTGGTGCTATTGGTTTACTTATACATATGTCAAGTATATCCATGATTCTGCTGGCATTGAAATACTTGTGGATCTTTAAATCATGTATGGCTCCTTGATTCATAGGAAAAGTAGAGGGAAGCGACAGGCGTATAATTTTTTTATATGGTGACACTATTCATCCATTTGATTCTAATGAATTGACCATAGGTAAGATGGCAGATCTTTTCTTTGGATTGAGTTTCATCCGAAAAACAAAGGAAGTCTACAATGCACTCAATATATTTTGCATTGCTATGCGCACACAATGAACAAAGCAAAGGCCATAAGTAGTATAACATAAACTTCATATTACTTTTATATATGCTTTATCTTTGTCTGACCGTGGTTTTCAGGATTCCTGCTTTTTTTTTATTATTCCAGTATATCAAACAGATAATTCTGCAGATTACTGTGTTTTCACAACAATCTGTTTTGCACATGCAATCCTATTTTATTCCTGTGTTTTTTCTATTCCTATTCCTATGTGATTTTTGAAATCGTACAAATCGTAGAGGCCCCAGAAACTGACAACCGATTTGCCAATCTTTCTTTGTTTCTTCATAAATAATTGAAATTATGTTTTTCTTAACTTTTTTTACACTAATTTTTTATGGCATCTCATATGGCTTATACTGTGCATCTCGCATGGTATGTACTGTGTGCATATTTATTGCCGCACGCACATATTGCTTAACAGAGAGTCAGAGACATCGACCGACTTGCAATGTTAAATCGTACACCCACTTGCAGCCGGCGACTAGATTATGTTATAACCCCACATGCAGCCGGCCACTAGACAACGTTTTCACATGTCATGAAGAGAATCAGTGGCATTGTGATTCCAATCAGATGAGGATGAAAGGGCAAGTGGAAGTTTTAAATGTTTTCTCGAATACTATACTAGAAGACGTACTTGGTCGCCATATATATATGAGCAAAGTCTTTTGTTGAAATGTAGAGCAAACATTATTGTCCTAACTCCCAAGAAAAAAAATAATGTTATTGTTCATGCCATTCCCATCGCACCTCATTACTTAGGCTTAATTTTTTTTCACCATTTGCAACATGTCTACTATACAATGTAATGATGCATCTTGCTGATAACATATACTCTCCCCATTTCACAATATAAGTCATTTTAGCAAGCTAAAACAGCTTGCTAAAACGACCTATATTTTGGAACAGAGGAAGTAGCATATAGGCGTACTATACTAGAGGCAACAAGGTTGATTGACTAATAAGCTGAATCTTCTTTTTTTGCCATAAGGATTAGATGTATTATAAAGATTCACCGGAAGTACAAAACACTTCAAACATAATAAAAATTACATCAAGATCCATGAACCGCCGAACGACCATTGCTACAACCAGAACGAGCCGCCGACGCGCCACTGTCGCTGCTCCCATACTGGAGCTGGCCTGACCTTGTCGATACAGCCAGGAAGTCTTCGTGCACGTGCCCCCAAGGACTAGCGCCCTAGAGCTGCAGTCATCACCATTGGATCTTTGAATCGATCTGAAGAACATGACACCAAATATGGCCGTTGCGTACGCACGGCGAGATACCCTAACCTCGCCACCCCAAGGAGCTGGCACTAATAAGCTGAATCTGTGATATATAATCGGCATTTGGCTAGCTAGCAAGCATCGTAAGAAACACCTAGCAGTTAGACAGAGGAGTCTAGCTTTTTCAATAAACGATAATGTATTGTATTAATACCAAGATGATAGCAATTACGATTGGCCTCTGCAATGACACAATATCAAGAAGTAGTTGAGTCATTACGATTGGCCTCTGCAATGACACAATATCAAGAAGTAGTTGAGCCATTGAGGACACTGGCGGATGCAGTCCAATGGGTCAGGGTAGGCCAACAATGGGTCAGAGAGAGAGAGAGAGAGATAGAGAGAGAGAGATGAAACTAATGATACACAGCAAAATAGCTAGACAACACACAAACCACGTGCAAGATTCTACGAAAGCAAGGCCTCTAAGATGGGAACGACACCCAAGCACCGCCATGGTCGGATTAGGTTGCTGAAGTCCGGAACAGGTCCGAGAAATCTATGCCTTCAACAAAGATGTGGAGCGTAAACTCTGTCATTGCCAATTCAACCAACGAATGTAAGACAGATTGAGCTCAGCTAATTGAAGGAACCATTGGTGTCTTGCAGCCATATATAGGTGCGGAAAATGGCAGGTCTTCCTCTTGCTCTTTTTTTAATAGAGTTTACCCTCAGATTTCATTTATCAGATGCTAGTGTTCATTAAAGGCCATACAACTACAACTAATACGAAAAGGAAAAGAGTATAGACTCGCCCCTTGAGCATGAAGAGCCTCTCTCTAATGGGATGAAACACCAAAGCCTGCTGGTGTCCAACGATGCAGTGTTCAAGGATATGATCGGAGTCGGAGAATAGTGCGAGGTGGGTGGGAGTCAAGAAGTGATTTTTTTTCAAAATGGTGGAAATTTTCCAAAACCTATAGATCAAATAATGACAAAAGAGCAAGTGGAACTTTCTTTGGGATTGCTATATACATGAGGACTTACTTGGTCGCTATATTTATACGCAAAGTATTCTTTTTGAACAGACAATATTGTCTCAACTCTCAAGAAAAGGAAAAAAAAGATGTAGCTGTCCAGGCCATCCGCATCTTACCGGGTAAGATGGGCTTACCATTTGCAACATGTCTGCGATACAATATAATGACGTACCAGCCGATATCATATAAGATTGCTAGACTGGAGACAACAAGGCCGCTTTACTAAGCTGCTAGATAGCATTGCCAAACAAGAACTACCTAGCTTTTTGACACAGGAGCCCAGCTAATTCAAGGAAGGAATCCCCTGCTTTGGCTGCCATAGGTGTAGACTTTGCCAAGTCTAACTCTTGCGTACGATGCAAACGGTAATGATAAACATGGAAAAAGAAGCCAAACTTTGCTGTGTCTTTATTAAAGAGAGTTTTTCCTCTGATTTCTTTTAACGGAAACTAATGTTTATTACAGGCCCCATTAGTACAACTAATACGAATAGGAAAAGGAGCAGAGACAGGGGCCTCCCTTCAGCGAGGTGCCTAGTCATAATGAAGAGTAAATTAGACTAGTGATATGCATATGATACCAGTTTGTTGTTACCTTCATAGTGCAAAGTATCATAGATGGTTGCACTTATTCGCTTTTAGAATTATTTTTTTGGAAATGTTATTTGATGGTAACATAAATCGTTTTGGCAGTGCCAGTGATTTATGAATCGTCTAGACCAGTTTTGAGCGCTACACACCCAACTTACAGCCGTCACACAGTTTTTCCTACAAATCTAGCATTTTCATAAGGATTGAGCTTTAGCCTTGATTTGGTTATATATGGCTATTTAGAAATGCATGTTTTCTATTGTAATAATTACTCTAATACGGATTATCTACCAACGTATGCACTAACTCAATTCGCGATCTAATCCTTAGAGACAAAAATGCCGAGAACTGTTTATGATGATGTGCACTAGTGAGGGAGAAGCTGGGAAAAGATGTTTGGAGCCAGCCTTGGCTCAGTAGTTGGCTATGCGGTCGTGCAGCCCAACGACCCGAGTTCAATTCCCAGAATTGACAGGTGATGCACAGGGGTTTTCCCCCGTTTATTGAGGATCAAGTTTGATGTGTGGTGGAACCACTCATTAATAAATGTCTTGATACTCATTTAAAAAATTCTGAGGACCATGTTTATCTTGGTACTCATACTAAAATGGCCGTATGCATCCTTAGTTGGTGCAGAGGCCGGGAAGCGAAAATCTCTCCCATTTTAAAGGATCATCAATCTGATTAGTGGCGACAGGCGTGGCGACGGGAGTGGCGACGGGCGAGAGTCGCCGCCGGCGCCAATCCGGCCGGAGCCTCCCCCGCCGCCTCGGCCGGGTGATGGGGTGGGCTTGGTGGACGACGGAGGGGGGTTTACTCCGCCGCCGATCTGCCCGGCTGCCTCATCCCGGGGTGAGTCGCCTCCGCCTCCGCCGCTTTTGCGGCTGTCGCCGGAGCCATCTCGCCCTCCGCATGAGATCCGGCCTGCGCTCGTGGTGGATCCCATGCCGCCGCTCGATCTGTCCCCTTCTCCGGTTTCTCGTCGAGATTCCTCGACGGAGGATCGGGATCGGGGATTTCAAAAATCCTACGAAATGGAAAGTCCGTTTTCAAGATGCTCGTGAGATCAATGGCCTGATCTATTCGCACCCGTCTCGCTGGATGACGATCCGAGATGAAGAAGGAGATATTTTGGCCGGACGACATCTTACAGCGGACGAAGAGCTTCATATCGGTAAGTGCTTATTGATTGATATTTTCAATATCGAGGTTCTTGAGTGTGTGCAGGTGCCCTCGGAGGGTGAAGAAGAAGCTGTCATTGTTGATCTCACGGAGGATGTCGACGGAACAAAGCCGACGCAAAGGTTTGGGGGACGTTTCTGGATTCTTGCTGACGAGGATGAAGACGAGGTTGATCTGCCGGGAACGTCAGACCGGCCGTCATCTTCGCTTGGTTTGGTAACATCTATCCCCGTGCCTAAACCTACGGTGAGTAGCAAGAAATCGATGTTGCTAGACCCTCCGGTTCATCCGCAGAAGTCGAAAATGAAACCTTGGTGTGGCCCGTTGCCGAAGGTTGGGCCGACGGATATCACCTTGTCCGACTTTTTCCGTCCTGAGTGCTGGACGAAAGTGACTAGGCGAAAAAATAAGGGGGGTCGGACGGTGTCGCAACGATCGCCGGTGGTGGCCGGTGTTCGTGATATTCGGGCGGACAGACACGCGCGTTTGAAATTGCTTTTGGGCACAGAAGGGGCGCAAGTGATCGAGGGCGCCGTGGGCTTGGCTAGTACTGGGCTCGAGGCCCAGGGGGCTGGCCAGGCTTGCGGTGCGGTGGGTGCGGGCGACGTGCATGTGGAGGCCTCGGGTCGGTCGCCCCCGCATGCACGTTCCTGTCCTTCCCCTCATCGCACGGCTAGGGTTTGACGTAGAGGAAACCCGGGGTTCCCGAACGCCTCATCGCGCCGTCGTTGCCCGGTGATCGCCGGCGGTGCTGGTCGCCGGCTGCTTCCTGGTCTAAGTCCGGCCAAGATGCCGCCAAAACCGCCTCCGCCGCGGGTCGTGCCGGCTGCGCGGAACCAGGCCGGGGCCGCGGGAGCTGCCGCTCAGGCTGCGGCGGCGAACGCGCCGGTTCCCGCGCGGGCTGCGCCCCCACCACGGCCGACCCAACTGCCGCCGCGGGCGCCGGCTCCGCCTCGGGTGGTGCCACCTCCGCCTCCAGCTAGGGTGCTGGCTCCGCCTCCGGCTAGGGTGCCGGCTCCGCCTCCGGCTAGGGCGTTGGCTCCGCCTCTGGCTAGGGCTCCGGCTCCGCCTCGGGGGCACCTCCTCTGCCTTCTGCGCCTATTCCTAGGGCAGCGCCGACGCCGCCACCTAGGGCCCACCAGCCGCCGCCACTACGGCCATGGCCGAGGCAGATGGCGGGAGGCCGCGGTGGCTCGGTCCAGGGCTCGACCGGCCACGGGACGGGTGCGTCTGCGGGAGATGACCGTAACCCCCCGCGTGGTCAGTGGGGCAATGATGGGTATGATGCATATGGCGCTGGTCTGCACCGGGGTTCTTCGTCCACCGGAGGGGGCCGTGGCTATGCTTGGGTGGACAACGGCAATGATAACCGGGGTTTCCAAGGACCGCCAGGCAACTTTGTCGAGGGTGCGGTTTTCCCTAATAACCGAGCTTTCCGAGGACGTTTTCGCGGAGGTCGGGGCGGGAACCGGCGGCACCACCCGCCAAGGCATACGAAGACCGCTACCGCGACGGAGGTGGCTGACGGTGCATCGGATCTACCGCAGGTGGCGGTGGAGACGGTGCAGGCTTTGGCTGCAGTCACTTTGCCAGAGCCCATGCAGACAGGTGATTCTGGTTCTGAGCAAGGTACGGACAAGGCCGAGGGTGACAAGCTGTCCAAGTGGGCGGCTAAAAAGAAGAAGCTAACCTATTTCCGTTGTGGGGAACCGGGACACTTTTTGGTTCAATGTACTGCGGAGTTATGCGATTTGTGTTGGAAACCTAAACATACAGCTGCCGAGTGTCCTCTGATGTTGGGGCCCAAACCTTCCGTTCAGATATACGGGGTGTGTTGTTCGGAGTTGATGTTTTTTGAGTCTCCCAGTGTGGAACCCTCGGCTCCCGTGGTGGAAACCTCCTTCCCCGGTGTGGTGAAGGTGGTTCATGGACCGTTGAACAAAGCGCAGATCATTCAGCAGTTGAGAGAGCTTGCTCCGGGTAATTTCCAGTGGTCGTTACTTAAGCTCACAGATAATTCTTTTAAAGTGGATTTCCCGTCTAAGGAGGATCAGCTGAGAATCCTCAAGTTCGGTATGAGCAGGGTCACGTGTACTAGTTATGTGTTGCAGTTTGATGAGTGGAAAAAGAAGGAGCCACAGGGCACGCCATTAACTCAGATCTGGGTTCGTTTCTCTGGAGCTACGTCTGCTCCTCTGGACAGCTTCTTGGTGACGTGGAGCCTGGGTTCTTTGATTGGCAAGACTGAGCAGGTGGATATGCAGTTCACACGTGCTCACGGGGTGGCGCGTCTACTTGTCAGTGTTGCTAACATTGAGTTTCTGCCAGATGTGGTGCCTTGGACACATGCAGGCGTTCTGTATCAGTTGGATGTTGAGTATGAGGATCCTAATCTTTTCAGTGAGTTTGAGGATGATAATCCCATGGACACTTCTGAGGGAGGAGGTGCTTCGGGGAACCAGGATGGTAATGCTAAGAGTGATGATGATAAGGCCAAGGGGCCTTCGGGTCCGTCTGATTCTGGTGACTCTGTTCCTGTTGGCTCTACTGGTACAGTTCCGACAACCACTCTTCAGCTTGGTTCGTTGGGGGCGTTCTCGGCTCCGCCTAGGCTTTGGTGCGACCGGGTCGATACTGTGAGCCCTGTGGTGAGTCTATGTGTGACGAAGCATGTCGAGGTGGGAGGTGCCGCGGGGCAGGAGGCCCCGCTCCCTTCTCTTACCTTTCCCTCGGCTTCGGTCGAGATGGCTGCGGCGCTGGTCGCGATTGGAGGTGACGGGCAGGAGGCTCGGCCCTCTGAGTCCCCGTCGGCGCCGAGGGTCTGCTCGGCGCTCACTCCCCTGAGGTCGGCGACTTGCGGAGGAGCGGGCGTGCAGGAGGCCGCCGCCTCCCCTCTTGCTGCCTTGGAGGGCGGGCCGGGTGGTCTGGCCGTTTCTTCGCCACGCTCCATGGATCGCCCACCGCTGGTATCGCCGGTCTCGGTTCTTGGCGGGACTTCCGTGGATAGGCCGAGGGAGCTTTCGTTGTCTCTGGGTGATGTTCCGGTGGTCCCGGCGCAGGCCACCGTTGTTGGGGGACGGGCAGGAGGCCTTTCCCCTAGCATAGCTTCGCGCGAGGAGGTCATCGCATTCGGTGGGATCCCGGATCCTGTCTCTGCGGGGAGACGGATCAGCGGGAGACTACAGGAGCAGCCGGACGTTGATGACATGTAGCTCAAGTGTGCTATGAGGGCGGCCAAGCTGCGTGACGTCGAGATCTCCACCGGTATGTCTGTTAATAAATCAAATGCTATTATGCATTTTACCAATGATGAGATTGTGCACAATGCGAACAAACTAGGAGTATCACTTGGTAATAATGATTTAGAGATTACTAAGTCTGTTAATGATATTCTTGATTTGGAAGCTGAACGAGCGCTAGAAATGATTCGTAACATAGCTTCCGTTAAGCCTATGAATGAGTCGGAGATTGATGCGCTTGGGGTTAGGGCTCTTGATGGTTTGTGTGCCGATCCTGACCCTACATTACCAGAGACGGAGGAGGAGGAGGAGTATGCCTATCCTGAAACCTCTAACCATGATGATGAGTCTTTGGTGATGGCGGCAGAGCCCGAGTGTGGTGACCCTTCTGTTGTTAGCGTTAAGCCTAAACGGACCTGGAAACGGAAGGTTTATCCAGTGTCGGCGGTGCGTAGAAGTGTTAGGATCCGTACATCTAAAAAATTTCATGACGAAATATGAGAGGCATTTTTTGGAATAGCAGAGGTCTTAATGACTTGGCTAAAAGAAGGTTTCTAGCGGATGCTTCTCCTGAACATCATTTAGATTTTATTGCTTTGTCGGAGACTGGACGAGGCAATTTCACTCCACAATTTCTTAGCACTTTATCTCGGGGGGTAGATTTTGACTGGCATTG
This sequence comes from Triticum aestivum, assembly GCF_018294505.1. Taxonomy (NCBI): domain Eukaryota; kingdom Viridiplantae; phylum Streptophyta; class Magnoliopsida; order Poales; family Poaceae; genus Triticum; species Triticum aestivum. Next base: position 11,393,622 of record NC_057799.1, on the reverse strand, counting down.
CCTCCCTCCTCGAGGAAGATCCGGTGGGGTTCTACTTGGGGTTAAGTGTGAAACGTTGGAAGTTCGGAATGTAGTTTTGGGAGAGTTTGCGGTAAATTTCGGGTCAGAACTAAAGCCGATGGATTTGATTGGGCTTTGGTGGCGGTTTATGGAGCCGCGCAACCAGAACTCAAGCTAGATTTCTTGGCTGATCAGGTCCGTGTATGCGGTAACGAGCAGCTACCCGTCTTAGTGGGTGGTGATTTCAACATTATTCGAAGAAAGGAGGAAAAGAATAATGACAATTTTGATGGCAGATGGTCGTTTATGTTCAATACTATTATTGAAAGCTTGGATCTCAGAGAGATAGAGCTCTCGGGTAGGAAATTCACTTGGGCTAACTTGTTACCGGTTCCGACTTTTGAGAAGCTTGACCGTGTTTTAGCTAGTGTCGAATGGGAACAGAAGTTTCCCCTGGTAACGGTGCGGGCGTTGACACGAGGTATCTCGGATCACACACCGCTACTAGTCGACTCGGGGGCTCAAACTCATGTGGGTAACAAGAATATTTTCTCTTTTGAACTTGCATGGTTTGAAAGAGAGGGTTTCCTCGAGTTGTTAGCTAGAGAGTGGGCTAAAGACTCGTGTGGAAGGTCACCCATTGAGCAGTGGCAGTGCAAGATTCGTCATCTTCGAAGGTTCCTTCGTGGATGGGCCAAGCATACGCATGGGATATATAAGGCGGAGAAGGAAAGACTCCTCCTGCTTATTCACACCCTTGAGTTAAAAGCTGAAACCTCTATCTTAGATACCAGTGAGCTGGAGACTAAAATGGAGGCCAAGTTGCGGCTGAAAGAGCTTCTCCGCGAGGAGGAATTGAAATGGGCGTTGAGAGCTAAGGTTTGTAAAATCGTCCAAGGCGAGGATAACACTCAATTCTTTCATATGATTGCTAATGGAAAGCATCGTAAGAAGAGAATTTTCCAATTAGAACAATACGAAGGGACGATAGTTGGCCAGGAAAACCTGAAAGTTTACATTACCAACTATTATAAGCAGTTGTTTGGACCTCCAGAAGAGAATTTTGTGTCTTTAGATGAGTCAAGGGTTGAGGATGTTCCTCAACTTGAGACGGACAAGAATGAGATTTTGACTGCTCCCTTTACGGAGAAAGAGGTGTTTGAGGCCATTGCACAAATGGGAAACAATAAGGCTCCAGGACCGGATGGGTTTCCGGCGGAGTTTTACAAAAAATGCTGGCACTTCATTAAGGGAGACCTGATGCCGATGTTTCATGAGTTTTTCAATGGACAGCTTCATTTGTTCAAGCTGAATTTTGGAACGATAACTCTTGTTCCTAAGAAGACAGAGGCTATTCGCATTGAGCAGTTCAGGCCTATATGTCTGCTTAATGTTAGTTTCAAAATCTTCACCAAGGTTGGGACGAACAGACTTACGCAGATTGCGCATTCAGTTGTGCAACCGTCTCAGACTGCTTTCATGCCAGATAGAAATATCCTTGAAGGGGTGGTCGTCTTGCATGAAACGCTCCATGAGATTCACTCAAAAAAAACTAGATGGTGTGGTTTTTAAAGTGGATTTCGAAAAAGCATACGATAAAGTTAAATGGCCTTTCCTTCAACAAGCTTTGCGTATGAAAGGTTTTGACACGGCCCGGAGAAACCAGATTGAGTCCTTTACGCAAAAAGGGAGTGTGGGGATTAAAGTGAATGACGATATAGGTCACTATTTCCAGACACACAAAGGGTTAAGGCAAGGAGATCCCATGTCACCAATCCTATTCAACATAGTGGTTGATATGCTAACTATTTTAATAGGACGGGCTAAGGATGCGGGGCAGGTAGGTGGCCTGGTTCCGCACCTAGTTGATGGCGGTATATCCATCTTACAGTATGCTGATGATACTATCATCTTTATGGAGAATGACTTGGCGAAAGCGAGAGACATGAAGCTTGTGTTATGCTTATTTGAACAATTGTCCGGGCTCAAAATTAACTTCGACAAGAGCGAATTGTTCTGTTTTGGAAGAGCTAATGATGACCAGGAGGCGTATAAGCAATTGTTCGGATGTGAATTGGGTTCGTTACCGTTCACGTACTTAGGTATACCCATTCATCATCGTAAGCTGACTAACAAGGAGTGGAAGTGCATCGAGGATCGTTTTGAAAAGAAACTGAGCTGTTGGAAAGGGAAGCTCATGTCATATGGAGGGCGATTAATTTTGATTAATTCGGTCCTCACCAGTATGACTATGTTTCTCCTATCCTTTTTTGAGGTCCCGGTGGGGGTCAGGAAGAGGTTAGACTTTTATCGATCTCGATTCTTTTGGCAGAATGATGAGCTTAAACGAAAGTATAGGCTTGCAAAATGGGACATCATCTGTAGGCCGAAGGACCAAGGGGGTCTAGGCATTGAAAATCTGGATGTCAAGAACAGATGTCTCCTCAGCAAGTGGCTATTCAAACTTTCGTCCGAGACGGAGGCTACTTGGGCTCAGATTTTGCAAAATAAGTATCTTCAGTCTAAAACCTTGGCACAGGTGACAGTGAGACCGACTGACTCACCATTTTGGAAAGGGTTGATGAGAGTCAAGCCACTCTTTTTCAACAGGACAAGGTTCTTAGTCGGAAATGGAGCTAATACGAGGTTCTGGGAGGATACGTGGCTTGGGGAGACGCCCCTTGCACTTCAATATCCTACTCTGTACAACGTTATTCAACGTCGAGAAGCCTACGTTGCAAACGTTTTACAATCCACTCCCCTCAATATTAGTTTTCGGAGGACGCTAGTTGGAAATCGTTGGGAGGCCTGGCTTCATCTTGTAAGACGGTTGATGGATGTCCAGTTGTCTCAGCAGCCAGATCGGTTGTATTGGAAACTGACTAAGGACGGAGTGTTCTCGGTCAAATCCATGTATCTGGATGTCATAAACTCTAGTGTCATTCCCTCCTCGAAGCACGTTTGGAAAGTAAAGGTACCTTTGCGAATCAAAGTGTTTATGTGGTTCATGCATAAACAAGTCATTTTGACAAAGGATAATCTGGCAAAATGCAATTGGATGGGTTCTGCTAGGTGTAGTTTTTGTGACCATAACGAAACTATCAAACACCTCTTTCTAGATTGTCCGCTGGCTAAGATTCTTTGGCGTTCGATTCATATTGCTTTTAATATTATTCTGCCCACTTCCACCAACATGTTATTTGGAACGTGGCTTGATGGGGTTGACTCAGATATAGCGAGGCACATTCGTGTTGGAGTTTGTGCCTTATTATGGGCAGTCTGGAACTGCAGAAATGATTTGGTTTTTAACAGATCAACGAACATTCACTTTTTGCAGGTTATTTTCAGGGCCACAGCATTGATCCGTACGTGGTCGCTACTCACTCCGACGGAGGCCAGGGGGCGTTGCGTCTACCCGATGGGAGATGGTAGCTCGGGTTATTTTCAACCGGTTTGGATGGCGGTCATGTAATAGGATAGGTATGTAGTGCTCCTATTTTATTTGCCAGCCGGTTGTGGCTTTCGATTCGGCTCTTACGAGCGTTTTGTTTATTTCTTACTTCGAGACTTGGAGACTTTGTTGCTAGATTTTTTATTAATAATATGAGCCGTATGCATCTTTCTGATGCAGAGGCTGGGGTAAAACCCCTTTTCGAAAAAGAAAAAACAACACCTTTTCCAAGATGTATTTTACCCCACATGGAACACTTGAGTCAATAAAAGTGTCTTCTATTACCAATATTAACTCACCTCTCAATTTTATGCCCGTTATGGTACCTGAGTTTCATTCATGTTAATCTGTCGTTGGCCAATATGGATCAGCAGTTGGCTAGCACTTTCCGTTTACCGAAGCTGGCTATGTGGTTTCAACCGCTGGAACCAGTCAGTCAATCGACAAACTCACATGCTCCCCCAAGCTCAATTGCTCCAAAATGCGTGCATACAAATTAATTGTCCCTAGGTTGGGCTTATTGTTGATCGAGGCATCCCACATGGTCCACCATCACAACGGGCAGAGGGCCCGTTAGTATCAACAATATTTTGAAGCCGAGATTGCGGGATTTTCGAGACGTAGTTAAGCCTACATCACATGCTTACCCTGGAGGCCTAACGTGCATTTGGTTTGTAGTATTTGTTGGGTTCAAAAGTCACATGCATTACTAATCTGAAGACGCAAGTTTTGCTAGCATATTGAAGTTTATCGAGACCTCAGAAAAGAAGTTCGTGATTTTGTTAACCTGTCATCGAACTTGATGACAAGAACCTTGGTTGGTTATGAACTGATGAACTTTGCTGTGCGACTAGGACTGGAGCCGAGAACTGATCTTTTGACACCTAGCGACTATGGGCCGGCCCTGGGCCATGGCGGCGAGTGCAATGACCTCGTGCCCAGCCCGAGTAGGGGCCATGCCCTCTGCAGGTATACTGTTTATATATTCGTAGAAGAAGAAAATAGTACACAGAGAAGAAGGCCATACCCATTAAGAAGTGAGCAAGTCATGCACATGCACGAACGGAAGTCACGCGTGAACACCTCCCTAAATTCTTTCCTTCGCTCTATCTGAGAAACACGCCGACATCTCATCATCTTCCTCCTGTTCTCCATCTTCCCTATAAATACAATTGATTGCCCAACCCAAGTTCCCAAGCTAATCAATAGATTTTCTGTTGTACTCACACTCGAAGGGATTTCTTTGCATCCTATAAATACTCTCAGGCCTTGTTTGTTTGCATTGGTTTGATGGGGATTAAAGGGGATTGTGAGGGATTAAATCCCCTGTGAGTCAAATTCCTCCCCAATTCCCTTCAAACCTCTCCATTCCCCTTAGGGAAGGGATTAAGAGCATCTCTAGCATTTCCCATAAAAGGGGCCATCCGGAATAATAACCGCTGATTTGCGGACGAGTAAGTTTTTTCCACCCCGATAGATCCCGCAAAATAGGCCATCCCATAAATTATTTCTGTGGTGTATTAAGACCATATTTGTTAATGAAAGTTACACTCACGGTACAGGATGGGCATGGAAGTATTTCTTTTGCCTATTATATAACGTATGGTCCCATTATATGCAGTTCACGCAAGGGCGTGTAGAATGCCATGGCCGGCTGTGGGTGAAAATACAGTTGACAAAGTGTTCATGCAAAACTCAAACACTTACCACGAGCTTACCTTGTCCGTTTCCACGAACTCACATGCTCGACAGTCGACACAATCCCCAACGAGCCAGAACGTGCATGGAGGAAGCGGTCCCGGCCGTGTTTTGTTGAGGCAACCCACTAATGTAATGCTAATCTCTTAGACTTGCAGGCAAGTGGTCACTACCTAGAGATCCGGAATCGAGGCCGTTGCTTTGGCAAATGAACCATGCTGCCCTGTAGTAACTAAGTTCAAACACAACTCTGGCAGATGCTTAGCAAGCAGCGCAACCTACGAAGTAGGCAGTAAAAGCATACAGCCTGGTCAAATGAAGTTGTGAAGACTTGGCAAACAGCCTAGAGTCTTGTTCTTATAGTGTTTTCAAAGAGAAGCTAGCTTACTAACACCGGCATTGCCGGCCAGCTTCTCTTTCTAATATCACAGTTCGCCTTTTGGCTCTAGCCCCAGCATCAGTATTGCCTCTACCATCACAACCCATCAACACAAGCAGAGCACCAGCTCATGGAGGCCACGGTGCTAAGCATTGGCAAGTCCGTGCTGAATGGAGCGCTTAGCTACGCCAAATCTACTGTGGCAGGGGAGGTGGCTTTGCAGCTCGGAGTCCAGGGTGATCAGGCTTTTATCACTGACGAGCTTGAGATGATGCAAGCTTTCCTGGAGGCTGCACATGAGGAGCGAGATGACCACAAGGTGGTCAAGACCTGGGTGAAGCAAGTCCGTGACATGGCCTACGACGTTGAGGACTCCCTCCAGGTAGATATAAGAGTGACTATATGTGGGTTAAATTTTCGCATCCATTAGCATGTTGCTGCTAAATCCCGTTAAATTTTTTCTTCTTAATTACTTGCATTTTTTGGTAATAAAAGTATGGACATGAGTGCTGCATAGTTTTTTGCTATCCAAAATGATATGCGATATGTAACTCCAAACCATTCAGAAATAAGAACCAAACATAGGTATTGAAATATCCTAATTACATGGTGATAGATCTTAGCTTAACTCCAACATATGCTCAGTTAGTGAAACAAATAGATAAAATGCATGGCTGCTGATGATAGAACTATTACGAATGTCTTGCTCAGTTAATTTCAAGCTATAAATATATATGTACTGGATGCATCATGTCCTAGTTTTCATGATCCTTCTCATTAGTATTCCATGTAAATATTTAGAGATGAATGCAGTTTCGTCAGTATTCAGTTGGTATTTGATCCATTGATTTCCTTACCTCTAGGATTTCGCTGTTCGTATTGAAAATTATTCCTGGTGGCGCATCCGCACGCTGCTAGACCGGCGCCGTGTAGCCAAAGAGATGAAGGATCTGAGAATCAAAGTGGAGGATGTGAGCCAAAGGAACGTGCGCTACCGCCTCATCCGGCGCTCTGGCTGCAAGCCTACCTCCAATGATGAACAGTCTACCATCAGCACCGAAGTACAACTTCAGATCGCTGAGGCTACACGTGCTGCACTACAGGACAAGAAAAAGGTAGATCTGGTCAAACTGATTACTCGTGATGATGATGTTCCTAGTGCTATCGCAGTGTGGGGATCAAGCAGCGATGTTGGGGTGGCGTCCATCATTAGGGCTGCCTACAATAATCAAGATGTAAAATCCAAGTTTGAGTGCCGAGCCTGGATGAGGCTCACACATCCCTTCAATCCAAATGACTTCTTTGCAAGCTTGGTGAGGCAGTTTTATGGGGAGTTGTGCAAAGACAATGTTAAAAGAACAGGGTTGCAGGTTTTGAAGCATATGGAATCACAAGATAATTTGGTTGATGAGTTCAATCGTTTTGTGACGGACAACAGATATCTCGTTGTTATTAATGATGTCTCTACTATAGAAGAGTGGGACTGGATCAAAACATACTTCCCGAACAACAAAGGAAGCCAAATTATTGTGTCCACTCAGCAATTTGAAGTTGCAAGTTTATGCACTGAGCAGCCTTACATGCTATCTGAGATAGAGCAGAACTGGTCAATCGACAAGGAATTTTTTGCCTTCTATAAGAAGGTAAGCATCCTCTTCCTCAGAATGAGTGAGTTGTGCACATGCATAATTGCTGGATAAATTGAGGCTGCGATATATATACTTGTTACATTTGATGTATAGTTGTTTTCGTGTGTAATAACAATTAAATGCATTATAAAAAGTATGTATTTATGATAAATATGCAATTACAATTGGCTTCTACCGAACAAAAGTGTACGTCGTGTACATCCTTATATATTTTTTATCTGTTTTTTGTGATGAAATTCGCGGGTTTCTTTTCCATATATTTTGGAAAGGATTGAGTACTTATTTTAGATGGCTACATTTTTTTTTCTAGAATACTTTAAATAGCCACGGTGACAGATCAACAAGCACAATAGTGATAGATGGCCAAATTGATCTGTCACTATTGTGCTCGTTAAAACTACAACTAGTTTTGTGGGCATCAAACTTCTCTAACTTAATATGAATGCCCAAAATACCAAATCATGTCATTTTAGTCACCACAATTTTTTATTTATTTGGGATTTTATATGTTGATATATTTTGCTGTAAACTTGGTCAAACATGGATATGTTCATCTGTTAGAAAAACTAATAGATCTTACATTTTAGAACGGACGAAATAGTATAGATTGTTAGAAAAATTATCTTGTATTGGACACTAGAACATGCTTGTTGGACCGTGCCCTCAGCAGAACCTGTTCGTACTTTGTGTTCGTGTGTGTGCGGTATGAATTCTTGTTGGACCGTGTGGCTTTGGTGGTTTGCTTTATATATAAAGCGGGGCGAAAGCCTTTTCCGGTAAACTAGAACATGCTGCAAATATTAATGCATCTCGGCAAGAAGTATTCCCCCTAAGTGTTCCTTGGTGTTCAGGTGGACACTCGAACCGAAGAGGACGACAAGGCTGGATCCAGCTCAACTGAACCTGAGAAGCTCACTCCTGCCAGTGCAATGGCTGCTGCTTTGGTGGAAGGTGAACTCATTGACCGAGTGGCAGCAAAAGCTAAAGTTATGGAATTACTTACTCCTGTAGGTAATCAAGGTGGTGAGGTGATTGCCATTTATGGAATGGGCGGACTTGGAAAAACAACCCTCGTGAGAAGTGTGTACCAACAAGAACACGGCGACAGATTTCAGAGGCGTGCCTGGTTAACTGTCTCACGTTCTTTCACCGAGCAGGAATTTATTGGGGACTTACTCCAGCAATTTCTACGCAATAATGCAGATAAAGGGGAGTTTGGCTGTGGCTCTGGCTCTGGCTCTAGCAAGGAGCCAATTGTCCAGTTAGCAGAGATTTTACTGGAACATAAATGCCTCGTCGTTTTGGACGATCTGTGGTCTGTTGGGAAATGGCGGTGGATAATGAAGCTCCTGCCGCCACCAAGAAATGATGGTCGTAACCGGATCATTGTTACCACACGAGAACTGAATATTGCTGAAAGTTGTTCTTCCAGAAAGGAGAACATATACAATCTTGAACTCCTAAATGAAACGGACGCTCGCAAGCTATTTCAAAAGAAGGTACGACCACAAACCTGGTTTCAGCTAATTTAGCTTCTCATTTTCTGTTCAACATGTCTCTTTGCATAACATACCTTCTAGTCACATTGTTTAACTTCTCTGTACTTAAATCATCTAAGAATAATTGTGTAAATATTTATTTTTTATTCCAAGAAAGAAGCTAAACATATATTAATTATGTTGCTGTTTTTTTATTAAGTGACACGTACTCAAATTAATAATAATATAAAGCAGGCTGAAACACCTAACTAAACATGCCATATGAATAAATAAATGGAAGAACATAGGCGATGTGCTTTGTGGTACCCAAGTCGATCCGACGAGCTAGAACCTCCTTCTGTTTACAAAGACACTTGTCAAAGGATTAAAACTACGCCATAGGCGATAACATACCTACTCCTTCGTCCCAAATACTTGTCATTCCAGATTTTTCTTAAGTCAAACTTCTATTAATTTTGATCAAATTTATAAATAATTATCAACATTCATAATACAGAATAAATATACTATAAACTCATAATTCATAATCAGTCTACTCAAATGAGACTATTTGGTGTTGTAGAATTTGGTAGGCATTTCTACAAAGTTAGGCACCATAGCCTGCACAAGACCACATCATGCATGTGTTGGGCTTGAAGCTGTGGATTTTTTTTTCGATGCAACACATTTGATTGAATTTATATATCGAGGTGATGCAATTATATCGAAAGAATAGCCGGCCTCTGCATAGTATTATGTGCGAAGCCAACAAGTCCGAACAACCCAAAAATAAACATTGTTTTACATAAAAATAATCAATCAGTCCAGCCTATGGTGCGGCAGTCCAATCCAGAGATTACACCACCATCCTTGAGTGGAGAATACCTCCCTGACCGCAAGCTGCAGCCGTGTAGACGCCATGATAAAAAAGTCTCTGTCCTCCAGCCTCTGTAGGATAGATGAGGTACAGAGGCATCGGGTACATGCATGAATAACTGCATTGCATTGCGGATGAAACACATTTATTATTAAAACCCACATCATTCCTGGCAAGCTGCAATGTCCAGCATAAGACAACCGCACCTACAACAATAAGTGCATACAGTTGTTTATCAATACCATCAACCAATTGCTGAACATGTTACGTGCACTACATGGGGATATAGATTTGAAGCTACTTGAACTATGGTCCAAACTGAATGAGCGAACTTACACTCAAAGAATAGGTGTTTAATCGACTCGTTATGTCTTGCTACCTTCCTAGTTTCATCGCGTCAAATTGTCTCTAGTTAATATGACCCCTTTGTTTCAAAACCAGAGGAATATTTTCACTCATACAGGAATTTCGAGCTTCCACAAATATCTGTTATCAACCAAAACATCAGCATCAACCGTTGAATCATAGAAGGATTTCACTAAAAACATGTCATACTGATGCAAATTCCATCGAAACATGTCTAGTTCACCTGACAACCGAATGGCCTCCAGACGAATGAGTAATTCATTTCATGTTGCAAGGCGAGGCCCTAGCACTACGGGAAAAATCTAATTTGCCGTCTGGGGAGGTCTTTGCCGTCAGAGTTTTGTCGGGCAAGACAGCAAAGAAGGGTTCGGCAAAGAAAAACTAACGGCAAAATAAACATTGCCGTTTGAAAAAAAAACACAGACGACAAAGAGCTCATTTTACCGTCTGGCAAAAAAATACACAGACGGTGGCAGACGGGAAAAATTCTTTGCCGTTTGTGTTTTTTCTGGCAGACGGCAAAGTGAGCTCTTTGCCATTTGTGGCAGACGGCAAAGAGAAAGCACATCACGCGGATAGATCACCTGGATCGATGACATGACAACATCTTAGACGCACATTCCAACCATCATCGGACGCCGACGCATGCCCCCATCCACACCCACTGACCCACGATGCATGCGCCCCCATGAACCTACCCGCCCCCACCCACGACTCCCATCTCACCCGAACTCCTTTATCCCCGCATGAACCCTCTCTCATACGCATCTCTCTCTCTCTCTCTCTCTCACGAACTGCTGCTCGTGCTCCGGCCATCTCGCCGCCAGTTCGCCCCTGCGTCCTCCCGCGTTGGCCCTAGCGTCGCCGCATGCCTCGTCGCCACGGCGCCCCCGCACGCAGTCGTCTGCGCCCCGGCACCGCCGGCCTCTGCTCTCTTCGCCCCGTTCGCCTCGCGCCTCGGCGCCGCCGCAGGCCTCCTCGTCATGGATTCCCCGTGTGCCGGCGTCTGCGCCCCGTCGCCCCGACGTCTACGGCCCGGCAGCTCGATTCTACCGGCCGCCGCCCGGGCGCCCGCCTCCGCGCGCTTCCGGTGGCCTTCACCCTGCTCCGCACGCCGCCGACGTCCACCTCCCGTAGCCATCCAAGCCGCCCGTCTCCGCCCGCCTCCGCTCGACTGCCCCCGACGCGGGACTCCGGCGGCCTCCGGCCGGCCGGCCGCCCGCCTCCACGTGCCCCTGGCCCTGCCACTGTCGCGCCCGGCGCCGCCGGCCCCGTCCGGCGCATCGACTTCCCCCTTCGCTGCGGGCCCCGTCCACTCCCCTCGTCGCGCCCGTACGCCCGCCGCCGCCCGCCACCACCTCGTTGGCCGCCATCTCGCCGGCCGGCCCCGGCCTCACTGGCCGCCTCCTCACCCGCCGGCCCCGGCCTCGTCACCTGCCGGCCCCGGAGTTCGTCGTTGCCTGTTCTCCTGTAAAAAAAATACGTGTGTAATCCGTTCATATTATGCAATAGAGCAGTTTTGGCTTGGATCAGCAAGTGATGATGTATTCTATTGTGAAATTTGTCCGTTCGTCATCGATTCTGGAAACAAAGTGTGGATGGATAATGTGATGTACTGCTGATTTATTTTAATAAACAAAATTCTTTGCCGTCTTTGATTTTTGGAGGCTAACGGCAAAGGAGCTTCTTTGCCGTCTGCTACTAAATCGACTGACGGCAAAAGAAGCTTTTCTTTGCTGTTTGTTGTTATGTCGACTGACTGCAAAACATCAGTTTGGCTGACGGCAAAGACTTTGCCGTCATCCCGACGAAAGGCTGACGGCAAAGTACCCCTTTGCAGATTTAGAATTTGCCGACACTCTTTGCCGTTTGCAGCTGACGGCAAAATCTTTACCATCTGTAATACTGTCTTTGCCGTCTGTATAAGCCTGACGAAAACTAACTAAAGAAATATCATGGTTTTCTTGCCCCAAACCATGTTTGATCGATAATCCTGTACAAGCTAGGGTATTGCAGCATAAGTCAGGTGGCCCCAGCAAGGTGTCTTCCCGGAATCAAACCTGAGAACCATCCCTAATACAGAAGGTGCCAAATCGGAAAAAGAATTCTTTAGCCTTCATCACGCCACACCAAAAATGTGAATCATCGGGTTTCCAATGTACTTGAGAGATGGCTATGGACCCGATGTACTTTTTATGAATGATTTGCTGCCACACTTCATTCTCAGTGAGAAATGTGTAAACCCATTTACTGAGAAGAGCGATGTTCTCAAGATATTGAGCTCCAAGCCCCCCCATGAGTTTTAGATTTGAATAAAGCACTCCACCTAGCCATCCAATATTTCTTGGATTCATTATCGTACTACCCAAAAAAAATCTTAGACCTAAACTAATCGAGATGCCAAACATGTATTGTACTACCAAACATGTAGTGAACCATATTGCTAAGGATGGAATTAATCAATATCAATTGCCCCCCATATGATAAGAGTTTGGCCTTCCAACTGGCTAGACGTTTCTCAAGTCTCTATTCCACGTGCTTCCACTCAGTGATGGTTACATGCCGATAGTGTATGGGAATACCAAAAATACTGAATAGGACTGCTAGAGCTTGTCTTAGTGTCCTGGAATAGGACGTGCTTGGCACATCGGTCTGCCAGTTATGGGCCGGGCCAGGGACCCACCAATAGTAATAAATAGGTAATGCAGGCCCTGCCCCTCGGCGTAATAAAGATGAAGATCTCCTAAAGACTTGGCATATACTTCAAGGCGTATTTGAAAGATCGGCATGCTTATTCCTAGATTGTAACCATCCATGTGTAAACCCTAGATACCGCCGATGCCTATATAAGTCGTGGGGTTTAGTTTGTAGAAACACAACTAGGAGGTTTAGAGCTTAGAACTCCTTCATACCATCTCGAGGTAGAACATATTGTACTCTGTATCCCATCACAAACAATATATCAGAAGCATGACGTAGGGTTTTACCTCCTCGAGATGGCCTGAACCTAGGTAAACATCGTGTCCCTACTTTCTCCTATTACCATATAGCTCTGATCACCAAGCTTGGGACCCCTAACGTGAGATATGCCAGTTTCAGCACCGACATTGGTATCCCACGCAGGTCCCGCTGTGGGTTTGCAAGAGCTCGATGACGAAACTTTGAAACGATGGCAACATTGGCTGCGGGGATATCTACGTCCCTGGCCAGCTCTTCACCATCGGCAGCATCGTGTTGCACGCCGACTCAGCTAGCCATCTTGGCCAAGTAGAGAATCTCCCCCTAGTCCAAGCCATCCAGTTTGGCAATCTCGAATATGCCAAAGATTCACACGACGAGCTTACTTTCTCGGGTTGGGTACAGATCGGCCCAAGAATCCCACGGATATCAAAGCAGGCCCATGATGAGATATGTCCCCCAGAACTGGCTTCGAGCTCGGATCTGAGAATCACCTTACTGGTTCAGGCGTCGAGCCTCCCCGACGAAAACCCCGAGGCTGCATCATGCAATACCTCGGCCAAACTCCGGGTGAGCGTCGCCCACTATCAAAAGATGGGCGAGGCCGACCTCTTCGCTTTAAATGAGACGATGCTGGGCCGAATCTAGATTCTTGTAATCTTGGACGGACAGACCTCGGTTAACGACTAGATCAGATGTAAATCCGAGGGCATGGAAATTTTCGTCCCACCCGCAACCCATCGATATCTAGTCGCTACGGTCGAGGATTTAACCGACATGCTGGACTACGCCTCTAAAGAGGCCATCGACATGGATGAAGATGTCGATGATATGTCATATACGACGTCGTCCCTATTCAACAACTTGGGGTTCAACAACTCCGGGACCCCAAAACAGTGAGTAATAGTGCACGAAACGGACCAGGATCGGCCAAAATTGTGAGTGTTGATGACCGACACGTAAACGCACCCCGGGGTTTGTCAATCGTGGAAATCACTTCAGGACCCCAAAAATGAGAAATAGTCCAAGAAACGGGCCAGAATCGGCCCAAACTTCGAGTCTTGACGACCAACACTAAATCGCTATGGGACCCCCAAAACGGTGACTAATAGTCCATGAAAGAGCCCAGAATCAGAAAAACCTAGGATTATTGATTAACGGCACATAAACGCACCCCGGGGTTCGTCAATCATGGAAATCGCTTTGGGAGCCCAAAACGGTGAGTAATAGTCTACGAAACGGGTCAGAATCGATAAAAACCGCGAGTGTTGATGACCAACTTGTAAACGCACCCCGGGGTTCGTTAATCGTGGAAATCACTCCGGGACCCCAAAACAGTGAGTAATAATCCATGAAACGGCCAGAATCGGTCAAAACTGTGAGTGTTGATGACAGACACATAAGCGCACCTTGGGGTTCAACAATTATGGAAATCACTTCGGGACCTCAAATGGTCAGTAATAGTCCACGAAACGGATCAGAATTGGCCAAAACTGTGAGTGTTGAAGACGGACACGTAAACACACCCTGGGACTCGTCAATCGTGGAAATCGCTCTGGGACCCCAAAACGGTGAGTAATAGTGCATGAAACGGACCAGGATCGGCCAAGATTGTGAGTGTTGATGACCGACACGTAAACGCACCCCGGGGTTTGTCAATCGTGGAAATCACTTCGGGACCCCAAAAAATGAGAAATAGTCCATGAAACGGGCCAGAATGGGCCCAAACTTCGAGTCTTGACGACCAACACGTAAGCACACTTTGGGGTCCGACAACCATTGAAATCGCTTTGGGACTCCAAAACGGTGACTAATAGTCCATGAAAGAGCCCAAAATCGGAAAAACCTAGGGTTATTGATTAACGACACATAAACGCACCCCGGGGTTCGTCAATCATGAAAGTCGCTTTGGGAGCCCAAAACGGTGAGTAATAGTCCACGAAACGGGTCAGAATCGACAAAAACAACGAGTGTTGATGACCAACTTGTAAACGCACCCCGGGGTTCGTTAATCATGGAAATCACTCCGGGACTCTGAAGCTAAAGGGTAGGTTGATGTACAAAAAAGACATGCTAATTGCTTATGGGCTACAATGCGATTGTGTAGACAACTAGACATAATTTGTGCCGGATTGGCGTAAATAAGTTGTTTCCACTGCCCTGTTAAGACTATATATTTTCCATGTATGCATACATATAGTCTATGGATCGAGGTCCACATTAGATTTACCTCTTCCATATACATTCGAGTCAAAACATTAGTCGGCATTAAGGAAAATATTTTGTAGTTGAGTCTATAATTTAGTGGCTATCATCAATTAAAGTGCGGTAAGAAAATAATACAATAAGTTCATAATTATTTACCAAACCCTTGCTCTCAAGTCTTCACATCTTATTTTCAAGATAATACTCATTCCTAGAAGTAATCAAAATCATTAACAAGTACGATATATATTGGCAACATTGGCATCTGATACTAATTACAAGCAATGTCGAGAGTTAATATCATGCACATATGATACATATGCTGATTAATTTTCTGTTTGGGGAACACCATGACTCCAGAAAACATGACAAATATGTTTATCATCTGGATGATATTTTAACTGACATAAATATTTATGGTTGCTTATAGAAAAATATTATATTTAATCATTTGACCATTGATTTGTTGAACCTTGCTCTCACATAACCTCACCTGACCATTGATTTGATGAATACTTATTTTACAATATATCAATCCCATAAATTATAGTTAAACATTACTATAATATTTATCTATTAATTCCTAATTTGGACCACACCAGTTAAATCTTTGTAACTCTACATGTAGTATCAACGAAAAGCCAACTATCATATACTCCCTCCGTTCCAAAATAGATGATCCCACTTTATACTAACTTTGTACAAAATTGAGTCATCTATTTTGGAACGGAGGGAGTACTAATTTAAAATCACATAAAAATTATCAGCTACCTCACAGCAGCACAAGCGAGATATGTGCTCCATAATATGGTGCTTTTGGGTACATCATGACTATTGACCCCAAAATACGTTCCATTGGGCTAGTTTCCTAAGTAGCAAAAATCAAAGTAACTATCATTATGGGGATATGATCTGAATGAGTCTTGAATTGTATGGATAACAGGTATTCAAGGATACTATGGAGAGAGATAATTGCAGTTATAGTCCAGATATGATTGAGCAAGAGAATCTTATACTGAAGAAGTGTGGTGGCCTTCCTCTTGCCATATCCACCGTAGGCAGCTTCTTGTCAAGCAAACCTAAAACAGCAATAGAGTGGAGGAATTTGAACAAACACATTAGTGCCGAGCTCGAGGTCAATCCAGAGCTTGGGATGATCAAGACAGTTCTCACCTCGAGCTACGAAGGTTTACCATATGTTCTCAAGCCCTGCTTCTTGTATTTGTCAATATTTTCTGAAGACCAAGACATCAGATGGAAACGATTGGTTAGACGGTGGATAGCAGAGGGTTACTCAAGGGGGATACGGGGCATGACTGCAGAGGAAATTGGGACCGGCTATATCACACAGCTTATCAAGAGGACCATGGTTCAACCATCAAAAGGGGCAACCCGTAGGACTAGAAGGATTGTCTTTTTGCAAGTTCATGATCTGATACGTGAAATTGGGATCTCAAAGGCAGTGGAAGAAAACCTTGTCACTACACTGGAGGGAAGCTGCAACATAAACACCGAAGGTAAAATTCGTCACCTTGCTGTAAGCAGTAGCTGGAGACGGGATCAGGATGCTTTTGAGTGTGCACTGGATTTATCACGCTTAAGATCCCTAACTGTATTTGGAGCATGGGAATCATTTTTCATTTCTGATAAGATGAGATTCCTCCGAGTGCTGGATCTTGAAGACACAGAGGGTATAACTGATCATGATCTCCATCAAATTTGTCAGCTTTTTCTTCTGAGCTACCTCTCTCTACGAAGATGTGATGGTATTTTACGTCTTCCAAATTCATTGGGTAACCTTAAGTTCCTGTAGACGCTGGATATCAGAGATACGGAGATAATCAGCCTGCCAAGAACAATTGTCAAGCTTCGGAAGTTACAGTACCTGCGTGTGGGTTTCGTGCCAGATATTGAGGATGGGAGAAAAAGAAATTGGATTTGTGCAATATGGGAACATGGTTCCGTTTGTTTCCACTTATGCCTCCAGGTCTTTGAAAGATTGTTCTTCGGCCATAGATGCTGCTACTACGTGAACAGGCAGTTGATCCGAGTTTTAAATGCTTGTCTCTATTTTGTACTGTGGGGCCTCGTATGGTTGCTGCTTATCATGGGATTCGGCCAACTGCTTCTTGTAGCGAGGTTCTCATGGGTATTTATGAAAGATGGTTTTCATGGGTTGCCTATCTTCTTTTTTAGGCTAAAATCTCATGGTGTCAAGTTTCCAAGAGGAATACGGCAACTGAAGGCCCTCCACACGTTGGGTGTTGTGAATATTGATGGGGCGGACACCATTCTTGAAGACCTGCAGTATCTTACCGAGTTGCGTAAATTAAGGGTGACTGGTCTCAACAAGAGAAATTATGTGAAATTCTTCTCAGCTATTACCGATATGGAATGTTTGGAATCCTTGCTTGTACGGTCAGAGGGGAATCCAGGTTTAGCCGGCTGCTTTGCCGAAGTGTCTCTAGCTCCCAAAAATCTTCGGAGCCTCAAGCTATATGGCAACCTGATTGAACTGCCAACATGGATCGAGGGACTTCAAAACCTTGGAAAGTTGGAGCTACGGAGCACCATGATATGGGAACACGATGAGGCCATACAATTCCTTGGGGAGCTACCGAACCTGACCAACTTACACCTATTGCAGGATTCATTCAGCAGTATTTTTGTCTCCTTCAATTTTTCCCCTGGTGCATTCCCGAGTCTGCAGGTGTTGGAACTGAGTTTGTGGTCTCAAGGACAATGGAAGCGTGGCATAGGAAAGCTACGAGAGGTGAAGTTCGAAGATGGAGCAGCCCCTAAGCTTGAGGTGCTGCTGTTTTCTGCCCCACCTTACGAGAGAAACATTGGGTTGTTTACTGGGCTAAAATATCTCACAAACCTCAAGGAATTCATGCTGCACAACAAACGCTATGAGGACGACGCCTTCGTGGAGGGCTTGCGGAAAACACAAGTGGACCCAGTTTGAAGAGGTACCACTGCCACTACAACCAGACCGGTTGGTGGTGAGGTGGGCCGAAGTGGGTGCCGCAAAATCAGCAGGTAAAATGCAGAAGGCCAAGCAAAGCAGCTAATTGTGCATATAAAAGGCAAGCCATTTAAATTATCTGATTCTGCATGTTGGAAAAATCTTCTAGAAATTAAACATGTTTACTTCATTGGTAGAAAGGCCCATCTGAAAGATGGCTGTGTTGTAAGATAGTGGAAATATTCGTGGTATCTGTTTGGTATCTGTTTTACATGATTGTACTATAAAAAAAATCTTGAATTCAAGTCAAAAGAAAAAACCTTGAGTTAGATGGCAATATCCTACCCTAGTCCTAGCCTTGCCCATTGCTACTCCATCAACCGCATCAGCCATCTTTTCCAGGTTAGTTCCACACTGAATGTACCAATTTTATACTACTCCAGTCCTGGCTTTCCAAAAATAAAACAAAATAAAAAAATCTAGGACAGGGCCTCTTACCCTATAAATGGTTACGAAACAGAGCAGTCATGTTGTGCCCATGGCAACCCCAGGATAAATAGAAAAATTAATTGAAAAGAACAGGGATAAGAAACAAAGTAGGGTGCTGACCATCAACCCCATGCATTCCTTTCATAAGAAACCGGTGGGAACAACAAAGTAGGGTGGGCGGTGAAGAAGCAAACCGTCACTCGTTGTGAAGCTTGTCAAGTATTGTGCACCGTCCTTTGGGACGCCTTCGATTCCTAAACAATAAAGAAAGATGCCAAAAATGAGTAGTCAGCACCCTTGATCAGTGGATGAACAGGGTAGCATTCATTAATGTAAATGGCGACGCGTCTATCGAGATGGCGGATAGGGCTGAGTCTGATAGGGCGTCCAAATGGGCGCGCAAGAAAGAAAAGATGCTTTGCTATCGGTGTGGCAACAAGGGCACTTCATTGCGGAGTGTGTGGCTCTGTTATGTGATACCTGCAGTAAGCCGGCACACGACTCTGGGGACTGTCCGATTCTGCGAGATCAGGCACCGTCGCTTATGATGTATGGAGTTTACTGTGCTGAGCTAACGTTTTTCGAGTCTCCGAATCAGCGAGAGGTTACTGATGAGACCCCGAGCATGACTACGGGGATTGTCAAGGTCACCAGGGGGAGGTCTCTGAGGCACAGATCGTGCAGAGGCTTCGGGAGCTGGCCCCTGGGGATTTCCAGTGGGACCTTGTCAGTCTCGCTGATAAGATGTTCAGAGTTGAGTTTCCTTCCGTGGAGGATCTGCAGAGGTTGCTGAGTTTGGGGATGTGTAAAGTGCCGGGAACTGATGGCATCCTTGAGTTTCATGAGTGGAAGCAGGTGGAGCCTCAGGGTAAGCCGCTTACTCAGGCGTGGTTGCGATTTTCCGGGGCTCCCTCCAAGCCGTTGCAGGATGCTCGGGTTGTGGCCAGCTTGGGCATTTTGGTGGGGAAGCCTGAGCGAGTGGATATGGCGTTCACCAGAGCTCACGGGATTTCTCGGGTTCTGGTTAGTATTCTGAACATTGAGTATGTGCCGGAAGTGGTGAAGTGGGCTTATCGAGGCAGGATTTATAATCTGGTTATTGAGTTTGAGGATGAGAGCCTTTTGGCTGCGGCGGCTCACGGGTCCGACGTGGATATGCACGAGGGTGACGGCAGCGCGGGAGCAAAGGAGCCACCAGTTGAGGACTCTGGACGACAGCTGTCCAAGGGACCGGGGTCCGATACCGCGATGACCGGGGATGGAGCGGCTCCACCCTCCTCGGTGCCTACGACGACTCTGAGATTTGGATCCTTCGAATCCGCTTCTGCACCCCCCGAGGCTGTGGAGTGATCGGGTTGAGTCCGAGGAGGCTTTTGAGCTCGTGTTGCCTGCTTTGGGGGTTGAGGATACTGTGTGTTCTATTCCTGGGGTTCCTGGGGCTTCGTCGATCTCGGTCTGGGGAGAGGAGGAGGTGAGTCGGCAGGTGGCCACTCCCTCTCATGCTCAGCACGCTGTACCTCCTCAGGACGTGGCGCCGATGTTCGAGGCTGGTTTGTCAGGAGGGGTCCCGGGGCAGGCGGCCTCGGGTTGCTCTTCTCCTGCTGAGGTAGGGGACTCGGGGCAGGTGGCTCCCGTGTCCTTCTCTACGTTGGGAGGGGGTCTGGGGCAGGTGGCCTCGGATACCTCCTCTCCCGTCACGTCTACCTCTCTGCTTGTGGCGACTGTGCCATCCGGAGGGGGCTCGGGGCAGGTGGCCTCGGAGGCCTCCTCTCCTAAGGCGCCTGTGGTGGTGGCCTCTCCGGTGCTGGGTGGGTAGTTAGGGCAGGCGGCCCATGCACTCCTTTCACCCCGTTCGCCGCCGGCTCCGTTATGTGGGGCGCGCCAGGCGTCTGAGGCCATGGTGAGTGCCTTTCCACTTCCTGGCGAGTCTGCTGGGGAGTCTGTGCAGGCGGACCGGCCTAGCGGTTGGGGTGAGGCAGGAGGCCCTACCCCGACCAGGGTCTCTCGGGAGGAGGTTATTGCGTTTGGAGGGATTCAGGATCCGATGTCTGAGGGGTGACGGGTGAGTGGCCGTCTCCAGACTCAGCCGGATGTGGATGACATTCAGCAGCGGTGCACCATGAGGGCGGCCAAGCTCCATGACGTTGAGGTCACTACTGGTATGTCGGTTAATACTTCTAATTCTATTCTGCATTTTTCCAATGATGAGATTGTTGAAAATGCAAATCAATTAGGAGTTTCACTAGGTAGTAATGTCACTGAAATCTCTAATTTTGTTAATGATCTTCTGGATCTAGAGGCTGAGCGGGCCTTAGAGATGATTCGTAATATAGCGGCGGTTAAACCCATGAGTGATTCTGAGGTTGATGCGTTGGGGGTCAGGGTGCTCGACAATTTTTGTGCGGATCTTATGCCTCCCATACCTGAGGCGGAAGAAGGGGATGATACTACTGAGATGGTTATGGCTAGGCCTTCTGAGACTGGTTGTGAGGACCTGTTGCAGAGTCAAAATGTCTCTAAACGCAAGTGGAAATGGAAGGTGTACCCGGTGTCCGCAGTGCGTAGGAGTGCTAGGATTCGTACGGCTAAAAAATTCCATGATGAACTATGAAAGGAATCTTTTGGAATAGCAGAGGTCTAAAGGACTTGACTAAAAGAAGGTTTCTTGCTGAGGCGTCTGTCGAGCATCGATTAGATTTTATAGCTCTATCGGAGACAGGTAGAGATAATTTTGCGCCGCAATTTCTCAATACTTTGTCGGGAGGTATTGATTTTGATTGGCATTGCCTGCCACCGCGAGGGAGATCCGGTGGAATCTTACTCGGCGTTCGATGCGAACCGCTCGAGGTTCGAAGTGTGGTAATGGGTGACTTTGCAGTCAAGTTTCGGGTGCGTACGAAGGACGATGGGTATAATTGGGCTTTGGTTGCGGTATATGGTGCCGCACAGCCCGAACTCAAGCCCGAGTTCTTGGCTGATCTCGTTAGGATTTGCGGTTCCGAGCAGCTTCCTATCCTGGTGGGGGTGATTTCAATATCATTAGAAGGCGTGAGGATAAGAACAATGATAACTTTGACGGCAGATGGTCGTTCATGTTCAATACTATCATTGAAAGTCTCGACCTGAGAGAAATTGAGCTCTCGGGTAGAAAATTCACCTGGGCTAACGCGCTGCCAAATCCGACGTATGAGAAGTTGGATCGAGTGTTGGCTAGTGTCGATTGGGAACAGAAGTTTCCGCTAGTAACAGTTCAGGCTTTGTCCCGTGGAGTTTCTGATCACACGCCGTTATTTGTGGACTCTGGTGAGGCCACCCACCTGGGAAACAAAAACTCGTTCTCCTTTGAGTTGGCTTGGTTTGAACGAGATGGTTTCTTTGATCTCGTAGCCAGAGAGTGGGCTAAGGATTCAGGAGGGAAGACTGCACTTCAGCGCTGGCAGAATAAGATTAGGCATTTGAGGAGTTTCCTGCGTGGTTGGGATAAGCATCTCAGCAGGATTTATAAGGTCGAAAAGGAAAGGCTCCTTTCCCTTATTCAGTCCCTAGATGTAAAAGCAGAAACCATGGTGCTGCCGGCCGCGGAGCTTCATGCCAAGCTTGACGTGGAGATGAGGCTGAAAGAACTTCTTCGAGAAGAGGAATTGAAGTGGGCATTGCGGGCCAAGGTCCGGCGAGTAGTCCGGGGGGATGCGAACACTCAATTCTTTCACATGATCACTAATGGTAAACATCGAAAGAAGAGGATCTTTCAGCTTGAGCAAGATGAGGGAACAATTTTAGGACAGGAAAACCTCAAACTGTACATTACAGAGTATTACAAGCAGCTGTTTGGTCCTCCAGAGGATAACTGTGTGTCTCTAGATGAGTCAAGGATTGAGGATGTTCCTCAACTCACAGCGGTGGAGAATGATACTCTTGCGGCTCCTTTTTCTGAGAAAGAGGTGTTTGAGGCCATTTCGCAAATGAAAAATAACAAGGCGCCGGGCCCCGATGAATTTCTAGCAGAGTTTTATAAAAAGTGATGGCATATTATTAAAGGGGATCTGTTGCCTATGTTCAATGATCTCTTCTCTGAGCAGCTTCAGCTTTTTCAACTGAATTTGGAACGATAACCCTTCTTCCTAAGAAAACAGAGGCTGTGAGAATTGAGCAATTCAGGCCCATTTGTCTTCTTAATGTAAGTTCCAAAATCTTTACCACCGTCGGGACCAATAGGCTCACACAGATCGCGCATGCTGTGGTGCAGCCTACCCAAACTGCTTTCATGCCGGACAGGAACATCCTTGAAGGGGTTGTGGTCCTTCATGAAATGCTCCATGAGATCCACACGAAAAAGCTGGATGGGGTTGTTTTCAAAGTGGATTTCGAGAAAGCGTACGACAAAGTAAAATGGCCCTTCCTTCAACAGGCCTTACGCATGAAGGGTTTTGATGAAGCTTGGCGACGCCAGGTAGAATCCTTCACGCAAAAAGGGAGTGTTGGAATTAAAGTGAATGACGATATAGGTCATTATTTTCAGACACACAAAGGCCTGAGGCAAGGTGATCCAGTGTCCCCAATTTTGTTCAACATTGTGGTTGACATGTTGGCAATTCTCATAGGTAGGGCAAAGGAGGCCGTTCAGGTGGGTGGCTTGGTGCCTCACTTAGTTGATGGGGGTGTGTCCATTCTACAGTACGCCGATGATACAATCATCTTTATGGAGCATGACTTGGCAAAAGCGAGAAATATGAAGCTGGTGTTATGCTTATTTGAACAATTGACCGAATTAAAGATTAACTTTCATAAAAGCGAGTTGTTCTGCTTTGGTAGAGCCAAGGAGGAACAAGAGGCTTGTAGGCAATTGTTTGGATGTGAATTAGGGGCTTTACCTTTTACTTACCTAGGTATTCCCATTCACCATCGTAAGCTAACAAATAGAGAGTGGAAATGCATCGAAGATCGGTTTGAGAAGAAACTTAGTTGCTGGAAGGGCAAACTTAGTTGCAGTGATCATGAAGCAATAAAACTAGAAAAAAAAGGTAGAAACACATGGCAGTTAATGGAACTTACTCTTCATGTACGCTGCTGGAAAACTTATGTACATGTTGGTTCAGGAGAGGCTGAAAGATTTCGGGCAGCCCTGCCAAAAGCACAGATGGCATTGGCCCCGTGGAGAGAGCCGCGATCCGACGTCTGAAGGAGCTGGACACGAATGGGCTGGAGAAGATGATGAAGGAGCACCAGCTAGACGCGATCGTGGCGCCTAACAGCGCTATATCTAGCCTTCTTGCCATCGGTGGCCACCCTGGCATCGTTGTGCCGGCTGGTTACAACGAGAAGGGGGTCCCCTTCGGGGTATGTTTTGGTGGGCTGCAGGGGTACGAGCCGAGGCTGATCGAGATGGCCTATGCTTTCGAGCAGGCTACCAAAGTTAGGAGGCAACCTATGTTCAAGCCCTAGGTAAATATAACTTCTTGAGTAGTGACGATGTAACAATCTATGACCCTAAATAGGTTCCACTTACACTTTTATGTCTTCTTGTATAAGAATAAATCTGGAAGTATTATTTCTTGGTCCAGCAAGTAACTCTGAGTAAACTAGCAACGTGGCACTAAAGGTGAAGCAACAAGCACCATCTACAGGTAGACAATGGAGTACTCCAGCCAACGTTACAGCAAAAGAAACCATCCTTACTCTTCTCTGGGAGCAGCACCCTCCACTGGGTACAATAAAGCAATTGATTTAACTAAGGCCTCCTTTGGACATAGGGTAGAAAAAATATCGTAGGAATAGGGAACTTATAGGAAATGAGATGAGCATCTCAAATCCTGTGAATAGGAAAGAGGTGTTCATTGGTTCACATCATAGGAACTTTTTTCATCGGGTCTAGTCTAATATTTTTTTTTTATGAAATGTGGAGGATATGAAGAATTCCTCCATAGGAATATGATTCAAATCCTACAAACGAAAGGACAGTAAAGGGCTTTTCCTATGAAAATCCTATCCTACAAAATTCCTTCAAACGAAAGGAGGCCTAAAGCTGTAGACTTCTCCGGCTTAACCTAACGATATTGCATGGATGTTTCCTCTCACACCAGCACCCGTTTGATTCTTCATTTTTTTCATTTTGACGAAAGGAGGATCAGCTCCCAGTTTCATTTGATTTGAAATTGATAAGCCAACCAGATCCAACATCAGTTCAAGGGAGACTCTGCCCCAGGCTTTCAGCCACATCCAACTCTACATGCTTATTACAGTTTCTGAGTTTTATCATACAAGGCTGCAACTCTTCTACGTACAAACAATTAGACAGCAGGACAAACTGCCCAACCAATATCAATCCGTACGCAGTACATCATACATCAGGCTTCTAAACAACGGCGACGACACTAGCTTACAGCTATAACAACAACCGCACCATCATTCTTTTCCACGGTACCAACTTTATTATGATCTCTTACTCTAATTTCTGTCTTAACTAGGGCTGGTATTGGATAAACCATTCTTGTATTTTGCTTCATTTGTACATATGTACTTTATTTAATTACTATATGAAAATACCATCGAACAATTGTTCTACGAATCTGGGCTTAGAAAAAGCATGGGTGGTGAAGAAGCAAACTATACATACTAGTGCGGTTCTACCAGAATTGGGGCATTGCGTATGCATGGTAACATGATGCTCATTGGGTGATTAAAGTGATTGACGACCACGGTATAATGCACCTTGGACAATTGGTGTCAAGGCCCATCCTCCAACACCTCAGGTTCCTAATTAGGAGCCACAATGGATAGTAGCATAGATGTTACTAGTCTATGTTACTATCTCTATAGTGGGGAGTAACATATGTATGATAACATGCAACACTCCATTTATTAGGCTATAGACACATCTTGCCTTGATATGTGTGATGTTACTCAGGCTGGTCATAGTGGGGAGTAACTTAGACTAGTAACATGCATATGTTACTAGTCTATGTTACTACCTCTATAGTGTATAGTATCATAGATTAGTATTATAGGTGATCTTATTTATTGCCATGCATGACACATAGTAGCATCACATTTATTATATTACGGTATCTACCTATGTTATTATAACAATCTCTCTCTTCTTTAATTGTTTGCCACATAAGCATGTTTGCGAGTCCCAAGTGCATGATACTACTTATGTTACTCCCACTATGGCCAGCCTCATACTACTAGTAACTAGCTATGTTATCATTTTCCTCTCTTTCTTCATTTATTGCTTGCCACATCATCTATTTTATTTAGATATGTGTGATGTTACTATCTATGTTACTCCCACTGTTGGTAGTCTAAGGAAGAGATGAGCAATGAGCCCCTTTCATCGGTGTTGGGCATGATTGAATTTTATGCGAACACAATGAGCTTGTAGTGTACCAGATCAGAATAGTAGCATGCTGAAGGCACGTTCCTCGCATGTGGATAGTCCGGTGAGTCGTCAACTTTTTGAAGGAAGGGACACAAACCAGACTTGTCAACTGAATCTGGCTCATCTCTGCAGATCAAATCGCACGCAGTCTCGAGGTTGGCAATGATTTCTGATATGGTGGGCTGGTCCTTCTCGGCAAACTTCACGCAACATCGTCCAATGTGCGCCACATGCTTCAATGCGTGCAGCTGCCATGGCGTTGGCTCCGGTACAGGTCGTCTATCAAGCATCTCCTCAATATTACCGGCCTCAATGATGGGGAGTGCAAAGGATGCCAGATATCTATTCATCTCCTCCTCTGCTTGGGAAAACGCCCTTTTCCCTATCCGAACCTCGAGCATCAACACACCCAGGCCGTACACATCACTCACTGACTTCACATGACATTGTGTGGGCATACTCAAGGTCGATGTACCCCATTGTGTCTGCAAGAGGGACCTCCAACCCCAACTCCTCACTCGCTATGCCCCAGGCCCAACTCCTCACTCGCCATGTCCCAGGTGACCGACAATCCAAAGTCCGACAAATGCGGCACCCAGCTCTCGTCGAAAAGGATGTGAGCCGACTTGGTATCACGATATGGATGATCGGTGGGTTGACATGATATTGCAGGTGCTCGATGGCGCGTGACACACCGAGGAGCACGGTATGTGGCTTGGTTGTGGCCTCCGGTTTTAGATGTTAGGCATTTGTGTGATGTCTGTCTGGTATTAGGCTTAGATTATCGGCACCGCTTCATCAAGTGCATAGGAGTAGCGACAAATATTGCTAAGATGATGACTTCAGACTACCTGATATACTACTTTGTAAGGTCTTTGTGAATAATTAATAAAATGGCTTCTTACATCGCCCAGATGCAGATGCCAGGGGTAATCCTCCTTTTCTTAAAAAAAATGATCTTTGAGTTCTGGCCAATGTAAGAACATCGTATACAAGAAGGATGTCAGTTTGGGTTCTTTGTCAGGCGATCAATTTGGTGTTCCCCGTGTCCTATAGGTGGTATTTTTTTCGCCTTCTCTATAATGTGTTTCTTTCTTGCTGTGTCATGTTGGTTAACTGCTTTCTTTAACCTTTGCAGGAGAGAGCAATGTGAAGGTGTTGTGGATTTAATGACTCTGCTCTGCTTTTGTTTCAGAACTTCATGGTTGCTTAAAGTTTATAGCCGGCTAGCACACCGCTAAGCTATAATTCAATCAACAATGGGTTCAGATACGGGCGTGGCGCAATGTCGTGCTTTTGCACCGCTAGTTGGTAATGACCTCTACTTAGCTCATTGATTGCTCAGTAATTAATTTATGATACATACTTATAATTCCGAAATGATAGCTATTCTTTAAAGTAGTGGAATCCTTCAAAGCAGAATGCAGTGCAAACATAAATATTTATAATTCCGAGGTGATAACTCAGTATTGCTTGAAATAAATATTATATCTACAACTTAAATATTATTTTTATTTATAGTTGCATGAAGATAACAGAGCACCAATACTGCAGGAAAATAAGATGCGACACGACTGACTGACACAGACTCGGCACGGCGCAAGCGACACACACAGACTAGCTCATGCCTAGGACTCAGCCATGGCATGATTATTGCAGCACATGGTACCTGATGCTTCAATTGAACATCAACATCCTTTGGCCGTTAGCTAGCAACATGGCGGGCCAGCAAGGGCACAAGGCTTCCTTATCAGCATTTGTCGGGACGGCAGTGGTTCCGGGTTGCTCTTGTGGTCCGACGGCGACCCTTACAGCTTCGGAGTGGCCCAGCTTCACGGGGAGATTATTGTGCTCTACGAGCAGCCGTCGAGCGTCCTGGTGGTGCAAAGAGGCATCAGCAGCGGCCATCAGGTGCCCTAGGGTCAGGACCAGCAAGAACATGGCGGCCATTGTCTTGTGAACAGATGTAGAAGCCATGGCAACTACTAGCCTGGGATCGGCAGGAGGTCAGGCTATAAGTATTGGCTACCCACCACTCTCACCTGGCTAGAAATTGCCGATATATTTGCTCTTGATCGGAGGTGAGAGGTATGGTAAATGGTATCACTGTTTATATAGAGAGATAATGGTGATGACAATGGGCCCGGTTGAGGATGGGTGGACAAAAAGGCCACCATTTTCAAATAAATCTGCACTCACGAATGACGTATACAATATTGGCGTGTGCAACAGCCATGGTTGTCTTTCATCAACAACTGGATGCAATCATTGCTGTAGTCATTGACCGATGTGTGAGGCATATCCATTTCCCTTTTGTAGTAAACTAAATATTGGACCATGAGAGAACCTAGTGAACGAGCCGTGCCTACCGCTGAGGAAGAAGACTGTGGCATCCCCAAGGCCTTTAATCTATTTTTCAATTTATGTAAGGTGTTTTTATAGGGGTTTCTGCAAGTTAATATATGGCCTTTGGTTTTTTCAAAACAGAAAGACTAGTGTACAACAGTAGGTGTGGGGCTGCAAAACAGTGGCAAAGGATGAATAAAGTTTTTGGTGTGTCCATCTCGTAACAAAGTAATACTAATATGTTCACCAATTTTAAGTCACAGAATATAATCAACAGGAATAATAATTACGGTCCACTTACATGAACTAATATGAGCAAAGTAGGGTACCAAACATATCTCATTGAAAGCTTAGGCATTACTCTCCCCATTTCAAATTTAAGGTGTATTGATTTCAAATTAAAAAAATCTATGTTTGACCAACTTTATGAGGAAATTTATCAAAATCTACAAATACATTTACACTAGGTTTAAATTCCAAAATCGAGTCTAGGAGCGGACGGCCGGCATTGAGTTAAACTTGAGTAGTTCTACGTCCACTTGCCATCAAATCATCTATAGCTTCTTGATTCATAGGAAAAGTAGAGGGAAAAGACAGGTGTATAAAAAAATTATATAGTTGCACTATTCATCCGTTTGATGCTAATGGACCATAGGTAAGATGGCGGATCTTTTCTTTGGGCTGAGTTTCATCGGAAAATCAAAGAATTTTACAATGCACTCAATATATTTTGCATTGCTATGCGCACACAGAAAACAAAACAAAGGCCATAAGTAGCATAACATAAACTTCATCTTACTTTTTGATATGCTTTGACCTTAGTTTGACCGTGGCTTTCAAGATTCCTTTATTGTTATTATTATTATTCCAGTAAATCAAACAGATAATTCTGCGGATTATTGTGTTTTCACAACAATCTGTTTTGCACATGCAATCTTACTATATTCCTGTGTTTTGTCTATTCCTATTCCTATGTGATTTTTGAAATTGTACAAATCGTAGTGCTAATCCTCCTTTCTTTCTTCATAATTAATTGAAATTAAGTTTTTTAAACATTGTAACCAGAACGAGCCGCCGACGCTCCGCTGTCGCCGCTCCCATACCGGAATCGGCCTGACCTTGTCGATACAGCCGTGAAGTCTTCGTGCACGTGCCCCCAAGGACTAGCGCCCTAGTGCTTCAGTCATCGCCGCCCTAACCTCGCCGCCCCAAGGAGCTGACACTAATAAGCTGAATATGTGATATATGAGTGGCACTTCGCTAGCTAGCAAGCATTGTAAGCAACACCTAGCAGTTAGACAGAGGAGTCTAGCTTTCTCAATAACCGTAATGTATTGTATTAATATCAAGATGATAGCAATTACGCTTGGCCTCTGCAATGACACAATATCAAGAAGTAGTTGAGACATCGAGGACATGGGCGGATGCAGTCCAATGGGTCAGGGTAGGCCAACAATGAAAAATTTCACATAAATTTATTTGTTTTATTTTCAAACCTTTTATAGGATATAAAAACTATTGAAAAAAATTCAGGAAGGGCTGCCGCTTAACCTGTCCACCCTCTTGTTCATTGAGGATGCACATAGTCAAGAAGGTAAAAGAAGGAGAGAGAGAGAGAGAGAGAGAGAGAGAGAGAGAGAGAGAGAGAGAGAGAGAGAGAGAGAGAGAGAGAGAGAGAGAGAGAGAGAGAGAGAGATGAAACTAATGATACACAGCAAAATAGCTTAACCTCCGATTTCATTTACCAGAAGCTAGTGTTCATCACAGGCCATACAACTACAACTAAAACGAAAAGGAAAAGAGTATAGACTCGTCCCTTTAGCAAGGAGAGCCTCTCTCTGACGGGACGAAACACCAAAGCCTGCTGGTTTCCAACGACGCGGTGTTCAAAGATATGATCGGAGTCGGAGTATAGTGCGAGGTGGATGGGAATCAAGAAGTGATTGTTTTTCCAAAATGATGGAAAACTTCCTAAACCAATAGATCAGATAATGGTGGAAGTTTCTTTGGGATTGCTATATACTTGAGGACGTACTTGGTCGCTATATTTATACGCAAAGTATTCTTTTTGAACAGACAATATTGTCTCAACTCTCAAGAAAAGGAAAAAAAAGATGTAGCTGTCCAGGCCATCCGCATCTTACCGGGTAAGATGGGCTTACCATTTGCAACATGTCTACGATACAATATAATGACGTACCAGCCGATATCATATAAGATTGCTAGACTGGAGACAACAAGGCCGCTTTACTAAGCTATGATATATAAGCGGCAATTTGCTAGCTAGCATTGCCAAACAAGAAGTACCTACCTTTTAGACACAGGAGTCCAGCTAATTCAAGGAAGGAATCCCCTGCTTCGGCTGCCATAGGTGTAGACCTTGCCAACTCTAACTCTTGCGTATGATGCAGACGGTAATGATAAACATGGAAAAGGAAGCCAAACTTTGTTGCGTCTTTATTAAAGAGAGTTTTTTCTCCGATTTATTTTAAAGGAAACCAATGTTTATTACATGCCCCACTAGTATGATTAATACGAATAGGAAAAGGAGCAGAGACGGGGACGCCCCTTCTGCAAGCTGCCAATGTCTAAGACTAGTCATAATCTATCTATATCTATATCTATACTATATACCTACCTACTAATAAAGCAAGGTGTGTTTTCTCAATTTTCATCCGTTCACCGTTGAATTTATTTTCATTTTATCCTTTTTTTTAGGATCTATTTTCCTTTTATCCGAGGTGGTACTAAATTTCTGTGCGTCTATCCGCTAGAAAAAGGTTTGTCCAGAATTCCGTAACTGGGCCGCGCGCTCTCCGGCCCAACGAAGCCAACCCACTTATTATTGCCCGTTCTGTTGGGAAGACTTTATTTGTCGCATGGAACGATAAATAGTTGAAGCTTCCCTCTGGGCCCCTAAGACTGGGTCGGCTCGTTTTCCCTTTTCGTTGTTCTATTTATATTTTCCTTTTTCTGTTCCTTTTTCCCTTTTAAATTTATTTTTCCTTTTTATTTTTTTTTTGTGAAGTAAAATTTGCAAAAATATATAGAATTTCAATTTTTGTTCAAATCTTCAACCCAAAATTTTGTTCCTGTTTTGAAAAATGTTCAAAAATTTAAAGAAAAATACATGTTTCGAAATTTTCTCAACATACAAAAATTGTTCGTGTTTTCAGAAATTCTTTCAAGATTTTTTTTATAAAAATTGCGTTTTATTAAATGTTCAGTATTTTAATATATTTGTGTTTTAGTGAAATGTTCACAAATCCAAAATAATATTTGCGTCTAAGAAAACATTTTCTAAAATTGTTTTGAATGTTCCCCTTTTAAAGATATAGAAATTCATTATTTTTTGTTTTATAAATTTTTCATGTTTCCAAAATTTTGTTTGCGAATTCCAAAAACCGTTAATGTATATTTTTTTTGTGTTTTCTAAAAATTATTGGAATTTAAAAAAAAGTTGCATTCTAAAAAAGAATTCAGGATTCAAACAATTGTTCATGTTTGCAAGAATGTTTGCCAACTCATATTTATTTTGAATGTTCAAAAAAATCAAAAAAAATTCTAATATGATGATATAGTATTTTCTTAAATATTCGTGATGGCCATTGGTTAGCGGTGCACGTTCGCTCTATGTTGGTTGACTATAAATGAAAAAAAAACTGTGGGCACGTACCAATAAAAGAGAATATGTTGTTTGGCTGTAATTAGAGCAAAATTATCGGCACTTGAGCACTAAAATAATCAAAGAGAATAAAGCCTAAAAAAGAAGGAAGATTCATGCCTGATGATGCTAATAAAACGGGATTTATGCCCTGCAATTAATAATCCACCCGGTTACCCCGTGGCGTGATAGAGTGGTCGAAGCCAAGATGGAGGCGGACCCGGAGGAAAAAAAGGCATGAGATAAATGCTCGCCACCACAGCAACCAACCACACCACTATCATGATTTCGCGTGTCAAACAAGTCTAGTTAGAAGACCATAACGCCTTACTTTATCGCCTAACATTGTGGATACCATTTTTTTGGATGACATGTCAATTATCTTTCCCAGTGCTTGTCGAGAAAAATATATCTTTCGTTGCAACGCACGAGCATATGTGGTAGTGAAGAGTAAATTAGAGTAGTGTCATGCATATGATACCAGTTTGTTATTATCTGCATATTGCAAAATATCATAGATTATTGCATTTATTCGCTTTTAGAATTTTTTTATAATTGCTATGTGATGGTAACATAAATCGTTTTGGCAGTGCCACTGATTGATGAATCGTCCAGACCAGTTTTGAGCGCTACACACCCAACTTACATCCGCCACGCAGTTTTGCCAACACATTTGGTCAATGGCTCAATAGCCTACAAATCTAGCATTTTCATAAAGATTGAGCTTCAGCCTTGATTTGGTTATATATGGATATCTAGTAATGCATGTTTTTTATGTAATAATTACTCTAATACAGATTATTTACGAGCATATAATGACCCGGAACGTGTTCTACGAGCATTTTCATAAGGAAGACTAAAATGTAATAGACAAAGTGTACATGGAAGCAAAACTAAAACACGCACCACGAGATTATCCTGTCCGTTTCCACGAGCTCGCATGCTCGACAGTCAGACACAATCCCCAATGACCCAGAACGTGCATGCAGCAACGGTCCCGGCCGGGTTTTGTTGAGGCAACCCACGTGTTCTCACTAATCTAATGCTAATCTGTTCGACTTGTACGCAAAGTGGTCCTCTTTTAGTTCTTCTGCATCTTTTCTTGGATAGAAACCTGCCTCTGTATGTATGTCTTGTTGGGAAACGTTGCATGGAAAATAAAAGAAATTCTATGCATACGCAAGATCTATTCATGGAGATGCATATCAATGAGAGGGGAGAGTTTGTCTACGTGCCCTCGTAAACCGTAAGCGGAAGCGTTTAGTAACGCGATTGATGTAGTCGAACTTTTTCGCGATCCAACCGATCGAGTACCGAACGAACGACACCTCGGTGACGTCCTCGCTTTCTTGATCCGGCAAGACGGAGAAGTAGTGGATGAGTTCCGGCAGCACGAAGACGTGATGACGGTGATGATGAAGCTATCTCCGCAAGGCTTCGCCTAAGCACTACGAAAATATGTCCGAGGGACAAAACTGTGGACGGGGGCGCCGCACACGGCTAAGCAATTGTCGTGGTCTTGCGTGGCGCCCCCTCCCACATATATATAGGTGGAGGAGGGAGGAGCAGCCAAGGAGGCGCCCCAAGTGGGGCCGAATCCCACTTGGGGTCTTGCCCCTTGCCCCCCCCCCCCCCCTTGGCTTTCTAGGCGAGCGGGGAAAGGCAGGGGAGGGTGGCGTCATCCCCCCCCCCCCCCCCCGTTTCCTTTCTCCCATGTGAAGGGGAAGGCAGGATGGGCTAGCCCTCCCCCCGCCCCTTTTCCTTTCTCTCCCATGTGGAGGGGAAGGCAGGAGGGGCTAGCCCTCCCCCCTTTCTTCCCTAGGGGCGCGCCAGCCCCCTTGTGGGCTTGTGTGTCTCTCCCTTGGCCCATTGGGCCAATAAACCTCCCGAGGGTGTCCGGAACCCCTTCCGGTGCCCTGTTGACTACCCGGTGCACTCTGAAACTCTTCCAGTGTCTGAATATCATCGTCCTATATATCAATCTTTACCTTCGGACCATTCCGGAGCTCCTCATCATATCTGTGACCTCATCCGGGACTCCGAACATCATTCGGTCACCATATCATATAACTCATATAACACTATGTCGTCAACGAACGTTAAGCGTGCAGACCCTACGGGTTCGAGAACTATGTAGACATGACCGAGACACCTCTCAATAACCAATGGCGGAACCTGGAAGCCCATATTGGCTGCTACATATTCTAGGAAGATCTTTATAGGTCGAACCTTATGACAACATACATAATTCCCTTTGTCCATCGGTATGTTACTTACCGGCAAGTCTCTTTACTCGTTCTATAATACATTATCTTGCAACTAACTCCTTAGTCACTATGCATGCAAGGCTTCTTATGATGTGTATTACCGAGAGGGCCTAGAGATACCTCTCCGATACTTGGAGTGACAAATCCTAATCTCGAACTATGCCAACTCAACAAACACCTTCGGAGATACCTGTAGAGCATCTTTATAATCACCCAGTTACGTTGTGACATTTGATGGCACACAAGGTATTCCTCCGGTATCCGGGAGGTGCATAATCTCATGGTCGAAGGAATATGTATTTGGCATTAAGTAAGCAATAGCAATAAACTGAATGATTAGTATGCTAAGCTAACAGATGGGTCTTGTCCATCACATCATTCTTCTAATGATATGATCCCGTTATCAAATGATAACACATGTCTATGGTTAGGAAACCTTAACCATCTTTGATCAACGAGCTAGTCTAGTAGGGGCTTACTAGGGACACGGTATTTGTTTATGTATTCACACATGTATTTAAGTTTCCGATCAATATAATTCTAGTATGAATAATAAACCTTTATTATGAATAAGTAAATATAAAATAACAACTTTAATATTTCCTCTAGGGCATATTTCCTTCAGTCTCCCACTTGCACTAGAGTCAATGATCCAGATTACATTATAATGAATCTAACACCCATGGAGTCTTGGTGTTGATCATGTTTTGCTCGCAGAAGAGGTTTAGTCAACGGGTATGCTACATTTAGATCCGTGTGTATCTTGCCAACTTCTATGTCTCCATCCTTGACCTTTTCACGAATGGAGTTGAAGCATCTCTTGATGTGTTTGGTTCTTTTGTGAAACCTGGATTCCTTTACCAAGGCAATTGCTCCAGTGTTGTCACAAAAGATTTTCATTGGACCGGATGCATTGGGTATTACACCCAGATCGGATATGAACTTCTTCATCCAGACTCCTTCATGTGCTGCTTCCGGAGCAGCTATGTACTCCGCTTCACACGTAGATCCCGGCACGACGCTCTGCTTGGAACTACACCAACTGACAGCTCGACCATTCAATATAAATACGTATCCGGTTTGTGACTTAGAGTCGTCCGGATCAGTGTCGAAGCTAGCATCAACGTAACTATTTACAACGAGATCATCGTCACCTCCATAAACGAGAAACATATCCTTGGTCCTTTTCTGGTACTTCAGGATGTTCTTGACCGCTATCCAGTGATCCACTACTAGATTACTTTGGTACCTCTCCGCCAAACTTATAGCAAGGCACACATCAGGTCTGGTACACAGCATAGCATACATGATAGAACCTATGGCTGAGGCATAGGGAATGACTTTCATTTTCTTTTTATCTGCTGCAGTGATCGGGCTTTGAGTCTGACTCAATTTCACACCTTGTAATACAGGCAAGAACCATTTCTTTGACTGACCCATTGTGAACTTCTTCAAAACTTTATCAAGATATGTGCTTTGTGAAAGTCCTATTAAGTGTCTCGATCTATCCCTATAGATCTTGATGCCCAATATATAAGCAACTTCACCGAGGTCTTTCATATTATTGAGTCCCCTCCTAGCGTGCCTTTTCCACTCAGTCTCCCCTCATACCGCGATTGAGGGAGACCAATCTTCTTAAGGTCAGGAATGAAGTCAACACAAAACCCAATGACATCCTCTATTTGATGGCCCATGGAGATGCTTCCTTCTGGCCTAGCGCGGTTACAGACATATTTCTTTAGGACTCCCATGAACCTCTCAAAGGGGAACATATTAAGTAGAAATAGAGGACCCAGAATGACAATCTCGTTGACTAGATGAACTAGGACGTGCGTCATGATATTGAAGAAGGATGGTGGGAACACCAGCTTGAAAGTAACAAGACATTGCGCCACATCACTCCTTAACCTTGGTAGGATTTCTGGATCGCTCACCTTCTGAGAGATTGCATTCAGGAATGAACATAGCTTCACAATGGCTAATCGAACGTTTTCCGGTAGAAGCCCCCTCAATACAACCGAAAGCAGTTGCGTCATAATCACGTGGCAGTCATGAGACTTTAGGTTCTGGAACTTTTTCTCTGGCATATTTATTATTCCCTTTATATTCGACGAGAAGCCAAACGAGACCTTCATATCGAGCAGGCATTCAAAGAAGATTTACTTCTCTTCTTTGGTAAGAGCGTAGCTGGCAGGACCTTCATACTGCTTTGGAGGCATGCCGTCTTTTTCGTGCACACTGATACGTCTCCAACGTATCTATAATATTTGATTGTTTCATGCTATTATATTATCTGGTTTGGATGTTTAATGGGCTTTATTATACACTTTTATACTATATTTGGGACTAACCTATTAACCGGAGGCCCAGTCCAAATTGCTGTTTTTTTGGCTATTTCAGTGTTTCGCACAAAAGGAATATCAAATGGAGTCCAAACAGAATGAAACCTTCGGGAGAGTCGTTTTTGGAACAAACGCAATCCAGAAGACTTGGAGTGGACGTCAAGTAAGCAACGAGGCGGCCACGAGGCAGGGAGGCGCGCCTAGGGGGGGTAGGCACGCCCCCCACCCTCGTGGGCCCCTCGTGGCTCCCCTGACCGACTTCTTTCGCCTATATATACTCATATACCCTGAAAACATCCGAGAGCACCACGAAACCCTATTTCCACCGCCGCGACCTTCTGTACCCGTGAGATCCCATCTTGGGGCCTTTTCCGTCGCTCCACCGGAGGGGGAATCGATCAATGAGGGCTTCTACATTAACACCATAGCCTCTCCGATGATGTGTGAGTAGTTTACCTCAGACCTTCGGGTCCATAGTTATTAGCTAGATGGCTTCTTCTCTCTCTTTGGATCTCAATACAAAGTTCTCCTCGATCTTCTTGGAGATCTATTCGATGTAATTCTTTTTGCGGTGTGTTTGTCGAGATCCGATGAATTGTGGGTTTATGATCAAGATTATCTATGAACAATATTTGAATCTCCTCTGAATTCTTTTATGTATGATTTGTTATCTTTGCAAGTCTCTTTGAATTATCAGTTTGGTTTGGCCTACTAGATTGATCTTTCTTGCAATGGGAGAAGTGCTTAGCTTTGGTTTCAATCTTGCGATGTCCTTTCCCAGTGACAACAGGGGCAGAAAGGCACGTATTCTATTGTTGCCATCGAGGAGAAAAAGATGGGGTTTATATCATATTGCTTGAGTTTATCCCTCTACATCATGTCAACTTGCCTAATGCGTTACTCCGTTCTTATGAACTTAATACTCTAGATGCATGCTGGACAGCGGTCGATGTGTGGAGTAACAGTAGTAGATGCAGAATCATTTCGATCTACTTGTCGCGGACGTGATGCCTTTATGCATGATCATGCCTAGATATTCTCATAACTATGCACTTTTCTATCAATTGCTCGACAGTAATTTGTTCACCCACCGTAATACTTATGCTATCTTGAGAGAAGCCACTAGTGAAACCTATGGCCCCCGGGTCTATTTTCCATCATATAAGTTTCCGATCTATTTTATTTTGCAATCTTTACTTTCCAATCTATATCATAAAAATACCAAAAATATTTATCTTATTATCTCTATCAGGTCTCACTTTTGCAAGTGGCCGTGAAGGGATTGACAACCCCTTTATCGCGTTGGTTGCAAGGTTCTTATTTGTTTGTGCAGGTACGAGGGATTTGAGTGTAGCCTCCTACTGGATTGATACCTTGCTTCTCAAAAACTGAGGGAAATACTTACGCTACTTTGCTGCATCACCCTTTCCTCTTCAAGGGAAAACCAACGCATGCTCAAGAGGTAGCAAGAAGGATTTCTGGCGCCGTTGCCGGGGAGTCTACGCACAAGTCAAGACATACCAAATATCCATCACAAACTCTTATCCCTCGCATTACATTATTTGCCATTTGCCTCTTGTTTTCCTCTCCCCACTTCACCCTTGCCGTTTTATTCGCCCTCTTTTTCCCGTTCGCCACTTTTTCGCTTGCCTCTTGTGTGCTTGTGTGTTGGATTGTTTGTCACCATGGCTCAAGATAATACTAAATTGTGTGATTTTTCCAATACCAACAACAATGATTTTCTTAGCACTCCGATTGCTCCTATTACCGATGTTGAATCTTGCGAAATTAATGCTACTTTGTTGAATCTTCTCAGAAAGATCAATTCTCTGGCCTTCCTAGTGAAGATGCTGCTACACATCTAAACAACTTTGTTGATTCGTGCGATATGCAAAACAAGAGAGATGTGGATAATGATATTGTTAAATTGAAGCTATTTCCGTTTTCACTTAGAGATCGTGCTAAAACTTGGTTTTCGTCTTTGCCTAAAAATAGTATTGATTCATGGAATAAGTGCAAAGATGCTTTTATCTCTAAGTATTTTCCTCCCGCTAAGATCATCTCTCTTAGAAACGATCTTATGAATTTTAAGCAACTTGATCATGAACATGTTGCACAAGCTTGGGAGAGAATGAAATTAATGGTACGTAATCGCCCTACACATGGTTTGAATTTATGGATGATTATACAAAATTTTGATGCCGGATTGAATTTTGCCTAGAAATCTTTTAGATTCGGCCGCGGGAGGCACTTCTATGGAAATCACTTTAGGAGAAGCTACTAAACTCCTAGATAATATTATGATTAATTATTCTCAATGGCACACTGAAAGATCTACTAGTCAAAAGGTTCATGCGATAGAAGAGATTAATGTTTTGAGTGGAAAGATGGATGAACTTATGAAATTGTTTTCTAATAAGAGTGTTTCCTCTGATCCTAATGATATGCCTTTATCAACTTTGATTGAGAATCATAATGAATCTATGGATGTGAATTTTGTTGGTAGGAACAATTTTGGTAACAACGCTTATAGAGGAAACTATAATCCTAGGCCGTTCCCTAGTAATTCCTCTAATAATTATGGTAATTCCTACAAAAACTCTTATGGAAATTTTAATAAGCTGCCCTCTTATTTTGAGATTAGTGTTAAAGAGTTTATGATTTCTCAAAAGAATTTCAATGCTTTGCTTGAAGAAAAATTGCCTAAGATTGATGAGTTGGCTAGGAACGTGCATAGAATTTCTCTTGATGTTGATTCTTTGAAAGTTAGATCTATTCCACCTAAGCATGATATCAATGAGTCCCTCAAAGCCATGAGAATTTCCATTGATGAGTGCAAAGAAAGAACTGCTAGAATGCGTGCAAAAATAGATTGCTTTGTAAAAGCGAGTTCTTCTAGTTTTCATGATAATAGGGATGAAGATCTAAAAGTGATTGATGTGTCTCCTATTAAATCTTTGTTTTGCAATATGAATCTTGATAATGATAGGACTAGAGATGAGTCAACTTTAGTTAAGAGGCATCCCAATGATTCGGAGTTTTTAGATCTTGATGCAAAAATTGGTAAAAGTGGGATTGAAGAGGTCAAAACTTTACATAGCAATGAACCCACTATTTTGGATTTCAAGGAATTTAATTATGATAATTGTTCTCTAATAGATTGTATTTCCTTGTTGCAATCCGTGTTAAATTCTCCTCATGCTTATAGTCAAAATAAAGCTTTTACTAAACAAATTTTTGATGCTTTAATGCAATCTTATGAAGAAAAACTTGAATTAGAAGTTTCTATCCCTAGAGAACTTTATGATGAGTGGGAACCTACTATTAAAATTAAAATTAAAGATCATGAATGCTATCCTTTGTGTGATTTGGGTGCTAGTGTTTCAACGATTCCAAAAACTTTGTGTGATGTGTTAGGTTTCCGTGAATTTGATGATTGCTCTTTAAACTTGCACCTTGCGGATTCCACCATTAAGAAACCTGACTAATGATGTTCTTATTGTTGCAAATAGGAATTATGTGCCCGTAGATTTTATTGTTCTTGATATAGATTGCAATCCTTCATGTCCTATTATTCTTGGTAGACCTTTCCTTAGAACGATTGGTGCAATTATTGATATGAAAGAAGGAAATATTAGATTCCAATTTCCATTGAGGAAAGGCATGGAACAGTTTCCTAGGAAGAAAATCAAATTACCTTATGAATCTATTATGAGAGCCACCTATGAATTGAATACCAAAGATGGCAATACTTAGATCTATTCTCGCTTTTATGCCTAGCTAGGGGCGTTAAACGATAGAGCTTGTTGGGAGGCAACCCAATTTTATTTTTGTTCTTTGCTTTTTGTTCCTGTTTAGTAATAAATAATTCATTTAGCATCTGGTTAGATGTGGTTTTATGTTTTAATTAGTGTTTTTGCCAAGTAAAACCTATAGGATCTCTTGGGTGATAGTTAATTTGATCTTGCTGAAAAACAGAAACTTTTGCGCGCACGAGAATAATTTTCATAAATCACAGAAACGTGCTTTTCAGTAGATTCTTTTTGCAGAGGATTAATAAACAAATTATCTAGGACTTCCTATTTTGGTAGAAGTTTTGGGGTTCCAGAAGTATTCCAAAGTTACAGATTTCTACAGAATGTTCTGTTTTTGACAGATTCTGTTTTTCGTGTGTTGTTTGCTTATTTTGATGAATCTATGGCTAGTATCGGGGGGTATGAACCATAGAGAAGTTTGAATAAAGTAGTTTTAACACCAATATAAATAAATAATGAGTTCATTACAGTACCTTAAAGTGGTGGTTTGTTTTATTTCGCTAACGGAGCTCATGAGATTTTCTGTTGAGTTTTGTGTTGTGAAGTTTTCTAGTTTTTGGGTAAAGATTTGATGGATTATGGAATAAGGAGTGGCAAGAACCTAAGCTTGGGTATTCCCAAGGCACCCCAAGGTAAAATTCAAGGACAACCAAAAGCCTAAGCTTGGGGATGCCCCGGAAGGCATCCCCTCTTTCGTCTTCGTCCATCGGTAACTTTACTTGATGCTATATTTTTATTCACCACATGATATGTGTTTTGCTTGGAGCGTCTTGTATGATTTGAGTCTTTGCTTTTTAGTTTACCACAATCATCCTTTCTGTACACACCTTTTGGGAGAGACACACATGAATCGGAATTTATTAGAATACTCTATGTGCTTCACTTATATCTTTTGAGCTAGATAATTTTGCTCTAGTACTTCACTTATATCTTTTTAGAGCACGGCGGTGGTTTTATTTTATAGAAATTATTGATCTCTCATGCTTCACTTATATTATTTTGAGAGTCCTTTAGAACAGCATGGTACTTGCTTTGGTTAAAATTTTAGTCCTAATATGATGAGCATCCAAGATAGGTATAATAAAAACTATCATATAAAGTGCATTGAATACTATGAGAAGTTTGGTACTTGATGATTGTTTTGAGATATGAGGATGGTAATATTAGGGTCATGCTAGTTGAGTAGTTGTGAATTTGAGGAATACTTGTGTTAAAAGTTTGTGATTCCCGTAGCATGCACGTATGGTGAACCGTTATGTGATGAAGTTGGAGCATAATTTATTTATTGATTGTCTTCCTTATGTGTGGAGGTCGGGATCGCGCGATGGTTAACTCCTACCAACCCTTCCCCTAGGAGCATGCGTGTAGTACTTTGTTTTGACAACTTGTAGATTTTTGCAATAAGTATGTGAGTTCTTCATGACTAATGTTGAGTCCATGGATTATATGCACTCTCACCCTTCCACCATTGCTAGCCTCTCTTGTGCCGCTCAACTTTCGCCGGTATCATACACCCACCATATAACTTCCTCAAAAAAGCCACCATACCTACCTATTATGGCATTTCCATAGCCATTCCGAGATATATTTCCATGCAACTTTCCACCGTTACGTTTATTATGACACACTCCACCATTGTCATATTGCTTTGCATGATCAGGTAGTTGACATCATATTTGTGGCAAAGCCACCATTCATAATTTTTTCATACATGTCACTCTTGATTCATTATCCCGGTACACCACTGAGGCATCCACATAGAGTCATATTTTGTTCTAAGATTCTTGAGTTGTAAGTAGATAAAAGTGTGATGATCTTCATTATTAGAGCATTGTCCCATGTGAGGAAAGGATGATGGAAGCAATGATTCCCTCACAAGTTGGGATGAGTCTCCGGACTTTATGAAAAATAAAAGAGGCCAAAGAAGCCCACCAAAAAAATGAGAGAAAAAGAGAGAAGGGACAATGTTACTATCCTTTTACCACACTTGTGGTTCAAAGTAGCACCATGATCTTCATGATAGAGAGTCTCCTATGTTGTCATTTTCATATACTAGTGGGTAGAACTTGGCTTGTATATTCCAATGATGGGCTTGCTCAAATTGCCCTAGGTCTTCGTGAGCAAGCAAGTTGGATGCACGCCCACTTAGTTGTTTTGATGAGCTTTTATACACTTATAGCTCTAGTGCATCCGTTGCATGGCAATCCCTACTCACTCACATTGATATCTATTAATGGGCATCTCCATAGCCCGTTGATACGCCTAGTTGATGTGAGACTATCTTCTCCTTTTTTGTCTTCTCCACAACCACCATCCTATTCCACCTATAGTGCTATGTCCATGGATCACGCTCATGTATTGCGTGAAGATTGAAAAAGTTTGAGAATACTAAAGTATGAAACAATTACTTGGCTAAAACCGGGGTTGTGCATGATTTAAATATTTTGTGTGATGAAGATAGAGCATAGCCAGACTATATGATTTTGTAGGGATAACTTTCTTTGGACATGTTATTTTCAGAAGACATGATTACTTTGTTAGTATGCTTGAAGTATTATTACTCTTATGTCAATACTAAACTTTTGTCTTGAATCTTTCGGATCTGAACATTCATGCCACAATAAAGAAAATTACATTGAGAATTATGCTAGGTAGCATTCCACATCAAAAATTCTGTTTTTATCATTTACCTACTCGAGGACGAGCAGGAATTAAGCTTGGGGATGCTTGATACGTCTCCAACGTATCTATAATTTTTGATTGTTCCATGCTATTATATTATCTGTTTTGGATGTTTAATGGGCTTTATTATACACTTTTATACTATTTTTGGGACTAACCTATTAACCGGAGGCCCAGTCCAAATTGCTGTTTTTTTGCCTATTTCAGTGTTTCGCGGAAAAGTAATATCAAACAGAGTCCAAACGGA
This sequence comes from Triticum aestivum, assembly GCF_018294505.1. NCBI lineage: Eukaryota > Viridiplantae > Streptophyta > Magnoliopsida > Poales > Poaceae > Triticum > Triticum aestivum. Next base: position 11,350,363 of record NC_057799.1, on the reverse strand, counting down.
ATGAAACCTTCGGGAGAGTCATTTTTGGAACAAACGCAATCCAGGAGACTTGGAGTGGACGTCAAGAAAGCTATGAGGCGGCCACGAGGCAGGGAGGCGCGCCTCCCACCCTCGTGGCTCCCCTATCCGACTTCTTTCGCCTATATATACTCATATACCCTGAAAACATCCGAGAGCACCACGAAACCCTATTTCCACCGCCGCAACCTTCTGTACCCGTGAGATCCCATCTTGGGGCCTTTTCCGGCGCTCCGCCGGAGGGGGAATCGACCACGGAGGGCTTCTACATCAACACCATAGCCTCTCCGAAGATGTGTGAGTAGTTTACCTCAGACCTTTGGGTCCATAGTTATTAGCTAGATGGCTTCTTCTCTCTCTTTGGATCTCAATACAAAGTTCTCCTCGATCTACTTGGAGATGTATTCGATGTAATTCTTTTTGCGGTGTGTTTGTCGAGATCCGATGAATTGTGGGTTTATGATCAAGATTATCTATGAACAATATTTGAATCTCCTCTGAATTATTTTATGTATGATTTGTTATCTTTGCAAGTCTCTTCGAATTATCAGTTTGGTTTGGCCTACTAGATTGATCTTTAAGTGCTTAGCTTTGGGTTCAATCTTGCGGTGTCCTTTCCCAGTGACAGCAGGGGCAACAAGGCACGTATTGTATTGTTGCCATCGAGGATAAAAAGATGGGGTTTATATCATACTGCTTGAGTTTATCCCTCTACATCATGTCATCTTGCCTAATGCGTTACTCTGTTCTTATGAACTTAATACTCTAGATGCATGCTGGATAGCAGTCGATGTGTGGAGTAATAGTAGTATATGCAGAATCATTTCGATCTACTTGTCGCGGACGTGATGCCTTTATACATGATCACGCCGAGATATTCTCATAACTATGCACTTTTCTATCAATTGCTCGACAGTAATTTGTTCACCCACCGTAATACTTATGCTATCTTGAGAGAAGCCACTAGTGAAACCTATGGCCCCCGGGTCTATTTTTCATCATATAAGTTTCCGATCTATTTTATTTTGCAATCTTTACTTTCCAATCTATATCACAAAAATTCCAAAAATATTTATCTTATTATCTCTATCAGATCTCACTTTTGTAAGTGGCCGTGAAGGGATTGACAACCCCTTTATCGCGTTGGTTGCAAGGTTCTTATTTGTTTGTGCAGGTACGAGGGATTTGAGTGTAGCCTCCTACTGGATTGATACCTTGGTTCTAAAAAACTGAGGGAAATACTTAAGCTACTTTGCTGCGTCACCCTTTCCTCTTCAAGGGAAAACCAACGCATGCTCAAGAGGTAGCACACACGTTGCTGGTCCTCCCGTACCTCCGGTGTATCTTTTGTCTTCCCATACACGCCCAAGAATCCTGGAAGGTTCACACAAAGATTCTTCGTCACGTGCATCACATCGATTGAAGAGCGAACCTCTAGGTCTTTCCAGTAGGGTAGGTCCCAAAATATAGATTTCTTCTTCCACATGGGTGCACGTCCCTCAGTGTCATTTGGAACAGATAGTCCGCCGGGACCCTTTCCAAAGAGTACTTGTAAATCATTGACCATAGCAAGTATGTGATCGCCGGTACGGACGGCGGGCTTCTTCTGGTGATCTGCCTTGCCTTTGAAATGCTTGCCTTTCTTTCGACATTGATGGTTGGTCGGAAGAAATCGACGATGCCCCAGGTACACATTATTCCTGCATTTGTCTAGGTATATACTTTTGGTGTCATCTAAACAGTGCGTGCATGCATGGTATCCCTTGTTTGTCTGTCCTGAAAGGTTACTGAGAGCAGGCCAATCATTGATGGTTACAAACAGCAACGCATGTAGGTCAAATTCCCGCTGTTTGTGCTCATCCCACACACGTACACCGTTTCCATTCCACAGCTGTAAAAGTTCTTCAACTAATGGCCTTTGGTACACATCAATGTCGTTGCCGGGTTGCTTAGGGCCTTGGATGAGAACTGGCATCATAATGAACTTCCGCTTCATGCACAACCAAGGGGGAAGGTTATAGATACATAGTCACAGGCTAGGTGCTGTGATTGCTGCTCTGCTCCCCAAAAGGATTAATGCCATCCGCGCTTAAACCAAACTATACGTTCCTTGCGTCACCTGCAAAGTCCTCCCAGTACTTTCTCTCGATTTTCTCCACTGCGACCTGTCAACAGGTGCTCTCAACTTTCCGTCTTTTTTATGGTCCTCTCTGTGCCATCGCATCAACTTGGCATGCTCTTTGTTTCTGAATAGACGTTTCAACCGTGGTATTATAGGAGCATACCACATCACCTTGGCAGGAACCCTCTTCCTGGGGCGCTCGCCGTCAACATCATCAGGGTCATCTCATCTCATCTTATACCGCAATGCACCGCATACCAGGCATGCGTTGAAATCCTCGTACGCACCATGGTAGAGGATGCAGTCATTAGGGCATGCATGCATCTTCTGCACCTCCAATCCTAAAGGGCATACATCCTTCTTTGCTGCGTACATACTGTCGGGCAATTCGTTATCCTTTGGAAGCGTCTTCTTCAATATTTTCAGTAGCTTCTCAAATCTTTTGTCAGGTACACCATTCTCTGCATTCCACTATAGCAATTCGAGTGTGGTACCAAGCTTTGTGTTGCCATCTTCGCAATTGGGGTACAACCCTTTTTTGTGATCCTCTAACGTGCGATCGAACTTCAGCTTCTTCTTTACACTTTTGCACTATCTCTTTGCATCAACAATGACCCGGCGAAGATCATCATCGGGCACATCGTCTGGTTCCTCTTGATCTTCAGCTTCCCCCGCTGCAGGATCACCGTATTCAGGGGGCACATAGTTGTCCTCATCCTCTTCTTCTTCGCTGTCTTCCATCATAACCCTTGTTTCTCCGTGCTGGGTCAAACGTTATAGTGTGGCATGAAACCCTTATAAAGAAGGTGGCTATGAAGGATTTTGCGGTCAGAGTAAGACTTCGTATTCCCACATATAGGGCATGGACAACACATAAAACCATTCTGCTTATTTGCCTCAGCCACTTCGAGAAAATTATGCAGGCCCTTAATGTACTCGGAGGTGTGTCTGTCACCGTACATCCATTGTCGGTTCATCTAAGTGCATTATATATAATTAAGTGTGACAAAAACCATTACAGATCACCATAAATACAGAAGTGACCAAATAAATAGAAGTTCATCATCACATTAAAACCAAAGTACATACATAGTTCTCATTGAACAACATATAATTAAACCATACATTGAAACTATCTAAAACATTTCAATGCAAAAACAAATGTGATCATAATGGCAACTAAGGTAACAATTGATCCAACAGTATAATGATACCATGCCTCAGTATGAATGTCATATTTTCTAATCTTTCTAATCTTCAAGCGCATTGCATCCATCTTGATCTTGTGATCATCGACGACATCCACAACATGCAACTCCAATATCATCTTCTCCTCCTTAATTTTTTTCAATTTTTCCTTCAAGTAATTGTTTTCTTCTTCAACTAAATTTAACCTTTCGACAATAGGGTCGGTTGGAATTTCCGGTTCGCATACCTTCTAGATAAAAAAATCTATGTCACGTTGCTCGGCATAATTGTCATAAACACTAAAATAAAAGATAATATATATGCCACATCCCAAGCATAGACAGGACGAGGGCCGACGGAGGCAGATACCAAAACCATCGCACTATATAATAACAAACAATAATAAGTAAGAAAATTACATAAATATCTATCTAAATCATACAAGTAAGAACTTTTTTCTTTTAGAAAGAAGATAAGAACAAGAGGCTCACCACGGTGGTGCCGGCGATGAGATCGGCGCAGGCGATCGAGGGCGGTGAAGATGGGGACGGGACAGGACGGACAGCCTAACCTAGACAAATCTTGAGGAAAATGGAGTTTGGACAAGGGGCTTCGAGAGGAGAAAGCTGAAGTGTGGCTCGGGCATTTCATCAAACACCTCATGTGCATAGGAGGTGAGCTAGAGCACAACACACCTCTCCCAAAAAACAGAGCAATGAGCTGAGCTGAGCGCGCGGGCATATATATAGGCATCTCATTGGTCCCGGTTCTTGCCCAGAACCGGGACTAAAGGACAACCTTTGGTCCCGGTTCAATCCACAAACCCGGACTAATGGTGGTAGGCCAGGAGCGAGGCCCATTGGTCCCGGTTCGTGTCTGGAACCGGGACCAAAGGGGCCATACGAACCGGGACCAATGGCCCATGAGGCCTGGCCGGCCCCCTGGCCTCACGAACCGGGACCGATGCCCCCATGGGTCCCGGTTTGTGAGTGAACCGGGATAATGGGCTTACCCGGTTTGGACCAAAGCCCTATTTTCTACTAGTGTATTGTTGCCAAATGATATATCAGTTTGCGGTATATATCTTTAACCATAACTGATTTGGGGGCAAATTATTATTATGAAACGCTTGCACGTGATATTACATCATGATCATCCTAGTAGTTTTCATGTGATGTTAGGTCACCACGTGAGGTTAAAAATTTAAATTATCGGTCAGCTATACAATTGTAAAACTGTATATTTTCTGTTGAAACTATAAATAAGGGCCACTAGAGTAATGGCCAAAAATGGTTTATAGATAGTGATGAAGACCTATCAACTATGGTTCAAATATATAAGTATGTTACATCATTGTAATAACCGCTAGAGATGTATGAACTATACTCTATTAAAATGACAAGGGTTCTCCAAATCAATGGTAGGCAGATCTCAGGTACAATTTGAGCGCACATATCAATTGTGGTACCGAAATAATAAGGTTTTATATGTCAATCAGTGGTTGGTCGTAGTGACATAGTAAGTGGCTTTCTTGTGCATGTTCTAGATTAGAGCATCTAAAGCTGGCATTGTCTAATCTGGGTCTCTATACACCCAGGGATGTGTCTGGAGCGCTGGCGGACAGCGCCAGTCAAGTCCTCATTTGGCCCTCTCCACAACCACACTCCTCAAATCTCAATGCCCAAATCCATGCACGACTATTATATAGTGCATCTTCACCATACATTCAACGACACAAAGATAGTGTAGTCCAAATAAATTTAGTACATGCCAAAATAAAGTTCAATAGTTCACACATAGATAAAAGATACACGAATGAATAAAAACTTCACTACTTGCGGTCATTGATCTTCTTCTTCATATGGAGAAACCACTTCTTTCCTTCGTCAGCTAAGAGGTTGATGTCCTACATTATGAACCTCGACTCCTCCGACTATCTCACAAGGCACAACCTCTCTTTCTCAAGGTCAAGACCATGCATTGTAATCATTTTCTCAAGCACCCATTTGGCAACCTTCTCCTGTCTCTCAAATTCCAACTTCTCCTCCTCCAAGTCCAATCTCTGCTGGTCGAACTCCATCTTCTCTCTTTGAACATCAATGAACATCTTGTGCCTCTCCTCCTTCTACACCTCCTTGGCATAAAAAATGCCCATCCAACTGCAGATATTTTGCTTGTCGTACCTTCACTTGCCACTCATTCCTTCTCCCACTTATTCCCCATGAATTGCCGGTATCTTTTTTGCACGGTTGGTTGTAGGAAGGACGCAACATTTTCTTCTTCTCCTTTCCGATCCACTCCAATAGATTGAGCCTAGCTTGACCCATCATTTTTCTTCATCCTTTTTGTGCCATTCTCAATTTCCTTGAGGACGGTCTGCCATTTGGGTTTCCCATTAAATATCAACCAACAAAGAGAAAAAGTGAATGCCTTCTTCTCCACTTGATGGTGCAAAGCCGCCGTGAAAGTTGCATGGGTTTGAACTCCAATGCCGCTTTGGTTCCGACCTACAACTTGGTTAAGATAACCAACAAATATGCTAACGGCCACTTGAATGGACAATCATCTATGTTGAAGAGAACTCGCGACACGGTTGGTGGACATTAGGTGTGGCTGCACATAGTGTTTTTTCTCATGATAAAGTTTCCAAATTTTCTCCCAATATTTTCTCCTTCTTTATCAGTTCCACAAATCAGATCCATGTTAGTGTTGCACCAACTTTCACACAACAAAACATCCTCAAATTGTGTGAATGCTGGAAGCCTAGGCTTGTAAACTTCCGCAGTTTTCTTCTTCTTTTTATTATGTGATGTTAGCCCAACTTCAAAGACTGAGGCTACTACAACAAGTTTGGCCCGGCTCTAGTGAGTGAAGCTTGATGACGGCGGTGCGCTTTTGGCTCGCTCCAGTGCTTGTTGTCGTCGCTAGGTGGTCTACGGACATGGATGTAATTTTTGTTATTTCTGTGTTCTTTGTATTGTCATGGCATCATGAATAGATCAGAAGTTTTTTTGCAAAAATATACGTTTCTAATTTTTGTGGGAATTTCTAGCATATCTCTATATTTTCTTTCATATTTTGCTTTTAGTATACAATAAAAATATATAAATTGAAAGCTAGATAAATAGATTTAATGATAGATAGATTGATCGATCGCTGGATCAAGGCTGAAGAGTGCTGGCTCGAGGGGGTGAAGATAATCGAGTGGTGGAGGGATAGATGAGCCGAGAGGATGATCTTGGTTGTGGAAAAATAGAAAATACTACAAAGGATAAGTGGGGCAGCGGTCCCTAGCCACAGATTGTGACTGGTCGCGGTGTGATCGTGCGTCCGTGCCCACGGCACTTGCCTTTCAGTCGATCTACAGACTACAGTGCGGTGGTTGCTGCATTGATCTGTCTATTTTCTAAATAAAGAGCCATGCCCATGCATGCATCTACCGATCTAAGAACTACAAGACGTACTACACAGCCACTGTTAGCTCGTCATTAACTTGAGGGCGACAATAATGGAGCAGCTTCCTATGCTCCCGGCCGCTCTCTTTTGCCTCCTCGCCGCAGCGATCTTCCTGCGAAGCTACACCAGCCGGTCCCATGCTCAGGCCACCACCCACTACATCGCGACCAAGATGTGGCTCATCGAGCGCTCATTGGGAATGCCGACGACTTCTTAAACCGCCCGGCAGCGAGCTTCCCCACCTCCCTGGCCACATGGTGCCATGGCAAACGCAACGACAACATAGCCACTGTGAACTACGGCCCGCAGTGGCGAGTGCTCCGGTGCAACCTCACAGCTGAGATCCTCTCGCGCCTCGGTTCCTTAGCCCCATTGCATGAGGAGGCCGCCCAGGTCCTTGTCGTAGACTTCTCCGCCCGATGTGGCGGCGGAGGCGACTTGGCCTAGAATGATAACAATTAGCTAGTAGTGGTTAACTTATGATGATTATTATGGTGAGACATTGTTATATCACTGCGTACGATGATGATAACAATTAGCTCGCTAGTAGTCATTGTGTCGACGGAGATGAAGAAGAAGGTGACCTTGTTCGCGCGGATATGAGGCATGCAGTGGTGTTCGTGTCCAGGAGGCTGTAGCGGCGGCCATGGCGATGACGACCGGAGCTGCAATAACTCCGGCAATGGCAAGGCAGGTCATGGTTTAGTGGGAGAATGTTAGGAATAAACCGCAATGGCGTGTGTATCCATGGTCTCCAGGGTGTGTGCGCGTGTTAGAGTCTCGCTTCGGGGCGGGGGGAGCATGGATTCGATAGATCTATCGAATCCATGCTGCAAGCAGCAAGCGTAGGGTAAAAAGGCCAGGTATAGTTTAGGTAGAGTCCGAGTCGAGCCGACCAGGTCCTGCGGAGGAGGGCAGCTCACGTTGTGAGAAGACCGGATCGTGACGACGAGCATGCGTGTGTACGCGCGATGTGCGTAGGCGTTGCGTCGCCAAGAGCTACACAGCCGGCCTGTACGTTGCGTATGTATATGTGCATGGGAGGGTTAGTTAGTGCTAGCCGGCATGCAGAGAATTTGTTAGTGGCCGTGCTTGTAGGTAGTTAGTGCCGGGCGTGGAGGCCGATGTGTGTTCACGGCGTACTATTTAGGAGATGTAACTCTGGTGCCTAGTTTTGTGCTGAAAAATGTGAGGCCATTCGTCAGGGAGGCGCTGTTCATCGGCGTGGCACCGTTCGTTGGTGAGGCGTTTGTCGCCAGAATAATACAGTGCCCACCTCTCCTTCTTTTACCTCCGTCCGAGCTAGTGCGAGAGCTAGGGTTCGTCTGGGTTTGTGCCAACAAACTCCCTCCGTTCCCAAATACTTGACTTTTATTTGTTCAAAAATGAATGTATCTATATACTAAAACATGTCTACATACATCTATATTTTGACAAATGGAAGTCATGTATTTTGAAACTGAGGGAGTAGTCATTTTTGTGTTTTGTTTTTTGCTGTCGATAATGGTACAGAAATTAGTTTGATGTGTTCTGATTTCCAGCAAATCTTTCGGCATTATTCAGGTACTTCTCTAGAAAGTTAATTACCCTCAATAATCAAAAGTTGTGGCGCAGTATAGCATTACTCTTTTAGTATAAGATTACTCTTTTAATACTCCCTCCATCCGAAAATACTTGACATCAAAATAAATAAAAGGAGATGTAACTAGAACTAAAATACGTCTAGATACATCCCTTTTTATTCATTTTGATGACAAGTATTTTCGGACGGAGGGAGTAATATATAATAGATAGATAGATAGATAAGGGAGGGAGTGTGCTGGCTTGAGGACATAAAGGTACACGATTGGGGAAAAGGCAGATACGAATCGGGAGGTGAGTGGTGGTGGGATAGATGAGCCGAGATGATAAGCTTGGCTGTGAGAAAATAGAAAGTACTATAAAGGGCAAGTGGGCAGTGGCAGTGGGCAGTGGGCAGTAGCAACAGATGGTTGTTCCTGCATTATGCAGAGCATAATGTCTGGTCGGTGCGATCGTCCGCCCTCCCCACGGAACAAGCCTTTCATTGTTGGAAGTAAGGTCGATCTACAGTATGATGATTGCTACATCGATATAATATAGGAGCATCTCCAAAGGAAACTGCAAAGCTCTGCCATATGTTGTCCGGACCATTTTTATTAATTTTTGTCATCCAATAGAGACCCCTATAGGTCCATGGAGTGTTTCGGATGTCCGTTTTTTGTAAACTCGAGATAAAGTGAGGGAGCTATGCGGAAGTTCGGACATGCACTTGACCAATATAATGTCTCCGTATGGTCTTCCTCTTTTTTCTCTCTCGTCACATGAAAAATAAAGGATTCAGTCTTGTGAATAAAGGATTTTGGGTTGTTTGATTGCATCATATGAAAAATAAAGGATTTTTTTAAAGAGGCTTGCGTGGATGCTAGAAATTTTATGGGAAGTAGTACTCCCTCCGTCTAGGTGTATAAGTCACCTTACGAAAAACAAATAATCCCAAAACAGTTAAGCGCAATGCATTAACTTTCACCTTGTTTCTTTTTTTTTGACATAAAAAAAGAAATCAACCAATAAGAGATGTGGGGCATACATACTTTGGACCTCAATATGTCCCGAACGTTCAGAATTTAAGCATGTCATCCTGAACATTTTTTGATGGCAACTTTAGTTGCTGCGAGGTGGCAACTTTAGTTGTTAACACATTGCAACTTTGTTCCAGTTCGATTTTTTGTCAGAAAATTGCCATGTTTGTCAACAACGCCTTGACTAAAGTTGCCATGAAAAGAGTTTGGATTAGCATGCTTAAAAATCGAACGTTCGGGATTTATCTATTCCGTACTTTTAATGACTTGAGACTACCAAACCCGACATGCAGTGGTCAGTTCACTGTATGCAACGTTATTAATTAGCAAATAAATATTAAGTCATCTCGTTTTCCCTGCACCTTGATCACAGTGCACAATCTAAGATGACTTATTCACCTGGACGGAGGGAGTACAAGAAAATCCTTAGGATGTTTCTATAGGGCTTGTGAATCAAACAAATAAAAAAATCCTAAGGATTCTAGAAGCTATTTGGATTGCAGTCGTGGCTCGTCCAACCAATTTTTTGGTTGTTGACTGCTACCTGTGGCTCCCTTTTGATCAACGCGAGAGATTCGAAACCACGCCAATTTTTTGGTTGCCCGGTCCAGTTGCTATGCCAACGCGTTGGCCAGATCCGGGCGGCAAAATTCTTCACCAAAACTTTGCCATGCCATATTTGACGGGGCTTGCTAGGCATCCTCCAAACGCCCCCCTAATCCTCCAAAATTCCTATGCAAACCTTTGAATCAAAGGAGCCCTAAAAGAGCATGCATCTACCGATCTACAGTACATACTAGAGACACCATCTGTTAGCTCGTAATCTTCTATTCCCAAATGGCTATAACCCACTAGCTATTTTTTCTAAGTGTGTAACCATGTCAAATCAGTACTTATGCCTGTCATTCACAAATATTATGTTACATTTATTTATATGCAATCTACTACCTAATTATTCTAAGCATGCAACCGTGCTACCTCAGCACCTATGCATGTTGATCATAAGTTGTACTCTTTGTATTAACTAGTAGACTTGCAATGCACGTATCATAATCTATAATAGAAACATCTATTTTAAATCTTATTTCTCTTTAGTGAGTCATTGATATTGAGCCATGTGCATATGTGTCATGCCTAAGGATCCGGATTTCTTATATCATCATTATTCGATTCTCAATCTACTAAAATAACAACTAATTTTGTTCTAAATATGCCCTATGAAACTAAAGTCAAGTAATACGACTTAGTTTTTAAATAGTGCTACTTCATAAAATAATAAGTATTATGATATGATGCAAAATATATCTTTTCAAAAGTGTCGAAATATCTCCCATAAGTATTCCATGAAATTTAACATCAAGAGGCTACAAAATGACCTACATGATTTATCCTCAACAAAAAGTTCTATAAACTATGAAAACAATCATGACAGAGTCCTGTAAAAAGATTGCACCCACACGTCAACTTTCAATAGAAAAATTAGATAACTACTCCCTCCGTTTCATAATGTAAGATCTTAACAGAGGGAGTAATATAAACAGAACAAAACTACTTTACGCACGACAGTTTGCAGCCGATTCTTGTACGACAACTAATCCTAGGGTACTGATCCATGCATCAGACATAAGAGAGCTGCTATGCAGACGACTTTATTGCACGATGTTTGGACGATGCTACATATCCAACCATCCAACCATAAACTAAAACTGCAGCACACCACCGGATTGACTGTTGTGCAAGGATCGGTCACAGAACTGTCGGTTGTAAAGTAGATTCGCAGACATAATGAAAGGCCGAGCTGACTCATCGTGCATAAATCGTGCATTCGGTGTGGTGTGTAGCATCAATGTAAACAGAATGATGAAAAAGGCCAGTGATAATAAAAAGAAAAGGAATCGATGAAAAAAAATTTGGACACGCCCCTCGCTGCCTCCTCTCAGTTCTCCACACCCACACACTTCACATACCTTATCCCTTCCAATGTCTCCCCGCCGCTCTCAGGAAAAAAGCCGCCGCTACCGTCCTCGGTGCTCCCGGCGGTTACGGCGAAGGAGTCCCTGGGCATGCTGCTCCTGCGCCAACGCCTCCGCCATCCGCACCGTCGTGGGCAACGCCAAATACAACGCTGATGCCGCATATACGCGCGCGCGCCGGTCGCCGCCTCGGCCTCGGTACGCCCGGCCGCGGAGGAGGGGGAGGAGCAGGAGCAGTGGCGCAGGAGCCGGCAGCGTAGACGGAGGGAGAGGAGTAGCGCGAGGGGCGCAGACGGAGGGGTCGCCGGGGACGCTTGGCGTGCCACCACACAACGGTCTCGGGCCGCCGCGGGGAGGCAGAGAGGCGACACGGGAGGTTTGTGCTGGCTGCCCTGCTTCTCCTTGTTACTCGTGGATCTTCTGATGTGCAGATGGCTAGTTTGCGCCCATCAGTGCTAAAACTTTGAACAAATCTTGTTCTTCGTCGGAAATCCAACTGAATTCCCATCTCGTTCTGAATTGAGTTCTGATTGCCGGGTTACAGAGGTGAGAGGATAGCCGAACAGCGGGCTCGCAGTCGCAGGGTCACTATGCGAGAGCACATATCCTCGCATGGCAGGTTACATGTAGCCCTATAAAATCAAATTCAGCCCCATGTTACCTGATTTCCTGTGAATGGATTTTACTGCTTTTCAGTTTTGGACACTGTGTAACTTGTTGTATTTCTGGAGCAGTGCTGCGAGGAGGAGGCTATGAAGTACGTCCAATACTTAACCTACAGCCATCTAATATGCAAATTTAATAATAGAAGAAGATGACCTCATTTATATACTGGAAAATGAAAAACAAAAAAAGTATAAGAAGACCCAATTCCTCTTTTATGTGCACCTTGTGTGCGTAGACACTGGACTACAATTGTAGCAACAAAGAGTATATATTTATCGGGTAATAGAAATAGTGCTACTTCTTTGGATGCAGTCACAGAGACAAGACTTTTTGTGATTAGAGAGGGTACTTTCTTACTTGCTGATCACTGAATGTGTGAGTGATCATTATTATGTTGGATTGGTAGATGTTGTTTGATGCCATAAAAAGGCTTTGTACCTGAATCAACTATAGAGTGCCCAAAGAAAGAAGAAATAAACACTTTTGATAATTTAGCACCATTAAAAAATCGATGAACTAACCTTTTTTTTAAGACTCTTCTGGGATATGTAGGTTGACGAATGTACTGAGTTGGGGGTTCTCAAACAGTTTGACATTTGGGTGAGTGTCATTTGTCTTGAAATTCGTTGCATCTGGTACGCATCATTTCTGTGCAACCAATTGGACTCATCATCTTCATAAATATTCTCTTTTTCGTCGAGGATGTCTCTGTTGAAATGCATGGAATTTGATACTACACCACCTGCACATGTTATGTTCTGCAGTTGTGTGACTGCCAATTGTCCGGTAGCTGGCATGTGTGACACAATGTTACTGCCGTTGAGGACGGCAGCAATATGCTTATTTTGCTTGCGGGTTTGACGTTGTCGCTTTAATATTTCCTCTCTATTTTGTGCATACCACTCCATTTCCATCCGATTATTAGTCTCATTACGGTCTGAATATATGAAGAATAGATCATTATATAGTAATACAACTGGGCCATATATCATGAAGTTGATCATTGTTACCTTGTGACATAGCCAACTGTGTGTGTACTCTGTTATTTAGGCCATTGATCTTGGCAGCGGCAATTTTTTTTCTGTTTCTAGGCCTCACGCCGTCTCTTATTAATCTCATCCCTATTTTGTGCATATTGCTCTCTATCCATCTGCCTTTTTATTTATTTAGGGTCTGCAAATCACGACACAATTCAGCAGTTGAGAGTGGTAGGGGCCATACGAAGTCCTTCAACCCTGTGAATGTAAGAGTGTTATCATACAACTATCTTTGAAGGAATAGTATTACCGGAATACAGACATAGTAGAGTTTTGTTTATCAACTCCCACCAACTGTTTACCTTCAGAGCTTTCTTGTGGTACCTCTGCTTACCCAAATAAATTCAATTTGCATTAATATACTTAGTATAATGCTACAAGATGTAGTTATTTGTAATACTATTCATCTACGTCTGTTACCCAAATGAATTCAATTTGCATTAATTTACTTGCATAATGCTACAGAATATAATAGTTTGTAATACTATTCATCTAGGTCTGCTACCCAAATTAATTCAATTTGCATTAATATACTTGGCATAATGTAACAGCATGTAGTAGTTTGTAATACTATTCATCTAGGTCTCTTTCAGAGTGTGGCTTTTTTTATGTTCATATTACTTTAACTGAGCAATGGGTGAACCATATGCAGCTTGGTGAGGCTTTTAGGTGAGGTCAGTACCATGTGCATTTGCCAAGGCTTCATGGTACGATTTCAGGTTTAGGTCAAGTACGTACAATAGGGATCATGTTAGCATATGCTCATGCCATAAGAGTCATTCTTGTTTTTGATGAATTATAGAATGCCAACATGTTTTTTATCATTATAATACGCAGAAAAGCAAGAGGATCAATCAAATGGATCACACTGGCAACATGTTGGCAAATAAGTGTGCACCTGCGGAGCAGTTCATCGGCGCTGTGACGTCGTCGTATACGCAGTGCGGCGATGGCACGGGACAGTCTGGGTGGCGGCGGCATGTAAAAGCCTCGCGAAGTTCAGACAGTCTGGGCGGCACCTTTGTTGGCGAAGAGCTCGGACGTGAATGACGCAGGGCAGGTCAGCTCGTCGAACCCGTCGTCAGGTCCCTCGCCGTCTGCTCAGGGCAGCGATGGCACAGGTCAACCTGGACGCTTGGATGGCAACAAAGTTCAGACAGTCTGGGCGGTACCTGTATTGACGAAGAGCTCGTTGTTGCGGCCGTCCTCTGGTGCCTTGCCGTCTGCGCAGGGCAGCGATGGCGCAGGTAAACCTGGACATCTGGACGACAACGGAGTTCAGCTAGTCTGGGCGCGACACCTGTGTCGGCGAAGAGCTCGTCGTCGCCGTCGTGGTCGGGTGCCTCGCCGGATGCCCAGGGCAGCGATGCCGCGGGTTAACCTGTACGCCTGGATGGCAACGCGGAACGACGGCGGCGGCGGGGAAAAATAAAGTGGTTGCCGCTAATTTAGCAACTTTCTTTCTGTATTGTTGAACAATGCATGCGGAACGGATGTGTGGTTTCCCTTTTGCGATTGTTTTTTTTTCTCTCCATATAAATTGGACGTGGGTTTGATTGTTTCCCTTGTGCGCGGGCGTGGGTTGTTTCTCTTGTGGGAGCGTGGGCCTGGCAGAGTTTTCGTCCGCCATGTTCTCTTGTTTAATAGTAGTGTAGATTTGACCATGCAACTATGCTACATTAGCAAGCCATACATGTCGCTCATAAGTTATTTTTTTGGATTAATTTTTATATTGCCATATACGGTATGTGTGCCAAATGCTTGAAGCATAGCAACCCAGTTAATGGTTCACCGTTTTTATAGGAGAAAATGACATCTGGTTAGCTACAATGTAAATAAAGAACATTCCCATATTCTTTTGCATTCCTTTTAGTTGTTTTTCTAGCACCTATTAATAACAAGGTATTCACGGCCACGCTTAGGGCATCGTCTAGACTTTAGCACGATAATAATGGAGCTCCCCATGCTCCTGGCCGCTCTCTTATGCCTCCTAGCCGGAGCTCCATATGCTCTTGGCCGCTCACTTGTTCTTCCTAGCTGGAGTGCTCTTTCTGTGAATTCGAAGCTACAACCGGCGATACCAGGCCACCACCCACCACATCGGCCACCCTGCTGTTGCTCAACTAACATATTTTGCCGTTATGAGACACAAAATGGCTCCACGGAGCTTGTTCTTCTGAAGAAAAAAAATTAAAACTCCAATTTTTTAGTTTAAAAAAATCTGAAAACAACTATACATGGATGTAATGCACTCCCATCACTCCTAAATATAGCCCTTTTAGATATTCCAATATGGTCTACATACGGAGCAAAATTAATGAATGCACACTCTAAAAAATATGTCGATATACATCCATATGTGGTCCCTAGGGAAATCTCTAGAAAGTCTTATATTTAGAAACGGAGGTAGTACATGTGTGTAGAATTTGACAATCAAATACATTGATTGCAAGTTGCACAAAAAAATCATGCACTTTGAGAATGAATAGTGCATGAACTAATAAGTCATAGATTTGTTTTTATTGTGCAGCTATCTTTTAATGAATTTCATCGTGAAAATTTACAGATGTGTACATTATGTCTCTGTCTGTATATGTGCATTTATTTTCATACTTTTTTACAAAATTGGGCCTCCATGGAACTCGAGGATACAGTGTAGGTTGTCCGCACTCACAAAAGGTAAATGCGCATCTGTCCGCACTCACATTCTAATCATTCACTTGAACGCATTGGTCTATATAAAGACACGTACCCACAGTCCACAGCAAATCATTCACTCAACAATGGAATTCGTTATGCTCCTGGCCGCTCTCTTTTGCCTCCTAGCCGGAGTGGTCTTTCTGCGGAGCTACACCAGGAGATCCCAGGCCACCACCCACCACATCGGGGACCCCGATGTTGCTCATCGAGCGCTCATTGGGAACGCCGACGACTTCTTAAACCGGCCGGCAGCAAGCTTCCCCACCTCCCTGGCCACCTGGCGCCATGGCGAACGGAACGACAACATAGCCACTGTGACCTACGGCCCGCAGTGGCGAGTGCTCCGGTGCAACCTCACGGCTGAGATCCTCTCACGCCTCGGTTCCTTAGCCCCGCTTCATGAGGAGGCCGCCCAGGCACTCGTCGCAGACTTCTCGGCCCGATGCGGCGGAGGAGGTGACGTGGCCGTCCGTGAGCCCGTCACCAAAGCCGTGTTCACGCTGGCCACGCGCCTGTGCTTCGGCGACATTGTGGACGACGGCCAGAGACACGCCATAGGACGCGTGATACGGGACTCCATCGTCGCCGCAGGTAAGCTCAGCCCCGGGTTCGATGGCTCGATGCTATCCAAGCTCGCGAACTGGAGGGGGTTTCGCCGGATCTCCGCCGTGCTCAAACGGCAGACCGAGCTGTACCTCCCTCTGATCGCGGCACGGAGGCAGTCGCAGTCTCAGCTCTGTGGCGGCATCGTCCATCCTTACGTGGACTCGCTCCTGGATCTCCGTGTCCCCGACAATGGTGATGCCTCCGGCCCCGGCCGTCCTCTTCGAGACGGCGAGCTGGTGGGCCTTGTGTTCGAGTTCCTGGGTGCAGCCACGGGGTCAACCGCAGCCTGCCTCGAGTGGACCCTCGCCCATCTCATCGACCAGCCGGAGACCCTGGACAGGCTGCGCCGGGAGATCGACGACGAGGCCGACGCCGGCGGGATACTCTCCAGCAAGAGCCTTCGCAGCGGCATGCCCTACCTGAACGCGGTAGTCCTTGAATGCCTCCGCATGCACCCGCCGGTGCCGGTCATCTTGCGCAGCGCCCACGGCGACGGCGCCAAAGCGATCGGTGGAATGAGAGCTGTGCCGCTGGACGGCTTGAGCGTGCAGTTCAATTTAGCCGACATTGGAAGAGATGCGAAGCGGTGGACCCATCCTGACAAGTTCTGGCCGGAGCGGTTCCTTGCCGGAGGCGAGGCGGAAGACATCGGGCCGGCGCCGGGCCCCAAGGAGATCAGGATGATGCCGTTCGGTGCGGGACATCGGCACTGCCCTGGCGTGAACATGGGAATGTTGCACATCAAGTGCTTCTTAGCGGCGCTCGTGCACAACTTCGACTGGGCACTGTCCGCCGAAGACTGCAGCAGCGGTGTCGACATGACGGAGCAGGACGGCTTCATAAAAATAATGAAGAAGCCGCTCTCCGCGCGTGTCACTGGACGCACTTGAGTTCTTCTAAAATCTTTGACAAACTTGTGTCCGGTTTCTGAATGTGTGTGGTCCTATTTTTCATGCACGTCTTGTTCTGCTTTCCTGTTGAAGTTTGTTTGAGCTTGCTTACCACACGGACCGTGTGGTATGTGTGATTGTACTTGCATCAAATAATAAGAAATCGTGTGCTTCTTGCTTTTCTCTTCCGTGGGGTGTGCTTATCGTTGCATCAAAATTTGTTTCAGCTAAATATATTTTTAGTTTCCTATATGAAGGTTGAGGATCAAAGACACTTATTGGAGGTTGTGCAACATTGAAAACCCCACCTTTTTTATGAGAAAACCCATCTATTTTGGAACGTAGTACTAGCAATTCACTAATAAGATGCTTCTCCTTTCGGAAATCAAAATTGAATACCCTATAGTGAAAACCATAGACTTGTATAACCTGAAAAATTCTGTGAAAAATAGATAAATAATATGATGGTAACAGGCTGTTAGAATTTCATGCACTTCTCCAAGCATCATACGCCATGAGGCTCGGAAATTCACAGGTGCACGCAGCTGCAGGAGCACACACCTACCCAGACCTTCCCGGCCACCCGATTTTCTCGCGGTCTGCAAAAGTAGTTGGATCCCACACGAGAACACGGTAAGTTTAAAGTTTTAATCTTTGAAACTTACAATTTTGCATGTGAAACTAACAATTTTCTCGGTCGCTCATATAAAGTTCACTTTTGTATTAAAGTTGTGATTATGTCGGTCGCTGATACTAAGTTTTAAGGTTGAAACTCAATAGATTTTTTACTAAATCTTGAAAATGTATATTTTAAAATCTTAAAAAGTATTTAAAATGGATCTTATTTCAAAGCCCTCGCCACGAGAAATACAAATATGAAAAATATAATTTCTAAACTTGTCATTCAAAAGATACGAAAGATTAAAAATTGGAAGCCAAAAGAAAAGGCTCGTGCGGGTCTCGGTGCCCTGGACCTGCATGGCACAAATCCGCACTCCACCAAGTAGCAGCTTGATTTGCATGTGCATGCATCATAGCGATAACTCGAGATCATGGCAGGGACTGTGCACCGTAGCAGCTTGATTTGCATGTGCAATGCAATAATTTCTCTTGCTACAAAGCGAATTGGCCACTCCAATGAGTCGTTTGCTGAGATCCGTGATGATTCCACTGCACATGACTGGAGCTTCTATTCCGATACACTCACGTCGTGTCTTGGTTCAACACCCTCACGCGTCGCCTCTACTGACTCCACTGGTACAGGAACGGACGTCCCGGATCAACATGGCAATGGGTACCCGCTACCTGTGAACCCGGCGTGTAAAAACCATATTAGGTAAGGGTATGAAAAATAAAAATACCCATGTATTTCTAAATGGGAAAAATTATACCCGTCAGGTAAGGCGGGTACGGGAAGGCAATACCCATACCCATGAACCCGTATACTACTACACTATGTCAAGTAGATTCCATGTGCATTAATTAGATTGAGAAAGAAAAAAAACAAGCTACAAGTCGCTAAGTACAGCTTGTCAAGTAGATTTGTTGTCGTTTCCCTCCTCACGCTTCCAACCACCTTCAAAAGTGAAAATGCCTGGGTGTTGTGGCGACTATAATGTGGAGCATGGTCGTGGTCGTGGCTGCCCTATGCAACATCCGGCTAGTCCCACGAGCAACGCATGTGCTCCGCCAATGAAAAGGGCGAAGCATGAGAAGCGTCAAATTTGGTGAATAATTTTGAAATTCTACTATGCATGAATGTGTTGATGATTGGTCCATTGATGAATGTGTATGATCTATGAATGCATTATTTGAATGTCTTGATCATTGTTTAGTCAACTTTAAACAAATTGAAATATAAATGTTGAGATGGGTATTACCTGTACCCGGCTGGGTATGGGTATCGAAACAATTTGAAACCCGGGGTGCGGGTACGGGTATAGGTTTGGGCGGAAAATATTGAGACCGATGTGGGTTACGGCACACATTACCCGTACCCATACCGTGCGGGTGCCATGTTGAGTTCTGGACTGACATGTTGAATGCTCTAGATTGTCTTGCATTGGCCACGTTGTATGTTCCAAAGTCACTATCATGTCCCTAGTTGCCATGCATGTCGGTGTAACCAGGAATCTAGGGCCGCGGTACCAGGGGCTCTCGGTGGTGGTTGTACCGCCACAGCCATGGGGGCAGCATGGTGGCCACCTGTGGTGCCCGATCAAGGTAGCTCAGAGCTTTACATGCCCATATCCATTCTGCCGCAGCTGGTGGGCTGGTGGCGGCTCTCTGACTCGTCCGAAGCCATGGACGATGATGGATTCACGTCCAGAATGGCTCTGTCCATTGACGAGGTTCGGTAAGGTCGGTGGTGTGGTGGGTGTGGCGGTTCTGGGTGAGGCACAAATATGTTGCCGGCGGTGTTGAGGAACGATGTCATGGGACAACGGTCGCTGATGACATAAAAATGCATCATTTGAGGATCACGGCGTGGAGGCCACGACATGGAGATTCATAGTAAATTCATTTGATTGACAATGTTTTTTATGAAAAAAACTTATACTCTATTCATAAAATTCAAGACAACATAATAAGCATTATAATCAAGAAAAATAAAATCAATGTCAATGACGTGTGTTTAAATGGTAAATAACATTGATGCAAATTAAGTAAGGATCACATGTGCAGACGTAACATAAATTTAGTAAAAAAAACATATGTGGACAAATGGCGTTGTCGATGGGAGCAAACGTT